>NW_027412454.1:0-362436 GCF_047663935.1 Musca autumnalis | reverse complement strand
GAATAAATAAGTAAAAGATAAAATTTTTCTATGCGAGTTCATGAAATATAAGAAGAAGAATTTTTTCCAATAATTTCAACATAAAGTGAGAGAAATTTAGAAAATTATGTGATTTTTTGGAGGATTTAGTAAAAGATAAAATATTTTTATATGAAATCATGAAACATAAGAAGAAGAAGAATTTTTTATAAGCAAATTTTTGAAAAAAGAGGTGCTATAAAAATTTTTTAAATATAATTTTAAGAAAAATAGCAGTAAATATTAACAAAATTCAAACTAATTTAATGAAATTTTTTAAAAAAGGTAATTTTCATTATACATTTAAAAAATTTAATAACAATTTTTAATAATTTCATCAAAAAATAACAAAAATTTTTACTTGAAGGAAAAAATAAGTACATAACATCGCAGTCAAAGATATTGTTGGCTTGGCATAGCATTGATGTGCGTTAGTTATATGAACCAACACACGCACACACAGACCGACGCTAGCGTATACACACATCGTCGTATTATCAAGCAAGCAAGCAGCTACCCTAACAATGAGAGTTGCCGGTAGAACATGTATTAGTAGAAATAAAGGAACATTTTTGTGTATTACGAAAAAGGAATGAACAGAGTTGCCGACGGTAAAACATTTTTGAAGGCAAAAAAAAAAGAAGAAGAAGAAAAAATTTTTAAGAAAAAAGGTAATGATCAGAGTTGCCGACGGCAAACATTTTTTGAAGGAAAAAAATGGAAAATTATTTGATGATGGAAAAAAATGTATGCAAATAAAATTAAATGGTCAGAGTTGCCGACGGCATTTATTTTTGTAGGCAAAAGGGAATATTATATGAAAAAAATTATGAAATGTGGAAAATGACAGAAAAAATAAAATGCACTGAAAAAATTAATATGAAAGAAAATATTTTATAATTAGTTTTATTTTTCATATATTAAGGTAAGTTTTATTTTTGGTATATTTTATTAATTTTTTTTATGTTTTTGTAATTTTCAACAAGAAAATATCTCTTTTTAAATATTTTTTGTGGTCCTGAAAAGGACCGATTGTTTTGTTGTAAAAGAAAAATTCTCCAAATAGCGTCAAGAAAATATTTAACCGCCGAAACCGTACAAAGTACGACCTTGTCTCTTCAAAGCATAGACGACATCCATAGCAGTGACGGTTTTACGCTTAGCATGTTCGGTGTATGTAACGGCGTCACGAATAACGTTTTCCAAAAACACCTTCAGAACACCACGGGTTTCTTCGTAGATGAGGCCAGAGATACGTTTTACACCACCACGGCGAGCCAAACGTCTAATAGCTGGCTTGGTAATACCCTGGATATTATCACGTAACACTTTACGGTGACGTTTAGCGCCACCTTTTCCCAAGCCTTTGCCACCTTTACCACGACCAGTCATTTTTCACTTTTTTAAAAATCACTTAACACTTCACGAAAGCACAAGAACGAATGTTTTTTCGAAGGCTGGCGGCTTCTATTTATACAAAAATTGGCCTGTTTGACTAACCAAGAGTCTTAATGGAATACACATGTATTTGTGTATGTGTTAGTACACATTTTGGGCGCGCACAGCTGTCTTTACTGGTTTACCCACCCCTAATCATAGCCGCCTCTTCGAAATTTTCTATAAATACCGCTATATGGATGGATGGCACAGTTATTACAGTGTTAACAGTGTTTGTGTGCATACCTAAGTGAAGTGAAAAAACTAAAGTGAAAAATGGCTCGTACTAAGCAAACTGCCCGTAAATCAACTGGTGGAAAGGCTCCTCGTAAGCAATTGGCCACTAAAGCCGCTCGTAAGAGCGCACCAGCCACCGGCGGCGTCAAGAAGCCTCATCGTTTCCGTCCTGGTACTGTTGCCTTGCGTGAAATCCGTCGTTACCAGAAGAGTACTGAATTGTTGATCCGCAAATTGCCCTTCCAACGTTTGGTTCGTGAAATTGCTCAAGATTTCAAAACTGATTTGCGTTTCCAGAGCTCTGCTGTTATGGCCTTGCAAGAAGCCAGTGAAGCATACTTGGTCGGTCTTTTTGAAGATACTAACTTGTGCGCCATCCACGCTAAACGTGTCACCATCATGCCTAAAGACATCCAATTGGCCAGACGTATCCGTGGAGAACGTGCTTAAATTCTTGACGTTTTAAAAACTATTTTTTTTACAACAAAACAATCGGTCCTTTTCAGGACCACAAAAAATTTATAAAAAAGAGATTATTTTTTCATCAAACTATTTATCATTTTTAACATTTTAAATAAATAAATATTTTTCTTTGTGTTTGTTTCATTTTTGAGGCTGATTTTAGGAATATTTGAAAATTTTCTTGTATGAGTCATATTTGACGGCGTCAGTAACAATTTCCCATTAGAAGACACATTTTATTCTTCTTCTTGAAAAAAATATAATATTACAATTTTCCCTTTCAAAGAAACATTTTGTTCTGCTTCTTGAAAAAAATTATTGAAATTTGCTTCTATAGGTAATTTTTGACGGCGTCAGTAAATTTTTTCCATTAAACATTTTGTTCTTCTTCTTGAATGATATTATAATTTTTCCCTAAAAAGACACATTTTATTCTTCTTCTTGAACAAACTTATTGAAATTTCCTTCTATATGTCATTTTTGACGGCGTCAGTAAAATTTTTCCATTAAAAGAAACATTTTGTGGTTCTTTCCCTAAAAAGATACATTTTATTCTTCTTCTTGAACAAACTTATTGAAATTTCCTTCTATATGTCATATTTGACGGCGTCAGTAATATTTTCCTATTAAAATATACATTTATTCTTCTTCTTTCTTTTCTATTGGTCTTTTTAACGGCGTCCATATTAATTTCTTCTTTAAAGACAATGTTTTTTCTTCTTCTTCTTCTTATTTTTTTCATAACAAATATTTGTTCTATTGAACTTCTTTTTGTGTGTAAACTAATGTCCACGAGGCATATGTTCACTAAATTTGGCGCGAAATGTTCTCTGCAATAATGCTCTCACTATTTCTCACTCAATATGGTTGACATTTTTTGGCGGCAAATGCTCTCTGTTTTGTTTTATTTTTCTTTTCAGATAATGATGAATGAAATATGCAATATTTTCTTTTCAGATATATAAATTTGTTTTAATTTAGTAAAATTTTAGGATAATTTTGTAAAATTATAATTTTTTTTTTTAAATATTTATCAAAAATTGTATCACATAGAGATGGCGAATATTTCTTGGCCATTTGAAATGCGTAATACTGCATTTTAGGAAAAAATTTTCTTTTAAGAAAATTGTTTAAATCTTGTATTATTTTTACAAAATTGTCATAGAAAATGGATTTATTTATTTTATTATATACATTTTTGCAAAATATATCCAAATTTTTAACGAAATCTGGAAAAAAGTACGTGTGAAAAACTTCAGTAATTCTATATGGTTTTTTCCTTGATATGTACTAGCAAAGGAAGAATTATTTTTGGAGAATATTTTTTGCAAAAAATGATGAAATGTTTACTAAATTTTAACGAAAATGTCCTCATATTTTATTAAAAATTAATTTTTGAGCGATTTTCATTTAATTTAGCAAAAATATTTCAATTTTCAAAAATATTACCTTTGACAGTGAATGTTTGTCCATAGGTGGTATACGGTAATGGGAAGATTTTTTTTAACTTTTCCAAAGAAATAACTACTTTTTATGAATAATGTTATAATTTGGTGTAAATATAAAGATTCTGAAATGTTTTTTAAGAAATTTTTATAAAACTTAATTAGATTTGAGCTTTTAAATTTCTTTGAAGAAAAACTTTTCTTCATTGAAAATATGCCAACAAGAGGATTTCTGCCGTCTTGGACCACATAAAGATTTTGAATTTTTTTCACAGTGAAAATGTGAAATTTGTCAATATTTTAATTTTATCCTAAAGTAAACATATCAGGCTTTATTCTCAAACAGAATTTGGAAAATATTTTTTGAAAAAATTCATAATTTTTTCAAATTTAGTTACAAATTTGTGATTACATTTTTACAATCTGTGAAGTTAAACGCTTATAACTTTTAAACGGATAAAGGAAATTACAGCAAATTTTCGTTAAAATATGGCCTGATATCTATACAAGAAATGTGTAAAATATCTTTTATAAAAATATTCAAAGATTCTTCAGAAAAATTAAATTCCTACGAAAACTTTTGTAAAAAATTAAACACGCTTCCACACAATATTTCGAAAAATATAGCTATTGACTACTATGCACTTCTCATCTTTTCAATGTACCTACCATTTTTAAAAATTGCCAATAACAATTTAATAGTACACATAAATTTGTGAGTGTATTTGTGTTACAGTGAAATATAAACATAAAAGTGAATAATCATGTCTGACGCCGCCGTTGTTGAAGCCACCGCCTCCCCAGTTGCCGCTGTTGAGAAAAAGGCACCAAAGAAGGCCGCAGCCAAAGCAAAGAAACCATCAGCTGCCCCTACTCATCCACCAACCCAACAAATGGTTGACGCCGCCATCAAAACATTGAAGGAACGTGGTGGTTCATCATTGCCTGCCATCAAGAAATATTTGGCCAGCACCTACAAGGTTGATGCCCAAAAATTGGCTCCTTTCATCAAGAAATATTTGAAGAGCGCTGTTGCCAGTGGAAAACTCATCCAAACTAAAGGTAAGGGTGCTTCTGGTTCATTCAAATTGTCCGCCTCGGCTTCCAAGGAACCCAAAGCAAAGACTGCTGAAAAGAAGAAGAAGGCCCCAGCTGCTGAGAAGAAGAAGAAGGCTGCCCCTAAAAAGGCCGCCGGTGAAAAGAAAACCGCTGCCAAGAAGCCATCTGCCGCCAAAAAGACCGCTGAGAAGAAGAAGGCTGACAAAACAAAGGCTAAGGCTGCCAAGAAAACCGGTACAGTTAAGGCTAAACCAGCAAAAACCGCCGCTAAAGCATCTGCCACCAAACCAAAGGCACCCAAGGCAAAAACAGCAGCTGCTAAACCCAAAAAAGCCGCCGCACCAAAGAAGCCAGCTGCCAAGAAAGCCGCCGCCAAGAAGTAATTTTTCCCAGAAAGATTACTTGTTGACAACATTTTTCGATATTCGAAAGCATAATATCTAACAGCCCTTTTCAGGGCTACAAATTAAATTCAAAAAGAGAAAATCTTTACTTCAAACTATTTATTATTACTACTATTTATTGTTTTATTACCTAAATAAATAAGAAAAATACACACGTGTCTGATTTTAGGAAAATTTTACCCTCACTAATTACTTTTCCTATTAGGTAATTACCATTGAGCCTGTTTTATTATGGGCATTCCACAAAATAACACCACATACGGATTAAAATTTTAGTCCGGGTCATAAAATAAATGTGACTAATTTTTGTTTGTCTAATTATGGTCATTTTCATATAATTTCATATTTTTGGAATTTTTCATTTAATCTTCAAAAATGATAATTTTTCATTTAATCTTCAAAAATGATAATTTTTTCTCTTTGTAAAAATTGTTTGCTGGGTAAAAGGAGATTTTTTTAATCAGGAATGTTTTTCTATTCTAATGGAGTTATGTTGCAACTCTATTTTATTTCTCTTTCTATTTTTTCCATTGAAAAATGTCCCGTTAATTTTTGCGCCACCACCAAAAAAATTTCCCCTTAAAAATGTTCGCGCTTCATATTTGAGTGAAGTATTACAGGCAAAATGCTTATACATGCTTGTTGTTCGTTTATACATTTTTCGATATGGAGGTGACTGCCGACGGTAATACTAAGTAACACCGCACAAGCACACACACATACCCATACAGTGGATGGCGTGTTGTTGTACACACATTACACACATAGAGTAGCCAAGCAAGCAAAAAAGCAATATGAACCACGGCAAAACAAGAGTTGACGGCGTCATTTAGTAAATACATGGGAAAAATTATTATTTTTGCTAGAATATGAGGAATTTTAAAATTATTTTGGTAAGTTTCTTTATTAAAAAATGTAAATAATGGAAAATAAGTGTTTCGACAAAAATTTGATCTCTTTTAAAATGTTTTTTGTGGCCCTGAAAAGGGCCTTTTATGTTTGAATTTCGACGAATTGATGAAAAAATCAAGGCATTTACTTGGAGCTGGTGTATTTAGTAACAGCCTTGGTACCTTCAGAGACAGCGTGCTTAGCCAATTCACCGGGCAACAATAGACGGACAGCAGTTTGGATTTCCCGACTGGTGATGGTAGAGCGCTTGTTGTAGTGGGCCAAACGAGAGGCTTCGGCGGCAATACGTTCGAAGATGTCATTCACGAAACTGTTCATGATGCTCATGGCCTTTGACGAAATACCAGTATCAGGATGGACTTGCTTCAACACTTTGTAAATGTAGATAGCGTAACTCTCCTTACGCTTGGTACGTCTCTTCGATTTATCGCCCTTGGTGATGTTCTTTTGGGCTTTGCCGGCCTTCTTTGCTGCTTTACCACTGGTTTTTGGAGGCATTTTTCACTTTTTATTTTTTGAATCACACAAACACTTTTAACACTGTTCACAAATGATAAAAACCCAGTACCCAAACAGAATATTTCAAGCATTATGTGCTCAAATGTTTCAGGTAGTCGCAGTTGCTGTGTGGAATAGTGGCCAAACAACCCCAGTTTTCGATGTGTGTGTATTAAATGAGCGAGAGAAAAGTATAAATAGTAGGGGTTCAAGCGAGTAACGGCATCATTCTGTGTTTTTTCAGTGCTAAGTGAAGTGTTCAAAAAAAAATATTAAGTGAAAATGTCTGGTCGTGGTAAAGGTGGCAAAGTTAAGGGAAAGGCAAAGTCCCGTTCAAATCGTGCTGGTCTTCAATTCCCCGTCGGTCGTATTCATCGTTTGTTGCGCAAAGGCAACTATGCTGAACGTGTTGGTGCCGGTGCTCCAGTATATTTAGCCGCCGTCATGGAATATTTGGCTGCTGAAGTTTTGGAATTGGCTGGTAATGCTGCCCGTGACAACAAGAAGACTCGTATCATTCCCCGTCACTTGCAATTGGCCATCCGCAACGACGAAGAATTGAACAAATTGCTGTCCGGCGTCACTATTGCTCAAGGTGGTGTATTGCCAAACATCCAAGCTGTTCTCTTGCCCAAGAAGACCGAAAAGAAAGCCTAAATTATCTCGAAAGGTATTATGGAAAAAATACAGACCATCGTATAAGAAGAAGAAAATCCATACAAAATTCAACCAATCCGTCCTTTTCAGGACGACAAAAAATATTTAAAAAGAGAAAAAATCTATTCAAACTATTAATTTTCATTATTTACATTTTATAGGGAAAGAATAAAAATGACCAAAAATTTTATATTTACATTTTATAGGGAAAAAATAAAAATGCCCAAAAAATGATATTTTCCTTAATCGACGACAACCCTTGATTATTTGCAAATGACATTTTTCTTTCATATTTCCTTAGAAAATATGTTCGTTTGTTGTAACTGTTTTTCATTTCTACCCCCCTCAACAGAATTGTGTTTGTTCTATGTCGCTTTAGTTTTTCACAGGAATAGCGAGACAGATAGAGAGACAGAGAGAGAGAGAGAGAGAGCGAACAAGAGATCATTCGTCTCTTCGATGATGTTCGCGCCAATATTCGTTCATCGATGTTCCCGCCAATGTTCGTTCATCGTATGTTGACGATGTCTGTTATGAATGTGTGTGTGTGTGTGGTGTTGTGTGTTTGTTAGTTAGAATAACCAAATGCCTTTACTTACGATGATGATGATTGTTGATGTTGTTGTAGTGGCTGTTAGAGTAAATTATTAGGAAAAAGTGTTCTGCCGCCGCGAATTTTGAGGAGAAAAAAGTAACTGTATTTGGAAAGGAAAGAATGCAGAAATGTGCGATTTTGGTGATGTTGTCAGAGCATAAAATTAGTAATAGAGTGATGACAACATGAAGTGCGCACGGAAAAAAAATTTATTTTCAAAGGGAAAAAAGTAGAGTTGTGGAAAAAAATTGAGGATCATTGTTAGAAAATAACCAAAATACATAAAATAGAAGAAAAATATGTGATCTTTTGGACATTTAAGAAAAAAATAAATTATTTTTAGTGAAAAATAAGAAGAAGAAGAAGAAAATTTTCAATGATTTCAACATAAAGTAAAAGAATTTATGTGATTTTTGGGACGTTTGAGAAAAAATAAAATACTTTTTGGTGAAACATAGGAGGAAGAAGAAGATTTTTTTTTAATAATTTCAACATAATGTAAAAGAAACTTAGAAAATTATGTGATTTTTTGGTCATTTAAGAAAATGTGATTTAGTGAAACAAGAAGAAGAAGAAGTAAATTTCAATAATTTCAACTAAAGTGAGAGAAATTTAGAAAATTATGTAATTTTTTGGTCATTTAAGAAAATTTGAGTTAGTGAAACGAGAAGAAGAAGAAAATTCTCAATAATTTCAACATAAACTGAGAGAAATTTAGAAAATTATGTGATTTTTTGGAGGATTATGTGATTTTTGAATAAATAAGTAAAAGATAAAATTTTTCTATGCGAGTTCATGAAATATAAGAAGAAGAATTTTTTCCAATAATTTCAACATAAAGTGAGAGAAATTTAGAAAATTATGTGATTTTTTGGAGGATTTAGTAAAAGATAAAATATTTTTATATGAAATCATGAAACATAAGAAGAAGAAGAATTTTTTATAAGCAAATTTTTGAAAAAAGAGGTGCTATAAAAATTTTTTAAATATAATTTTAAGAAAAATAGCAGTAAATATTAACAAAATTCAAACTAATTTAATGAAATTTTTTAAAAAAGGTAATTTTCATTATACATTTAAAAAATTTAATAACAATTTTTAATAATTTCATCAAAAAATAACAAAAATTTTTACTTGAAGGAAAAAATAAGTACATAACATCGCAGTCAAAGATATTGTTGGCTTGGCATAGCATTGATGTGCGTTAGTTATATGAACCAACACACGCACACACAGACCGACGCTAGCGTATACACACATCGTCGTATTATCAAGCAAGCAAGCAGCTACCCTAACAATGAGAGTTGCCGGTAGAACATGTATTAGTAGAAATAAAGGAACATTTTTGTGTATTACGAAAAAGGAATGAACAGAGTTGCCGACGGTAAAACATTTTTGAAGGCAAAAAAAAAAGAAGAAGAAGAAAAAATTTTTAAGAAAAAAGGTAATGATCAGAGTTGCCGACGGCAAACATTTTTTGAAGGAAAAAAATGGAAAATTATTTGATGATGGAAAAAAATGTATGCAAATAAAATTAAATGGTCAGAGTTGCCGACGGCATTTATTTTTGTAGGCAAAAGGGAATATTATATGAAAAAAATTATGAAATGTGGAAAATGACAGAAAAAATAAAATGCACTGAAAAAATTAATATGAAAGAAAATATTTTATAATTAGTTTTATTTTTCATATATTAAGGTAAGTTTTATTTTTGGTATATTTTATTAATTTTTTTTATGTTTTTGTAATTTTCAACAAGAAAATATCTCTTTTTAAATATTTTTTGTGGTCCTGAAAAGGACCGATTGTTTTGTTGTAAAAGAAAAATTCTCCAAATAGCGTCAAGAAAATATTTAACCGCCGAAACCGTACAAAGTACGACCTTGTCTCTTCAAAGCATAGACGACATCCATAGCAGTGACGGTTTTACGCTTAGCATGTTCGGTGTATGTAACGGCGTCACGAATAACGTTTTCCAAAAACACCTTCAGAACACCACGGGTTTCTTCGTAGATGAGGCCAGAGATACGTTTTACACCACCACGGCGAGCCAAACGTCTAATAGCTGGCTTGGTAATACCCTGGATATTATCACGTAACACTTTACGGTGACGTTTAGCGCCACCTTTTCCCAAGCCTTTGCCACCTTTACCACGACCAGTCATTTTTCACTTTTTTAAAAATCACTTAACACTTCACGAAAGCACAAGAACGAATGTTTTTTCGAAGGCTGGCGGCTTCTATTTATACAAAAATTGGCCTGTTTGACTAACCAAGAGTCTTAATGGAATACACATGTATTTGTGTATGTGTTAGTACACATTTTGGGCGCGCACAGCTGTCTTTACTGGTTTACCCACCCCTAATCATAGCCGCCTCTTCGAAATTTTCTATAAATACCGCTATATGGATGGATGGCACAGTTATTACAGTGTTAACAGTGTTTGTGTGCATACCTAAGTGAAGTGAAAAAACTAAAGTGAAAAATGGCTCGTACTAAGCAAACTGCCCGTAAATCAACTGGTGGAAAGGCTCCTCGTAAGCAATTGGCCACTAAAGCCGCTCGTAAGAGCGCACCAGCCACCGGCGGCGTCAAGAAGCCTCATCGTTTCCGTCCTGGTACTGTTGCCTTGCGTGAAATCCGTCGTTACCAGAAGAGTACTGAATTGTTGATCCGCAAATTGCCCTTCCAACGTTTGGTTCGTGAAATTGCTCAAGATTTCAAAACTGATTTGCGTTTCCAGAGCTCTGCTGTTATGGCCTTGCAAGAAGCCAGTGAAGCATACTTGGTCGGTCTTTTTGAAGATACTAACTTGTGCGCCATCCACGCTAAACGTGTCACCATCATGCCTAAAGACATCCAATTGGCCAGACGTATCCGTGGAGAACGTGCTTAAATTCTTGACGTTTTAAAAACTATTTTTTTTACAACAAAACAATCGGTCCTTTTCAGGACCACAAAAAATTTATAAAAAAGAGATTATTTTTTCATCAAACTATTTATCATTTTTAACATTTTAAATAAATAAATATTTTTCTTTGTGTTTGTTTCATTTTTGAGGCTGATTTTAGGAATATTTGAAAATTTTCTTGTATGAGTCATATTTGACGGCGTCAGTAACAATTTCCCATTAGAAGACACATTTTATTCTTCTTCTTGAAAAAAATATAATATTACAATTTTCCCTTTCAAAGAAACATTTTGTTCTGCTTCTTGAAAAAAATTATTGAAATTTGCTTCTATAGGTAATTTTTGACGGCGTCAGTAAATTTTTTCCATTAAACATTTTGTTCTTCTTCTTGAATGATATTATAATTTTTCCCTAAAAAGACACATTTTATTCTTCTTCTTGAACAAACTTATTGAAATTTCCTTCTATATGTCATTTTTGACGGCGTCAGTAAAATTTTTCCATTAAAAGAAACATTTTGTGGTTCTTTCCCTAAAAAGATACATTTTATTCTTCTTCTTGAACAAACTTATTGAAATTTCCTTCTATATGTCATATTTGACGGCGTCAGTAATATTTTCCTATTAAAATATACATTTATTCTTCTTCTTTCTTTTCTATTGGTCTTTTTAACGGCGTCCATATTAATTTCTTCTTTAAAGACAATGTTTTTTCTTCTTCTTCTTCTTATTTTTTTCATAACAAATATTTGTTCTATTGAACTTCTTTTTGTGTGTAAACTAATGTCCACGAGGCATATGTTCACTAAATTTGGCGCGAAATGTTCTCTGCAATAATGCTCTCACTATTTCTCACTCAATATGGTTGACATTTTTTGGCGGCAAATGCTCTCTGTTTTGTTTTATTTTTCTTTTCAGATAATGATGAATGAAATATGCAATATTTTCTTTTCAGATATATAAATTTGTTTTAATTTAGTAAAATTTTAGGATAATTTTGTAAAATTATAATTTTTTTTTTTAAATATTTATCAAAAATTGTATCACATAGAGATGGCGAATATTTCTTGGCCATTTGAAATGCGTAATACTGCATTTTAGGAAAAAATTTTCTTTTAAGAAAATTGTTTAAATCTTGTATTATTTTTACAAAATTGTCATAGAAAATGGATTTATTTATTTTATTATATACATTTTTGCAAAATATATCCAAATTTTTAACGAAATCTGGAAAAAAGTACGTGTGAAAAACTTCAGTAATTCTATATGGTTTTTTCCTTGATATGTACTAGCAAAGGAAGAATTATTTTTGGAGAATATTTTTTGCAAAAAATGATGAAATGTTTACTAAATTTTAACGAAAATGTCCTCATATTTTATTAAAAATTAATTTTTGAGCGATTTTCATTTAATTTAGCAAAAATATTTCAATTTTCAAAAATATTACCTTTGACAGTGAATGTTTGTCCATAGGTGGTATACGGTAATGGGAAGATTTTTTTTAACTTTTCCAAAGAAATAACTACTTTTTATGAATAATGTTATAATTTGGTGTAAATATAAAGATTCTGAAATGTTTTTTAAGAAATTTTTATAAAACTTAATTAGATTTGAGCTTTTAAATTTCTTTGAAGAAAAACTTTTCTTCATTGAAAATATGCCAACAAGAGGATTTCTGCCGTCTTGGACCACATAAAGATTTTGAATTTTTTTCACAGTGAAAATGTGAAATTTGTCAATATTTTAATTTTATCCTAAAGTAAACATATCAGGCTTTATTCTCAAACAGAATTTGGAAAATATTTTTTGAAAAAATTCATAATTTTTTCAAATTTAGTTACAAATTTGTGATTACATTTTTACAATCTGTGAAGTTAAACGCTTATAACTTTTAAACGGATAAAGGAAATTACAGCAAATTTTCGTTAAAATATGGCCTGATATCTATACAAGAAATGTGTAAAATATCTTTTATAAAAATATTCAAAGATTCTTCAGAAAAATTAAATTCCTACGAAAACTTTTGTAAAAAATTAAACACGCTTCCACACAATATTTCGAAAAATATAGCTATTGACTACTATGCACTTCTCATCTTTTCAATGTACCTACCATTTTTAAAAATTGCCAATAACAATTTAATAGTACACATAAATTTGTGAGTGTATTTGTGTTACAGTGAAATATAAACATAAAAGTGAATAATCATGTCTGACGCCGCCGTTGTTGAAGCCACCGCCTCCCCAGTTGCCGCTGTTGAGAAAAAGGCACCAAAGAAGGCCGCAGCCAAAGCAAAGAAACCATCAGCTGCCCCTACTCATCCACCAACCCAACAAATGGTTGACGCCGCCATCAAAACATTGAAGGAACGTGGTGGTTCATCATTGCCTGCCATCAAGAAATATTTGGCCAGCACCTACAAGGTTGATGCCCAAAAATTGGCTCCTTTCATCAAGAAATATTTGAAGAGCGCTGTTGCCAGTGGAAAACTCATCCAAACTAAAGGTAAGGGTGCTTCTGGTTCATTCAAATTGTCCGCCTCGGCTTCCAAGGAACCCAAAGCAAAGACTGCTGAAAAGAAGAAGAAGGCCCCAGCTGCTGAGAAGAAGAAGAAGGCTGCCCCTAAAAAGGCCGCCGGTGAAAAGAAAACCGCTGCCAAGAAGCCATCTGCCGCCAAAAAGACCGCTGAGAAGAAGAAGGCTGACAAAACAAAGGCTAAGGCTGCCAAGAAAACCGGTACAGTTAAGGCTAAACCAGCAAAAACCGCCGCTAAAGCATCTGCCACCAAACCAAAGGCACCCAAGGCAAAAACAGCAGCTGCTAAACCCAAAAAAGCCGCCGCACCAAAGAAGCCAGCTGCCAAGAAAGCCGCCGCCAAGAAGTAATTTTTCCCAGAAAGATTACTTGTTGACAACATTTTTCGATATTCGAAAGCATAATATCTAACAGCCCTTTTCAGGGCTACAAATTAAATTCAAAAAGAGAAAATCTTTACTTCAAACTATTTATTATTACTACTATTTATTGTTTTATTACCTAAATAAATAAGAAAAATACACACGTGTCTGATTTTAGGAAAATTTTACCCTCACTAATTACTTTTCCTATTAGGTAATTACCATTGAGCCTGTTTTATTATGGGCATTCCACAAAATAACACCACATACGGATTAAAATTTTAGTCCGGGTCATAAAATAAATGTGACTAATTTTTGTTTGTCTAATTATGGTCATTTTCATATAATTTCATATTTTTGGAATTTTTCATTTAATCTTCAAAAATGATAATTTTTCATTTAATCTTCAAAAATGATAATTTTTTCTCTTTGTAAAAATTGTTTGCTGGGTAAAAGGAGATTTTTTTAATCAGGAATGTTTTTCTATTCTAATGGAGTTATGTTGCAACTCTATTTTATTTCTCTTTCTATTTTTTCCATTGAAAAATGTCCCGTTAATTTTTGCGCCACCACCAAAAAAATTTCCCCTTAAAAATGTTCGCGCTTCATATTTGAGTGAAGTATTACAGGCAAAATGCTTATACATGCTTGTTGTTCGTTTATACATTTTTCGATATGGAGGTGACTGCCGACGGTAATACTAAGTAACACCGCACAAGCACACACACATACCCATACAGTGGATGGCGTGTTGTTGTACACACATTACACACATAGAGTAGCCAAGCAAGCAAAAAAGCAATATGAACCACGGCAAAACAAGAGTTGACGGCGTCATTTAGTAAATACATGGGAAAAATTATTATTTTTGCTAGAATATGAGGAATTTTAAAATTATTTTGGTAAGTTTCTTTATTAAAAAATGTAAATAATGGAAAATAAGTGTTTCGACAAAAATTTGATCTCTTTTAAAATGTTTTTTGTGGCCCTGAAAAGGGCCTTTTATGTTTGAATTTCGACGAATTGATGAAAAAATCAAGGCATTTACTTGGAGCTGGTGTATTTAGTAACAGCCTTGGTACCTTCAGAGACAGCGTGCTTAGCCAATTCACCGGGCAACAATAGACGGACAGCAGTTTGGATTTCCCGACTGGTGATGGTAGAGCGCTTGTTGTAGTGGGCCAAACGAGAGGCTTCGGCGGCAATACGTTCGAAGATGTCATTCACGAAACTGTTCATGATGCTCATGGCCTTTGACGAAATACCAGTATCAGGATGGACTTGCTTCAACACTTTGTAAATGTAGATAGCGTAACTCTCCTTACGCTTGGTACGTCTCTTCGATTTATCGCCCTTGGTGATGTTCTTTTGGGCTTTGCCGGCCTTCTTTGCTGCTTTACCACTGGTTTTTGGAGGCATTTTTCACTTTTTATTTTTTGAATCACACAAACACTTTTAACACTGTTCACAAATGATAAAAACCCAGTACCCAAACAGAATATTTCAAGCATTATGTGCTCAAATGTTTCAGGTAGTCGCAGTTGCTGTGTGGAATAGTGGCCAAACAACCCCAGTTTTCGATGTGTGTGTATTAAATGAGCGAGAGAAAAGTATAAATACTAGGGGTTCAAGTGAGTAACGGCATCATTCTGTGTTTTTTCAGTGCTAAGTGAAGTGTTCAAAAAAATATTAAGTGAAAATGTCTGGTCGTGGTAAAGGTGGCAAAGTTAAGGGAAAGGCAAAGTCCCGTTCAAATCGTGCTGGTCTTCAATTCCCCGTCGGTCGTATTCATCGTTTGTTGCGCAAAGGCAACTATGCTGAACGTGTTGGTGCCGGTGCTCCAGTATATTTAGCCGCCGTCATGGAATATTTGGCTGCTGAAGTTTTGGAATTGGCTGGTAATGCTGCCCGTGACAACAAGAAGACTCGTATCATTCCCCGTCACTTGCAATTGGCCATCCGCAACGACGAAGAATTGAACAAATTGCTGTCCGGCGTCACTATTGCTCAAGGTGGTGTATTGCCAAACATCCAAGCTGTTCTCTTGCCCAAGAAGACCGAAAAGAAAGCCTAAATTATCTCGAAAGGTATTATGGAAAAAATACAGACCATCGTATAAGAAGAAGAAAAATCCATACAAAATTCAACCAATCCGTCCTTTTCAGGACGACAAAATATATTTAAAAAGAGAAAAAATCTATTCAAACTATTAATTTTCATTATTTACATTTTATAGGAAAAGAATAAAAATGACCAAAATTTTAATATTTACATTTTATAGGGAAAAAATAAAAATTCCCAAAAAATGATATTTTTCTTAATCGGCGACAACCCTTGATTATTTTGCAAATGACATTTTTTCTTTCATATTTCCTTAGAAAATATGTTCGTTTGTTGTAACTGTTTTTCATTTCTACCCCCCTCAGCAGAATTGTGTTTGTTTTATGTCGCTTTAGTTTTTCACAGAAATAGCGAGACAGATAGAGAGACAGAGAAAGAGAGAGAGCGAAAAAGAGATCATTCGTCTCATCGATGATGTTCGCGCCAATATTCCTTAATCGATGTTCCCGCCAATGTTCGTTCATCGTAAGTTGACGATGTCTGTTATGAATGTGTGTGTGTGGTGTTGTGTGTTTGTTAGTTAGAATAACCAAATGCCTTTACTTACGTTGACGATGATGATGGCCGTTGTTAATGTTGTTGTTGTGGTTGTTAGAGTAGTAAATTATTGGGAAAAAGACTTCTGCCGCCGCGAATTTTGAGGAGAAAAAAGTAACTGTATTTGGAAAGGAAAAAATGCAGAAATGTGCGATTTTGGTGATGTTGTCAGAGCATAGAGTTAGTAATAGAGTGATGACAACATGAAGTGCGCACGGAAAAATTTTTATTTTCAAAGGGAAAAAAGTAGAGTTGTGGAAATAAATTGAGGATCATTGTTAGAAAATAACCAAAATACATAAAATAGAAGAAAAATATGTGATTTTTGTGGACATTTAAGAAAGAAATAAATTATTTTTAGTGAAAAATAAGAAGAAGAAGAAGAAGAAGAAGAAGAAGAAAATTTTCAATGATTTCAACATAAAGTAAAAGAATTTATGTGATTTTTGGGACGTTTGAGAGAAAAAATAAAATATTTTTAGTGAAACATAGGAAGAAGAAGAAGAACTTTTTTAATAATTTCAACATAAAGTAAAAGAAATTTAGAAAATTATGTGATTTTTTTTGGTAATTTAAGGAAATGTGATTTAGTGAAACAAGAAGAAGAAGAAAATTTTCAATAATTTCAACATTAAGTGAGAGAAATTTAGAAAATTATGTGATTTTTTGGACATTTAAGAAAAAAATATTTTTTTAGGGAAACATAAGGAGAAGAAGAAGAAAATTCTCAATAATTTCAACATAAAGTGAGAGAAATTTAGAAAATTATGTGATTTTTTGGAGGATTATGTGATTTTTGAATAAATAAGTAAAAGATAAAATTTTTCTATGCGAGTTCATGAAATGTAAGAAGAAGAAGAAGAATTTTTCAATAATTTCAACATAAAGTGGGAGAAATTTAGAAAATTATGTGATTTTTTGGAGGATTAAGTAAAAGATAAAATATTTTTATATGAAATCATGAAACATAAGAAGAAGAATTTTTTCATGAGCAAATTTTTGAAAAAAGAGATGCTATAAAAATTTTTTAAATATAATTTTAAGAAAAATCGCAGTAAATATTAACAAAATTCAAACTAATTTAATGAAAATTTTTTTAAAAAAGGTAATTTTCATTTTAATTTAAAAAATTTAATAACAATTTTTAATAATTTCATCACAAAATAACAAAAATTTTTACTTGAAGGAAAAAATAAGTACATAACATCGCAGTCAAAAAGATATTGTTGGCTTGGCATAGCATTGATGTGCGTTAGTTATATGAACAAACACACGCACACACCGACCGACGCTAGCGTATACACACATCGTCGTATTATCAAGCAAGCAAGCAGCTACCCTAACAACGAGAGTTGCCGGTAGAACATGTATTAGTGGAAATAAAGGAACATTTTTGTGTATTACGAAAAAGGAATGATCAGAGTTGCCGACGGTAAACATTTTTGAAGGCAAAAAAAAGAAGAAGAAGAAGAAAAAATGTTAAGAAAAAAGGTAATGATCAGAGTTGCCGACGGCTAACATTTTTGAAGGAAAAAAATGGAAAATTATTTGACGATGGAAACAAATTTATGAAAATAAAATTAAATGAGCAGAGTTGCCGAAGGCATTTATTTTTGAAGACAAAAGGGAATATTATTTGAAAAAAAAAAATATGAAATGTGGAAAATGAAAGAAAAAATAAAATGCACTGAAAAAAGTAATATGAAAGAAAATATTTTATGGTTAGTTTTATTTTTCATATATTAAGGTAAGTAGTTTTATTTTTGATATATTTTATTAATTTTTTTATGTTTTTGTAATTTTCAACAAGAAAATATCTCTTTTTAAATATTTTTTGTGGTCCTGAAAAGGACCGATTGTTTTGTTGTAAAAGAAAAATTCTCCAAATAGCGTCAAGAAAATATTTAACCGCCGAAACCGTACAAAGTACGACCTTGTCTCTTCAAAGCATAGACGACATCCATAGCAGTGACGGTTTTACGCTTAGCATGTTCGGTGTATGTAACGGCGTCACGAATAACGTTTTCCAAAAACACCTTCAGAACACCACGGGTTTCTTCGTAGATGAGGCCAGAGATACGCTTTACACCACCACGGCGAGCCAAACGTCTAATAGCTGGCTTGGTAATACCTTGGATATTATCACGTAACACTTTACGGTGACGTTTAGCGCCACCTTTTCCCAAGCCTTTGCCACCTTTACCACGACCAGTCATTTTTCACTTTTTTAAAAATCACTTAACACTTCACGAAAGCACAAGAACGAATGTTTTTTCGAAGGCTGGCGGCTTCTATTTATACAAAAATTGGCCTGTTTGACTAACCAAGAGTCTTAATGGAATACACATGTATTTGTGTATGTGTTAGTACACATTTTGGGCGCGCACAGCTGTCTTTACTGGTTTACCCACCCCTAATCATAGCCGCCTCTTCGAAATTTTCTATAAATACCGCTATATGGATGGATGGCACAGTGGATTCTGAGCTTAAAGCTCGAACAGTAAACATCAAGTGTGATGGAAGTTAGCTAAAGTGCAAAGTGAAAACAAAAGTGAAAATGAAGTGAAATCTATTCTTCTTTTGGAGATAAATTTTGTTTCAAACTCAAGAAGAAGAAGAAGAAAATTAGCCTAAGGGCAAAAGACTCTAAAATGTCTGGTCTCGGCTCTAGCGCCGAGAACAAAAAGACTATAAAAACTGCTGAAAGTGTCCATAATAATGGAAATAGTGCTAAAACAAAAAGTGCTAATGATGAAAATAGAAATAACGCCGATGGTTTTGTCACTATCGCGACCAAAAGAAAAAAGCTAAACAAAAACTTAAATAATGATATAAACAATAAAGAAGAAGAACTAAAAAAAGATGAAGAACTAAAAAATTTAACTAACAAATATAAAAGAATACTAGAAGAGAGTATACAAGAAAAACAAAAAATAAAAAGTCTTGAAGACAAAATAAAACAGCTAAATTTAACAGTACAACAACTGATAGAAACAGGCAATATACAAGTGGATGTTCACATACCTAATGAGTGGACAAAAAATAACAACACCAATAGTGACATTATGCACAATAATGAAAATCAAAATAAGCAAATTCAAGATGCGAATAATATTAAACTAAAAAGTGATTGGGCAGATGAGGCAGCCGTAGACCTCATGGATGCCGATGTTGAAGACCAAACAACAGCAACGCCGGCTGTTTGCAACGTAGATGACACACAACCGGGGGACGTACTCAATGGAACAAAAGCAAATGAGAGCAGCTATAATAACAACATGAACAGCAATATTAATACAAAAAAATCAAAAGGTAAGGCCAGCCCACCCCTTTTTAAAATTTATAATGAAAACTTAAAGAATTTTTCATTGAAACTAAAAAATTTCTTGAATCATATGTTATTTACAACAAATACTATAAATAAAAACTTATTTCATCTTAAACTCACAAAACCTGAAGACTATGAAACAGTCCGTAAATATTTAGAATCGCAACAAATATCATTTTATACATACACTCCAAAAGATTTTAAACCCAATACTTTATTAATTCAAAAACTTTCATCTACATTCGAACAAGCCGATGTAGAAGAACTCATAAAAGAGACTAACCCAAATCTAAAACCAAAGAAAACGGTTAAACTAAAGGGCGATCGATGGCTAGTGCACTTCCCGCACGATGTTGATACTAAGTCATTTTCTAGACTTCAATACCTGTTGACACACAAAGTCAAAATAACAAAATATAAAAGAGATGGTTTGGTACAATGTAGAAATTGCCAACGTTTTGGTCACATTTCCACAAATTGTAGATTACCCTACAGATGTGTGAAATGTGGAGAATCACATGGTCCGCGCAATTGCGCAATTCCCCCAAAGGACCAGAATAATCAAATAAATATTGATACCGATCCCAATACGGGTGAAATTATAAAAACTGTGGGAAAACCAATTAAATGTGTTAATTGTAATATTTTCGGCCATGTGGCCAGTGATAAAAATTGTCCAAAACGCCTGGAAATCCAGGAAAAAATAAATCAAAAAAGAATGACTACTATAAACAGTCAACCAAGGCAGTTTACTAGCCGGAAAGTAACTAGCGGCATTTCATATGCCAACGCTGCTAATATAGCACAACCCGCAAACCTCAATAGGAATATAGCAGTCACAGATAATAATGTGGCAAAAACTTCCCTTCAAATTGATAAAACAATGGACTTTTTTGAAAATGAATGCAAACGGCTATTGGGAAAAGATTTTCTCACATGCATAAAAAAACTTGGTGATTTTTCAGATACCTACCGTCAACTTAAATCAGATGACGAAAAAACAAAAGTGTTATTTGGCTTATTAGTAAGCCTAAAATTGGAGTGATCTTAAATAATATCTTTATTACTATTATTTATTTTATTTAGTTTTAAGGGGCACTGCCCATTAGCATTAAGTAGTTTAAGAAAAAATCACAATGGTAAACCTCGTTTTTGATCCCTTTTTTCCGAGGTAGTATTAATCAAAATGCTTAATTTTATAACTTAAACAATGGCTGGCCTTACCAATCTTAAAATATCAAATATGTATGTATATCTCTAGAAAAACAAATTAAATTTGTGTTAGAGTAAGTAATATTATAAGTTCATACGCATGTATAAAATATTGTATCTAACTGAATTTGGGAAATAAAACTGAAACTGAAACTGAAACTGGATGGCACAGTTATTACAGTGTTAACAGTGTTTGTGTGCATACCTAAGTGAAGTGAAAAAACTAAAGTGAAAAATGGCTCGTACTAAGCAAACTGCCCGTAAATCAACTGGTGGAAAGGCTCCTCGTAAGCAATTGGCCACTAAAGCTGCTCGTAAGAGTGCCCCAGCCACCGGCGGCGTCAAGAAGCCTCATCGTTTCCGTCCTGGTACTGTTGCCTTGCGTGAAATCCGTCGTTACCAGAAGAGTACTGAATTGTTGATCCGCAAATTGCCCTTCCAACGTTTGGTTCGTGAAATTGCTCAAGATTTCAAAACTGATTTGCGTTTCCAGAGCTCTGCTGTTATGGCCTTGCAAGAAGCCAGTGAAGCATACTTGGTTGGTCTTTTCGAAGATACTAACTTGTGCGCCATCCATGCTAAGCGTGTCACCATCATGCCTAAAGATATTCAATTGGCCAGACGTATCCGTGGAGAACGTGCTTAAATTCTTGACGTTTTAAAAACATATTTTTTACAACAAAACAATCGGTCCTTTTCAGGACCACAAAATATTTATAAAAAAGAGATTATTTTTTCATCAAACTATTTATCATTTTTAACATTTTAAATAAATAAATATTTTTCTTTGTGTTTATTTCATTTTTGAGGCTGATTTTAGGAATATTTTAAAATTTTCTTGTATGAGTCATATTTGACGGCGTCAGTAAAAATTTCCCATTAGAAGACACATTTTATTCTTCTTCTTGAAAAAAATATAATATTACAATTTTCCCTTTCAAAGACACATTTCTGCTTCTTAAAAAAGTATTGAAATTTGCTTCTATAGGAAATTTTTGACGGCGTCAGTAAAATTATTCAATTAAATATTTTGTTCTTCTTCTTGACACAAAAAACAAAAATTATGTTATAATTTTTCCCTAAAAAGACATTTTATTCTTCTTCTTGAACAAACTTATTGAAATTTCCTTCTATATGTCATTTTTGACGGCGTCAGTAAAATTTTCCCATTGAAATGCACATTTGTGTTCTTCTTCTTCTTCCTTTTCTATGTGTATTTTTGATGGCGTCAGTAATATTTTCCTATTAAAGTATACATTTATTCTTCTTCTTTCTTTTCTATTGGTCTTTTTGACGCCGTCCGTCCATATTAATTTCTTCTTTAAAGACAATGTTTTTTCTTCTTCTTATTTTCTTCATAACAAATATTTGTTCTATTGAACTTGTTTTTGTGTGTATACTAATGTCCACAAGGCATATGTTCACTAAATTTGGCGCGAAATGTTCTCTGCAATAATGCTCTCATTATTTCTCACTCAATATGGTTGAAATTTTTTGGCGGCAAATGCTCTCTGTTTTGTTTTATTTTTCTTTTCAGATAATGATGAATGAAATATGCAATTTTTTTCTTTTCAGCAATATATATTTTTTAATTTAGTAAAATTTTAGGATAATTTTGTAAAATTATAATTTTTTTGAAAATATTAATCAAAAATTTTATCACATAGAGATGGCGAATATTTCTTGGCCATTTGAAAGGCGTAATACTGCATTTTAGAAAAAAAATTTCTTTTAAGAAAATTGTTTAAATCTTGTATTATTTTTACAAAATTGTCATAGAAAAGGGATTTATTTATTTTATTATATACATTTTTGCAAAAAATATCCAAATTTTTAACGAAATCTTGAAAAAAGTACGTGCGAAAAACTTCAGTAATTCTATATGGTTTTTTCCTTGATATGTACTAGCAAAGGAAGAATTATTTTTGGAGAATATTTTTTGTAAAAATTGATGAAATTTTTACTAAATTTTAACGAAAATGCCCTCATATTTTATTAAAAAGTAATTTTTGAGCGATTTTCATATAATTTAGCAAAAATATTTCAATTTTCAAAAATATTACCTTTGACAGTGAATGTTTGTCCATAGGTGGTATACGGTAATGGGAAGATTTTTTTAACTTTTCCAAAGAAATAACTACTTTTTATGAATAATGTTATAATTTGGTGTAAATATACAGATTCTGAAATGTTTTTTAAGAAATTTTTATAAAACTTAATTAGATTTGAGCTTTTAAATTTCTTTGAAGAAAAACTTTTCTTCATTGAAAATATGCCAACAAGAGGATTTCTGCCGTCTTGGACCACATAAAGATTTTGAATTTTTTTCACAGTGAAAATGTGAAATTTGTTAATATTTTAATTTTATCCTAAAGTAAACATATCAGGCTTTATTCTCAAACAGAATTTGGAAAAATATTTTTGAAAAAATTCATAATTTTTTCAAATTTAGTTACAAATTTGTGATTACATTTTTACAATCTGTGAAGTTAAACGCTTATAACTTTTAAACGGATAAAGGAAATTACACCAAATTTTCGTTAAAATATGGCCTGATATCTATACAAGAAATGTGTAAAATATCTTTTATAAAAATATTCAAAGATTCTTCAGAAAAATTAAATTTCTACGAAAACTTTTGTAAAAAATTAAACACGCTTCCACACAATATTTCGAAAAATATAGCTATTGACTACTATGCACTTCTCATCTTTTCAATGTACCTACCATTTTTAAAAATTGCCAATAACAATTTAATAGTACACATAAATTTGTGAGTGTATTTGTGTTACAGTGAAATATAAACATAAAAGTGAATAATCATGTCTGACGCCGCCGTTGTTGAAGCCACCGCCTCCCCAGTTGCCGCTGTTGAGAAAAAGGCACCAAAGAAGGCCGCAGCCAAAGCAAAGAAACCATCAGCTGCCCCTACTCATCCACCAACCCAACAAATGGTTGACGCCGCCATCAAAACATTGAAGGAACGTGGTGGTTCATCATTGCCCGCCATCAAGAAATATTTGGCCAGCACCTACAAGGTTGATGCCCAAAAATTGGCTCCTTTCATCAAGAAATATTTGAAGAGCGCTGTTGCCAGTGGAAAATTGATCCAAACTAAAGGTAAGGGTGCTTCTGGTTCATTCAAATTGTCCGCCTCGGCTTCCAAGGAACCCAAAGCAAAGACTGCTGAAAAGAAGAAGAAGGCCCCAGCTGCTGAGAAGAAGAAGAAGGCTGCCCCTAAAAAGGCCGCCGGTGAAAAGAAAACCGCTGCCAAGAAGCCATCTGCCGCCAAAAAGACCGCTGAGAAGAAGAAGGCTGACAAAACAAAGGCTAAGGCTGCCAAGAAAACCGGTACAGTTAAGGCTAAACCAGCAAAAACCGCCGCTAAAGCATCTGCCACCAAACCAAAGGCACCCAAGGCAAAAACAGCAGCTGCTAAACCCAAAAAAGCCGCCGCACCAAAGAAGCCAGCTGCCAAGAAAGCCGCCGCCAAGAAGTAATTTTTCCCAGAAAGATTACTTGTTGACAACATTTTTCGATATTCGAAAGCATAATATCTAACAGCCCTTTTCAGGGCTACAAATTAAATTCAAAAAGAGAAAATCTTTACTTCAAACTATTTATTATTACTACTATTTATTGTTTTATTACCTAAATAAATAAGAAAAATACACACGTGTCTGATTTTAGGAAAAATATTACCCTCACTAATTACTTTTCCTATTAGGTAATTAACATTGAGCCTGTTTTATTATGGGCATTCCACAAAATAACACCACAAACGGATTAAAATTTTAGTCCGGGTCATAAAATAAATGTGACTAATTTTTGTTTGTCTAATTATGGTCATTTTCATCTAATTTCATATTTTAGGAATTTTCCATTTAATATTCAAAAATGATAATTTTTTCTCTTTGCAAAAATTGTTTGCTGGGTAAAAGGAGATTATTTTAATCAGGAATGTTTTTCTATTCTAATGAAGTTATGTTGCAACTCTATTTTATTTCTCTTTCTATTTTCCCCTAATTCTATTTTTTCCATTGAAAGAAGTCCCGTTAATTTTTGCGCCACCACCAAAAATTTCCCCTTAAAAATGTTCGCGCTTCATATTTGGCATTGGCGTAGTGAAGTGTTACAGGCAAAATGCTTATACATGCTTGTTGTTCGTTTATACATTTTCGATATTGGTGGTGACTGCCGACGGCAATACAAAGTAACATCGCACAAGCACACACACACATACCCATACAGTGGATGGCGTGTTGTTGTACACACATAGAGTAGCCAAGCAAGCAAAAAAGCAATATGAACCACGGCAAAACAAGAATTGACGGCGTCATTTAGTAAATACATGGGAAAATATTATTTTTGCTAGAATTTGAGGAATTTTAAAATTATTTTGGTAAGTTTCTTTATTAAAAAATGTAAATAATGGAAAATAAGTGTTTCGACAAAAATTTGATCTCTTTTAAAATGTTTTTTGTGGCCCTGAAAAGGGCCTTTTATGGTAGAATTTCGACGAATTGATGAAAAATCAAGGCATTTACTTGGAGCTGGTGTATTTAGTAACAGCCTTGGTACCTTCAGAGACAGCGTGCTTAGCCAATTCACCGGGCAACAATAGACGGACAGCAGTTTGGATTTCCCGACTGGTGATGGTAGAGCGCTTGTTGTAGTGGGCCAAACGAGAGGCTTCGGCGGCAATACGTTCGAAGATGTCATTCACGAAACTGTTCATGATGCTCATGGCCTTTGACGAAATACCAGTATCAGGATGGACTTGCTTCAACACTTTGTAAATGTAGATAGCGTAACTCTCCTTACGCTTGGTACGTCTCTTCGATTTATCGCCCTTGGTGATGTTCTTTTGGGCTTTGCCGGCCTTCTTTGCTGCTTTACCACTGGTTTTTGGAGGCATTTTTCACTTTTAATTTTTTTAATCACACAAACACTTTTAACACTGTTCACAAATGATAAAAACCCAGTACCCAAACAGAATATTTCAAGCATTATGTGCTCAAATGTTTCAGGTAGTCGCAGTTGCTGTGTGGAATAGTGGCCAAACAACCCCAGTTTTCGATGTGTGTGTATTAAATGAGCGAGAGAAAAGTATAAATACTAGGGGTTCAAGTGAGTAACGGCATCATTCTGTGTTTTTTCAGTGCTAAGTGAAGTGTTCAAAAAAATATTAAGTGAAAATGTCTGGTCGTGGTAAAGGTGGCAAAGTTAAGGGAAAGGCAAAGTCCCGTTCAAATCGTGCTGGTCTTCAATTCCCCGTCGGTCGTATTCATCGTTTGTTGCGCAAAGGCAACTATGCTGAACGTGTTGGTGCCGGTGCTCCAGTATATTTAGCCGCCGTCATGGAATATTTGGCTGCTGAAGTTTTGGAATTGGCTGGTAATGCTGCCCGTGACAACAAGAAGACTCGTATCATTCCCCGTCACTTGCAATTGGCCATCCGCAACGACGAAGAATTGAACAAATTGCTGTCCGGCGTCACTATTGCTCAAGGTGGTGTATTGCCAAACATCCAAGCTGTTCTCTTGCCCAAGAAGACCGAAAAGAAAGCCTAAATTATCTCGAAAGGTATTATGGAAAAAATACAGACCATCGTATAAGAAGAAGAAAAATCCATACAAAATTCAACCAATCCGTCCTTTTCAGGACGACAAAATATATTTAAAAAGAGAAAAAATCTATTCAAACTATTAATTTTCATTATTTACATTTTATAGGAAAAGAATAAAAATGACCAAAATTTTAATATTTACATTTTATAGGGAAAAAATAAAAATTCCCAAAAAATGATATTTTTCTTAATCGGCGACAACCCTTGATTATTTTGCAAATGACATTTTTTCTTTCATATTTCCTTAGAAAATATGTTCGTTTGTTGTAACTGTTTTTCATTTCTACCCCCCTCAGCAGAATTGTGTTTGTTTTATGTCGCTTTAGTTTTTCACAGAAATAGCGAGACAGATAGAGAGACAGAGAAAGAGAGAGAGCGAAAAAGAGATCATTCGTCTCATCGATGATGTTCGCGCCAATATTCCTTAATCGATGTTCCCGCCAATGTTCGTTCATCGTAAGTTGACGATGTCTGTTATGAATGTGTGTGTGTGGTGTTGTGTGTTTGTTAGTTAGAATAACCAAATGCCTTTACTTACGTTGACGATGATGATGGCCGTTGTTAATGTTGTTGTTGTGGTTGTTAGAGTAGTAAATTATTGGGAAAAAGACTTCTGCCGCCGCGAATTTTGAGGAGAAAAAAGTAACTGTATTTGGAAAGGAAAAAATGCAGAAATGTGCGATTTTGGTGATGTTGTCAGAGCATAGAGTTAGTAATAGAGTGATGACAACATGAAGTGCGCACGGAAAAATTTTTATTTTCAAAGGGAAAAAAGTAGAGTTGTGGAAATAAATTGAGGATCATTGTTAGAAAATAACCAAAATACATAAAATAGAAGAAAAATATGTGATTTTTGTGGACATTTAAGAAAGAAATAAATTATTTTTAGTGAAAAATAAGAAGAAGAAGAAGAAGAAGAAGAAGAAGAAGAAAATTTTCAATGATTTCAACATAAAGTAAAAGAATTTATGTGATTTTTGGGACGTTTGAGAGAAAAAATAAAATATTTTTAGTGAAACATAGGAAGAAGAAGAAGAACTTTTTTAATAATTTCAACATAAAGTAAAAGAAATTTAGAAAATTATGTGATTTTTTTTGGTAATTTAAGGAAATGTGATTTAGTGAAACAAGAAGAAGAAGAAAATTTTCAATAATTTCAACATTAAGTGAGAGAAATTTAGAAAATTATGTGATTTTTTGGACATTTAAGAAAAAAATATTTTTTTAGGGAAACATAAGGAGAAGAAGAAGAAAATTCTCAATAATTTCAACATAAAGTGAGAGAAATTTAGAAAATTATGTGATTTTTTGGAGGATTATGTGATTTTTGAATAAATAAGTAAAAGATAAAATTTTTCTATGCGAGTTCATGAAATGTAAGAAGAAGAAGAAGAATTTTTCAATAATTTCAACATAAAGTGGGAGAAATTTAGAAAATTATGTGATTTTTTGGAGGATTAAGTAAAAGATAAAATATTTTTATATGAAATCATGAAACATAAGAAGAAGAATTTTTTCATGAGCAAATTTTTGAAAAAAGAGATGCTATAAAAATTTTTTAAATATAATTTTAAGAAAAATCGCAGTAAATATTAACAAAATTCAAACTAATTTAATGAAAATTTTTTTAAAAAAGGTAATTTTCATTTTAATTTAAAAAATTTAATAACAATTTTTAATAATTTCATCACAAAATAACAAAAATTTTTACTTGAAGGAAAAAATAAGTACATAACATCGCAGTCAAAAAGATATTGTTGGCTTGGCATAGCATTGATGTGCGTTAGTTATATGAACAAACACACGCACACACCGACCGACGCTAGCGTATACACACATCGTCGTATTATCAAGCAAGCAAGCAGCTACCCTAACAACGAGAGTTGCCGGTAGAACATGTATTAGTGGAAATAAAGGAACATTTTTGTGTATTACGAAAAAGGAATGATCAGAGTTGCCGACGGTAAACATTTTTGAAGGCAAAAAAAAGAAGAAGAAGAAGAAAAAATGTTAAGAAAAAAGGTAATGATCAGAGTTGCCGACGGCTAACATTTTTGAAGGAAAAAAATGGAAAATTATTTGACGATGGAAACAAATTTATGAAAATAAAATTAAATGAGCAGAGTTGCCGAAGGCATTTATTTTTGAAGACAAAAGGGAATATTATTTGAAAAAAAAAAATATGAAATGTGGAAAATGAAAGAAAAAATAAAATGCACTGAAAAAAGTAATATGAAAGAAAATATTTTATGGTTAGTTTTATTTTTCATATATTAAGGTAAGTAGTTTTATTTTTGATATATTTTATTAATTTTTTTATGTTTTTGTAATTTTCAACAAGAAAATATCTCTTTTTAAATATTTTTTGTGGTCCTGAAAAGGACCGATTGTTTTGTTGTAAAAGAAAAATTCTCCAAATAGCGTCAAGAAAATATTTAACCGCCGAAACCGTACAAAGTACGACCTTGTCTCTTCAAAGCATAGACGACATCCATAGCAGTGACGGTTTTACGCTTAGCATGTTCGGTGTATGTAACGGCGTCACGAATAACGTTTTCCAAAAACACCTTCAGAACACCACGGGTTTCTTCGTAGATGAGGCCAGAGATACGCTTTACACCACCACGGCGAGCCAAACGTCTAATAGCTGGCTTGGTAATACCTTGGATATTATCACGTAACACTTTACGGTGACGTTTAGCGCCACCTTTTCCCAAGCCTTTGCCACCTTTACCACGACCAGTCATTTTTCACTTTTTTAAAAATCACTTAACACTTCACGAAAGCACAAGAACGAATGTTTTTTCGAAGGCTGGCGGCTTCTATTTATACAAAAATTGGCCTGTTTGACTAACCAAGAGTCTTAATGGAATACACATGTATTTGTGTATGTGTTAGTACACATTTTGGGCGCGCACAGCTGTCTTTACTGGTTTACCCACCCCTAATCATAGCCGCCTCTTCGAAATTTTCTATAAATACCGCTATATGGATGGATGGCACAGTTATTACAGTGTTAACAGTGTTTGTGTGCATACCTAAGTGAAGTGAAAAAACTAAAGTGAAAAATGGCTCGTACTAAGCAAACTGCCCGTAAATCAACTGGTGGAAAGGCTCCTCGTAAGCAATTGGCCACTAAAGCTGCTCGTAAGAGTGCCCCAGCCACCGGCGGCGTCAAGAAGCCTCATCGTTTCCGTCCTGGTACTGTTGCCTTGCGTGAAATCCGTCGTTACCAGAAGAGTACTGAATTGTTGATCCGCAAATTGCCCTTCCAACGTTTGGTTCGTGAAATTGCTCAAGATTTCAAAACTGATTTGCGTTTCCAGAGCTCTGCTGTTATGGCCTTGCAAGAAGCCAGTGAAGCATACTTGGTTGGTCTTTTCGAAGATACTAACTTGTGCGCCATCCATGCTAAGCGTGTCACCATCATGCCTAAAGATATTCAATTGGCCAGACGTATCCGTGGAGAACGTGCTTAAATTCTTGACGTTTTAAAAACATATTTTTTACAACAAAACAATCGGTCCTTTTCAGGACCACAAAATATTTATAAAAAAGAGATTATTTTTTCATCAAACTATTTATCATTTTTAACATTTTAAATAAATAAATATTTTTCTTTGTGTTTATTTCATTTTTGAGGCTGATTTTAGGAATATTTTAAAATTTTCTTGTATGAGTCATATTTGACGGCGTCAGTAAAAATTTCCCATTAGAAGACACATTTTATTCTTCTTCTTGAAAAAAATATAATATTACAATTTTCCCTTTCAAAGACACATTTCTGCTTCTTAAAAAAGTATTGAAATTTGCTTCTATAGGAAATTTTTGACGGCGTCAGTAAAATTATTCAATTAAATATTTTGTTCTTCTTCTTGACACAAAAAACAAAAATTATGTTATAATTTTTCCCTAAAAAGACATTTTATTCTTCTTCTTGAACAAACTTATTGAAATTTCCTTCTATATGTCATTTTTGACGGCGTCAGTAAAATTTTCCCATTGAAATGCACATTTGTGTTCTTCTTCTTCTTCCTTTTCTATGTGTATTTTTGATGGCGTCAGTAATATTTTCCTATTAAAGTATACATTTATTCTTCTTCTTTCTTTTCTATTGGTCTTTTTGACGCCGTCCGTCCATATTAATTTCTTCTTTAAAGACAATGTTTTTTCTTCTTCTTATTTTCTTCATAACAAATATTTGTTCTATTGAACTTGTTTTTGTGTGTATACTAATGTCCACAAGGCATATGTTCACTAAATTTGGCGCGAAATGTTCTCTGCAATAATGCTCTCATTATTTCTCACTCAATATGGTTGAAATTTTTTGGCGGCAAATGCTCTCTGTTTTGTTTTATTTTTCTTTTCAGATAATGATGAATGAAATATGCAATTTTTTTCTTTTCAGCAATATATATTTTTTAATTTAGTAAAATTTTAGGATAATTTTGTAAAATTATAATTTTTTTGAAAATATTAATCAAAAATTTTATCACATAGAGATGGCGAATATTTCTTGGCCATTTGAAAGGCGTAATACTGCATTTTAGAAAAAAAATTTCTTTTAAGAAAATTGTTTAAATCTTGTATTATTTTTACAAAATTGTCATAGAAAAGGGATTTATTTATTTTATTATATACATTTTTGCAAAAAATATCCAAATTTTTAACGAAATCTTGAAAAAAGTACGTGCGAAAAACTTCAGTAATTCTATATGGTTTTTTCCTTGATATGTACTAGCAAAGGAAGAATTATTTTTGGAGAATATTTTTTGTAAAAATTGATGAAATTTTTACTAAATTTTAACGAAAATGCCCTCATATTTTATTAAAAAGTAATTTTTGAGCGATTTTCATATAATTTAGCAAAAATATTTCAATTTTCAAAAATATTACCTTTGACAGTGAATGTTTGTCCATAGGTGGTATACGGTAATGGGAAGATTTTTTTAACTTTTCCAAAGAAATAACTACTTTTTATGAATAATGTTATAATTTGGTGTAAATATACAGATTCTGAAATGTTTTTTAAGAAATTTTTATAAAACTTAATTAGATTTGAGCTTTTAAATTTCTTTGAAGAAAAACTTTTCTTCATTGAAAATATGCCAACAAGAGGATTTCTGCCGTCTTGGACCACATAAAGATTTTGAATTTTTTTCACAGTGAAAATGTGAAATTTGTTAATATTTTAATTTTATCCTAAAGTAAACATATCAGGCTTTATTCTCAAACAGAATTTGGAAAAATATTTTTGAAAAAATTCATAATTTTTTCAAATTTAGTTACAAATTTGTGATTACATTTTTACAATCTGTGAAGTTAAACGCTTATAACTTTTAAACGGATAAAGGAAATTACACCAAATTTTCGTTAAAATATGGCCTGATATCTATACAAGAAATGTGTAAAATATCTTTTATAAAAATATTCAAAGATTCTTCAGAAAAATTAAATTTCTACGAAAACTTTTGTAAAAAATTAAACACGCTTCCACACAATATTTCGAAAAATATAGCTATTGACTACTATGCACTTCTCATCTTTTCAATGTACCTACCATTTTTAAAAATTGCCAATAACAATTTAATAGTACACATAAATTTGTGAGTGTATTTGTGTTACAGTGAAATATAAACATAAAAGTGAATAATCATGTCTGACGCCGCCGTTGTTGAAGCCACCGCCTCCCCAGTTGCCGCTGTTGAGAAAAAGGCACCAAAGAAGGCCGCAGCCAAAGCAAAGAAACCATCAGCTGCCCCTACTCATCCACCAACCCAACAAATGGTTGACGCCGCCATCAAAACATTGAAGGAACGTGGTGGTTCATCATTGCCCGCCATCAAGAAATATTTGGCCAGCACCTACAAGGTTGATGCCCAAAAATTGGCTCCTTTCATCAAGAAATATTTGAAGAGCGCTGTTGCCAGTGGAAAATTGATCCAAACTAAAGGTAAGGGTGCTTCTGGTTCATTCAAATTGTCCGCCTCGGCTTCCAAGGAACCCAAAGCAAAGACTGCTGAAAAGAAGAAGAAGGCCCCAGCTGCTGAGAAGAAGAAGAAGGCTGCCCCTAAAAAGGCCGCCGGTGAAAAGAAAACCGCTGCCAAGAAGCCATCTGCCGCCAAAAAGACCGCTGAGAAGAAGAAGGCTGACAAAACAAAGGCTAAGGCTGCCAAGAAAACCGGTACAGTTAAGGCTAAACCAGCAAAAACCGCCGCTAAAGCATCTGCCACCAAACCAAAGGCACCCAAGGCAAAAACAGCAGCTGCTAAACCCAAAAAAGCCGCCGCACCAAAGAAGCCAGCTGCCAAGAAAGCCGCCGCCAAGAAGTAATTTTTCCCAGAAAGATTACTTGTTGACAACATTTTTCGATATTCGAAAGCATAATATCTAACAGCCCTTTTCAGGGCTACAAATTAAATTCAAAAAGAGAAAATCTTTACTTCAAACTATTTATTATTACTACTATTTATTGTTTTATTACCTAAATAAATAAGAAAAATACACACGTGTCTGATTTTAGGAAAAATATTACCCTCACTAATTACTTTTCCTATTAGGTAATTAACATTGAGCCTGTTTTATTATGGGCATTCCACAAAATAACACCACAAACGGATTAAAATTTTAGTCCGGGTCATAAAATAAATGTGACTAATTTTTGTTTGTCTAATTATGGTCATTTTCATCTAATTTCATATTTTAGGAATTTTCCATTTAATATTCAAAAATGATAATTTTTTCTCTTTGCAAAAATTGTTTGCTGGGTAAAAGGAGATTATTTTAATCAGGAATGTTTTTCTATTCTAATGAAGTTATGTTGCAACTCTATTTTATTTCTCTTTCTATTTTCCCCTAATTCTATTTTTTCCATTGAAAGAAGTCCCGTTAATTTTTGCGCCACCACCAAAAATTTCCCCTTAAAAATGTTCGCGCTTCATATTTGGCATTGGCGTAGTGAAGTGTTACAGGCAAAATGCTTATACATGCTTGTTGTTCGTTTATACATTTTCGATATTGGTGGTGACTGCCGACGGCAATACAAAGTAACATCGCACAAGCACACACACACATACCCATACAGTGGATGGCGTGTTGTTGTACACACATAGAGTAGCCAAGCAAGCAAAAAAGCAATATGAACCACGGCAAAACAAGAATTGACGGCGTCATTTAGTAAATACATGGGAAAATATTATTTTTGCTAGAATTTGAGGAATTTTAAAATTATTTTGGTAAGTTTCTTTATTAAAAAATGTAAATAATGGAAAATAAGTGTTTCGACAAAAATTTGATCTCTTTTAAAATGTTTTTTGTGGCCCTGAAAAGGGCCTTTTATGGTAGAATTTCGACGAATTGATGAAAAATCAAGGCATTTACTTGGAGCTGGTGTATTTAGTAACAGCCTTGGTACCTTCAGAGACAGCGTGCTTAGCCAATTCACCGGGCAACAATAGACGGACAGCAGTTTGGATTTCCCGACTGGTGATGGTAGAGCGCTTGTTGTAGTGGGCCAAACGAGAGGCTTCGGCGGCAATACGTTCGAAGATGTCATTCACGAAACTGTTCATGATGCTCATGGCCTTTGACGAAATACCAGTATCAGGATGGACTTGCTTCAACACTTTGTAAATGTAGATAGCGTAACTCTCCTTACGCTTGGTACGTCTCTTCGATTTATCGCCCTTGGTGATGTTCTTTTGGGCTTTGCCGGCCTTCTTTGCTGCTTTACCACTGGTTTTTGGAGGCATTTTTCACTTTTAATTTTTTTAATCACACAAACACTTTTAACACTGTTCACAAATGATAAAAACCCAGTACCCAAACAGAATATTTCAAGCATTATGTGCTCAAATGTTTCAGGTAGTCGCAGTTGCTGTGTGGAATAGTGGCCAAACAACCCCAGTTTTCGATGTGTGTGTATTAAATGAGCGAGAGAAAAGTATAAATACTAGGGGTTCAAGTGAGTAACGGCATCATTCTGTGTTTTTTCAGTGCTAAGTGAAGTGTTCAAAAAAATATTAAGTGAAAATGTCTGGTCGTGGTAAAGGTGGCAAAGTTAAGGGAAAGGCAAAGTCCCGTTCAAATCGTGCTGGTCTTCAATTCCCCGTCGGTCGTATTCATCGTTTGTTGCGCAAAGGCAACTATGCTGAACGTGTTGGTGCCGGTGCTCCAGTATATTTAGCCGCCGTCATGGAATATTTGGCTGCTGAAGTTTTGGAATTGGCTGGTAATGCTGCCCGTGACAACAAGAAGACTCGTATCATTCCCCGTCACTTGCAATTGGCCATCCGCAACGACGAAGAATTGAACAAATTGCTGTCCGGCGTCACTATTGCTCAAGGTGGTGTATTGCCAAACATCCAAGCTGTTCTCTTGCCCAAGAAGACCGAAAAGAAAGCCTAAATTATCTCGAAAGGTATTATGGAAAAAATACAGACCATCGTATAAGAAGAAGAAAAATCCATACAAAATTCAACCAATCCGTCCTTTTCAGGACGACAAAATATATTTAAAAAGAGAAAAAATCTATTCAAACTATTAATTTTCATTATTTACATTTTATAGGAAAAGAATAAAAATGACCAAAATTTTAATATTTACATTTTATAGGGAAAAAATAAAAATTCCCAAAAAATGATATTTTTCTTAATCGGCGACAACCCTTGATTATTTTGCAAATGACATTTTTTCTTTCATATTTCCTTAGAAAATATGTTCGTTTGTTGTAACTGTTTTTCATTTCTACCCCCCTCAGCAGAATTGTGTTTGTTTTATGTCGCTTTAGTTTTTCACAGAAATAGCGAGACAGATAGAGAGACAGAGAAAGAGAGAGAGCGAAAAAGAGATCATTCGTCTCATCGATGATGTTCGCGCCAATATTCCTTAATCGATGTTCCCGCCAATGTTCGTTCATCGTAAGTTGACGATGTCTGTTATGAATGTGTGTGTGTGGTGTTGTGTGTTTGTTAGTTAGAATAACCAAATGCCTTTACTTACGTTGACGATGATGATGGCCGTTGTTAATGTTGTTGTTGTGGTTGTTAGAGTAGTAAATTATTGGGAAAAAGACTTCTGCCGCCGCGAATTTTGAGGAGAAAAAAGTAACTGTATTTGGAAAGGAAAAAATGCAGAAATGTGCGATTTTGGTGATGTTGTCAGAGCATAGAGTTAGTAATAGAGTGATGACAACATGAAGTGCGCACGGAAAAATTTTTATTTTCAAAGGGAAAAAAGTAGAGTTGTGGAAATAAATTGAGGATCATTGTTAGAAAATAACCAAAATACATAAAATAGAAGAAAAATATGTGATTTTTGTGGACATTTAAGAAAGAAATAAATTATTTTTAGTGAAAAATAAGAAGAAGAAGAAGAAGAAGAAGAAGAAGAAAATTTTCAATGATTTCAACATAAAGTAAAAGAATTTATGTGATTTTTGGGACGTTTGAGAGAAAAAATAAAATATTTTTAGTGAAACATAGGAAGAAGAAGAAGAACTTTTTTAATAATTTCAACATAAAGTAAAAGAAATTTAGAAAATTATGTGATTTTTTTTGGTAATTTAAGGAAATGTGATTTAGTGAAACAAGAAGAAGAAGAAAATTTTCAATAATTTCAACATTAAGTGAGAGAAATTTAGAAAATTATGTGATTTTTTGGACATTTAAGAAAAAAATATTTTTTTAGGGAAACATAAGGAGAAGAAGAAGAAAATTCTCAATAATTTCAACATAAAGTGAGAGAAATTTAGAAAATTATGTGATTTTTTGGAGGATTATGTGATTTTTGAATAAATAAGTAAAAGATAAAATTTTTCTATGCGAGTTCATGAAATGTAAGAAGAAGAAGAAGAATTTTTCAATAATTTCAACATAAAGTGGGAGAAATTTAGAAAATTATGTGATTTTTTGGAGGATTAAGTAAAAGATAAAATATTTTTATATGAAATCATGAAACATAAGAAGAAGAATTTTTTCATGAGCAAATTTTTGAAAAAAGAGATGCTATAAAAATTTTTTAAATATAATTTTAAGAAAAATCGCAGTAAATATTAACAAAATTCAAACTAATTTAATGAAAATTTTTTTAAAAAAGGTAATTTTCATTTTAATTTAAAAAATTTAATAACAATTTTTAATAATTTCATCACAAAATAACAAAAATTTTTACTTGAAGGAAAAAATAAGTACATAACATCGCAGTCAAAAAGATATTGTTGGCTTGGCATAGCATTGATGTGCGTTAGTTATATGAACAAACACACGCACACACCGACCGACGCTAGCGTATACACACATCGTCGTATTATCAAGCAAGCAAGCAGCTACCCTAACAACGAGAGTTGCCGGTAGAACATGTATTAGTGGAAATAAAGGAACATTTTTGTGTATTACGAAAAAGGAATGATCAGAGTTGCCGACGGTAAACATTTTTGAAGGCAAAAAAAAGAAGAAGAAGAAGAAAAAATGTTAAGAAAAAAGGTAATGATCAGAGTTGCCGACGGCTAACATTTTTGAAGGAAAAAAATGGAAAATTATTTGACGATGGAAACAAATTTATGAAAATAAAATTAAATGAGCAGAGTTGCCGAAGGCATTTTTTTTTGAAGACAAAAGGGAATATTATTTGAAAAAAAAAAATATGAAATGTGGAAAATGAAAGAAAAAATAAAATGCACTGAAAAAAGTAATATGAAAGAAAATATTTTATGGTTAGTTTTATTTTTCATATATTAAGGTAAGTAGTTTTATTTTTGATATATTTTATTAATTTTTTTATGTTTTTGTAATTTTCAACAAGAAAATATCTCTTTTTAAATATTTTTTGTGGTCCTGAAAAGGACCGATTGTTTTGTTGTAAAAGAAAAATTCTCCAAATAGCGTCAAGAAAATATTTAACCGCCGAAACCGTACAAAGTACGACCTTGTCTCTTCAAAGCATAGACGACATCCATAGCAGTGACGGTTTTACGCTTAGCATGTTCGGTGTATGTAACGGCGTCACGAATAACGTTTTCCAAAAACACCTTCAGAACACCACGGGTTTCTTCGTAGATGAGGCCAGAGATACGCTTTACACCACCACGGCGAGCCAAACGTCTAATAGCTGGCTTGGTAATACCTTGGATATTATCACGTAACACTTTACGGTGACGTTTAGCGCCACCTTTTCCCAAGCCTTTGCCACCTTTACCACGACCAGTCATTTTTCACTTTTTTAAAAATCACTTAACACTTCACGAAAGCACAAGAACGAATGTTTTTTCGAATTTCATTTCATTTCATTTATTTTCAAAATTTCATTTTACATTTTGAATTATAAGTCTATTAATTATATAGCTTACTTCTAACGTGTTTTAACACTTATCTAGAATTACATCTTTTAGAATATATTTTTGAATTTCGTGTAAGGCCAGCCCATTCTTTCTTTTATTTGTTTTATGATATAAAGTTATTAATTCAATTCTTGTGAAAATTTTATAAAAAACACAAGTTATACTTTTACTTAAAACTAATAAAACAATAAACTACAACTAACATAAACTACTAACTAAATTAATACAACAATATTTACAATATATACATTTTATATCACCACAGTCATTGGTCAGTTCTGTATACTAGATTTTCAAAATTGTATGTTTTGTATCTTCTATGATACAAAACTAATTTCCCTGTGGAGTCAAATATTTCTCCGTTATTGTTCAAATTCAAAAGACTCATAGCCGGCATAAATCCGTTTACATCTCTTATTCTATTCAATTCGTCATTAGGTATGATTAAGTTTTTAATTATGTCATTAGTATGGAAGTTAATTCTGTTAAGGCAACTGATGGCAGTTCTTACTGCAAAATTGTCGAATCTATCTATTTTACTTTCCTTGTAAATTTTTTTAATTGAGGGGCTTATATAGTGACCCTGTGATGTCATACGCTTACCAATCCCTAGGCAATGCGCCAGTATTTTCCTTTCAAATATCCTAATGCGCTCCATTTGGTGTGATGATATTTGAGACCAAACTGGAAACGCATAGCTCATTGTAGGTCTTATGATTTGTTTGTACAAAATCAACTTAACTTTTTTACCTAGTTTCCTTTTCTTACTAAGTACCCATTGGTATGAGTGATATGCAGCCCTGCCTTTTTTTATTAGGTGATCCACATGTCTAATAAAGCTCATATCCTCTTCAAATATTACCCCAAGGTATTTAAGTGTTGGCGTATTTCTAATTATGTCGCCGCAAATTGTGACATTTGGTATATATTTTTTGGCATTACCATATAAGTTTATACCCTTCCCTTTGAAAATGATTGTTTGGCATTTGTCTAAGTTTAACATCAAACGCCATCTGTTAAAATAACCTTTTAATATTGAAAGGTATTGGCATATTCTTTCATTGGCTATTCTAGCATTTACATGAGTGGAAGTGACGAGTATGTCGTCTGCGTATATTAGGAGCTGAATACCATCTGGAGGTTGTGGTATATCAGCCAAATATATATTATATAATACTGGCCCCAACACCGACCCTTGGGGAACACCAGCATTCACTTGTTTTGTGTCCGAGTTAGTTTCTTCAAATTCGACGTAAAATTGCCTATTTTGTAAATAATTATTGACCAATTTTGTTAAAAGGGGACTGAACCTATAATCATTTGCCATTTTTTTAATGATACCTTCCCTGGGTACCGTATCAAAAGCCTTTTGAAAATCTAATGCAACTGCAATGGTTGCACTTCTATTGTGAAAACCATTAGCAATTATATTATTTAGTGCTAATAAGGCATGCGTTGTTGAATGCTGTTTCCTGAACCCAAATTGACTATTAATTAAAATATTATTATCCTCAATGTGTTCATTTATTCTATTTAGTATTACTACTTCAAATAGTTTTCCTATGCAGGAAAGTAGTGATATTGGTCTATAACCATTTGGGTCAGTAGGGTCTTTTCCGGGCTTAAGTATAGGTATTACCTTTGCTATTTTCCATTTTTGGGGAAAATAACCTATGTTAAGACAGTGATTAAAAATCACTGCTAAAAATCGCCAAGTTCTGTGATCAGTTTTTCGTAGAATAAAATTTGGGATTTTATCATCACCAGATGTTTTTTTGTTGTTCATAGCCTTTAAAATTTCTCCTATTTCATTAGGCGTTGTAAGTCGTATAGGCAGCCTTGTTGACGGCGTAATGGCCCTACCATCGGCTAAGAAGTCCCTGCCAAAATGAACAAGATACGCATCTGTGTCTCTATAATCAGTGACAATCCTTCTTGCCGTAGTGAGTTGGTTATTTGCAAATGTGTTTGCCATTAGGTTTGTTTTTTCAGTTTCTGTAACTGCTCTGTTACCTCTGTCATTAAGGTGGCTAATTTTTCTTCGTGTTAATTTTCCACTGATTCCCTTAATTTTACGAAACATATCACTTCCGGGAGATATGGCTTCAAATTTCCTTATTAGGTCACTTTCTTCAAAAAGTGATATTTTTTGTTTGATTAGAAGATCCATATTTTTTATTATTGCCCTAAGAGTATTTGCCTCTTGAGGGTCAATGATTCTGTGGAGTCTTCTTCTAGCCGTCTTTTTTTGAGCAATCAGATGCAAGATATCTGGGGGAAGTTTTGCTTGTGTGTGACCTGTTGTCACGAAGGTTTTCATGGCAGAGTTCATTGCCGCATTAATGGAAGTTGTCATTCCATTTACGGCATTGTCAATTTCAGAAATATCAACATTTCTGTTTATTGGTAGGATATACCTTTGTAGCTCATCGGCTAAGGTGTTATTAAGGGTGTTTATTCGCAGACTTTTGAAGTCAAACATTTTTTTAGGCTGTTGCCTTTCTAATTCGGTGGAGACTTCCATTGAAATTGCCCTGTGGTCAGACTCATAATCTAAGGTTTTTGGTCTTTCCAAGCTCCGCATGCCAGGTGTTGACATAAAAATGTCAATAAAACTTTGTGACGTGGGAGTACAGCGTGTAGGTCCATTTGTTGGCCTAATAGCAATGGAAGGTTGATTATCTAGCCACCGTTTTAATGAAATGCCCTTGGAATTAATATTATTATCTCCCCAATCAGAATGCCTTGCATTTAAATCTGCCCCGATTATGGCTTCATTTGCAGCAATTAAATTGCTGATATTATTTAAATCAGCCGAGTTTAAGGTGGAACTTGGTCTTAGGTACAGGGCCATCACAATGATGTTCCCACCCCTATGATTCCTAATTTTTACTGCGATGCCCTCCATATCAACGAAGTTTATCGCTAGTCTTTCACTTTTAATAGTGTTTTTAATACAGATGGCTGTTCCGCCTTTAGGACTATTAAGTCTATCCTGCCTAAAAACGTTATATGAATCTAATTGAAGATTATGTTTTGAAGAAAGCCCGTGTTCTGCCAATAACAGTATGTCCGGGTTATGTTTTTTGACAAATAAGTTAAGATAGTGTCTTCTGTGCCTTGATACTATCGAATTTGTATTAATGAATATTATCTTTAGGTTATCCATTATAATTTAAGACTGGTAAAAAGCTGAAAAAGTGCACTTGTTTTTTCAGCGTCAGTTTTAAGAGACCTATATGTTTCAACGTGTGAACCAATTTTAGTTAGGCAGGTAAATAAGTCTTTACCGAAGAGCCTTTTGCAGTCTGCATCAAAGATTTGGAAGTCATCATTTGTGCTATTATTGGAAGGGGGTGTTTTAAGTGGGTTCCCTGTACCCAAACTAGTTATGTTTGAAAATGAGTAATTTTTTGTGACTCTGGGAGTCACTACAGAATTAATGGTAGGCTGAGAAGAAGGTGCTTTTTTCCCTTTCATTGTTTTGTTTTCATTTAATTTTTGCAATAGCCTTAGCCTTATTGGGCACTGCTTGAAACTAGCTACATGGCCTGTTACATTGCAATTGGCGCAGTAAACAGGTTTACCAATAGTCTTCGTAACCACCCCCGTTGAAGAGTCAACAGAAATATTTTCTTCTGTATTGAGGTCTTTAGGTGGTAGTGGACATTCTCCTGGCTCGTGTCTTACAGGGCATTTGACACATCTATACGGCATTTTGCAGTTCGTAGAGATGTGTCCAAACCGCTGACATCTACGACACTGTATAAGCCCTCCTTTCTTATGTTTTTTTATGGTTACCTTCGCATTCAGAAATTCTGGGAAGTTTTTAAATACAGACAAGTCTGAAGCACTGGCAGATTGAAGTAGCCATCGGTTACGTCTTAATTTAATGACGTCAATAATTCCGAGGTTTGGATATTTTTCGGCTATGAACTCTTTTATGTCTTCTCTAGACCAACTTTCATGTATGCCTGTGAGAACTAGTGTTCTCGGTTTTAGATTTTTCGGAGTGTACGTAAAGTACGGTATAAGCGAATTCTCTAAAAATTCTTTCGCTGTATTAAAATCGTCATATTTTTTTAATTTTAATTCAGTTACGTCTTTTTTACGTATATCTATTGTAAAATCATTATGATTTAAGGCTTTTATCAGATTTAATGTTAGATCTTTAACACTAATATTAGTCCTATCCAATTTAATAGTGGGTGGGCTGGCCTTACCTGTGTTTTCCACGGTTTTATCATTTTCCAGTATTGGTGTTGTTACTGTAGTGGCCTTTTTGTTTTGTTTTTTGCGGCTGACTTGAGTCCAGTCTCCGGTATCCATTTCGGCTTCATTTTCAGCTTGCTGCATGCTTGTGGTAGATGTTGTTTGTTGTGTTTGAAGTATGTTTGCCGCCGTTGGTGATGGTGTAACACTCGGCTTGGTTACATTCTTCTTCTTCCCAGGCAGTATGGGCTTCTTGCCTGCCTGCTCCGGATTCTGGCTTGTATCCGGCTTTTGTACTGGCGGTGTACAAGAAGTTCCCATCCAATTTGCCATCATATTGTTTGACGGCGTTGATAAATTATTTTTGTCGGCGGCCAATTGTGCCTCCAGGTTTGCAATTACCCTTTTGTAACTGTTTTCCTTGGTGTAGAAGTCGGATAACTGCCTTGCGGTATCGGTTAGCTGCTTGGCAGTATCTTCTTGTGACTTCATTACGGAATTTAGCTTATCCATTAAGGAACGATTAGTTTCCTCCAAGGTTTTAATTGTATTTTGTAGCATTGAGATTGTAGCTTCCATTTTCATATAATCATAAATTGAGTCATCATCACTATGATGCCTCCTCTTGCTCTTACTGCGTTTTTCTTTTTTTGGCTTTGTAGAGCAGTCGCCTTGCGATTTGCTATCACTTGTGGGGTTGCTTTTTTCCACACTTTGATAAGCCTCTGCTGCAATGTCTGCTGAGTTCTCAGACATTCGGTCTTCTTCTTCTTCGGTATTCATGTCGACGGCAGTATCCAGAGCCGCCGACAGCAAAATTTACTGCGTCAATGCGGACCTTTAATTTCCAGTGGCACAGCAAAGTTTGAAAACAAAATTTTTATTTTATCTCTTTTAATTAATTAATTAAACTTTTATTTTTCTTTTCTATTTCACTTCACTTTGTTCCACTTAGATGTTTACACGTTCAATGTTTTTTCGAAGGCTGGCGGCTTCTATTTATACAAAAATTGGCCTGTTTGACTAACCAAGAGTCTTAATGGAATACACATGTATTTGTGTATGTGTTAGTACACATTTTGGGCGCGCACAGCTGTCTTTACTGGTTTACCCACCCCTAATCATAGCCGCCTCTTCGAAATTTTCTATAAATACCGCTATATGGATGGATGGCACAGTTATTACAGTGTTAACAGTGTTTGTGTGCATACCTAAGTGAAGTGAAAAAACTAAAGTGAAAAATGGCTCGTACTAAGCAAACTGCCCGTAAATCAACTGGTGGAAAGGCTCCTCGTAAGCAATTGGCCACTAAAGCTGCTCGTAAGAGTGCCCCAGCCACCGGCGGCGTCAAGAAGCCTCATCGTTTCCGTCCTGGTACTGTTGCCTTGCGTGAAATCCGTCGTTACCAGAAGAGTACTGAATTGTTGATCCGCAAATTGCCCTTCCAACGTTTGGTTCGTGAAATTGCTCAAGATTTCAAAACTGATTTGCGTTTCCAGAGCTCTGCTGTTATGGCCTTGCAAGAAGCCAGTGAAGCATACTTGGTTGGTCTTTTCGAAGATACTAACTTGTGCGCCATCCATGCTAAGCGTGTCACCATCATGCCTAAAGATATTCAATTGGCCAGACGTATCCGTGGAGAACGTGCTTAAATTCTTGACGTTTTAAAAACATATTTTTTACAACAAAACAATCGGTCCTTTTCAGGACCACAAAATATTTATAAAAAAGAGATTATTTTTTCATCAAACTATTTATCATTTTTAACATTTTAAATAAATAAATATTTTTCTTTGTGTTTATTTCATTTTTGAGGCTGATTTTAGGAATATTTTAAAATTTTCTTGTATGAGTCATATTTGACGGCGTCAGTAAAAATTTCCCATTAGAAGACACATTTTATTCTTCTTCTTGAAAAAAATATAATATTACAATTTTCCCTTTCAAAGACACATTTCTGCTTCTTAAAAAAGTATTGAAATTTGCTTCTATAGGAAATTTTTGACGGCGTCAGTAAAATTATTCAATTAAATATTTTGTTCTTCTTCTTGACACAAAAAACAAAAATTATGTTATAATTTTTCCCTAAAAAGACATTTTATTCTTCTTCTTGAACAAACTTATTGAAATTTCCTTCTATATGTCATTTTTGACGGCGTCAGTAAAATTTTCCCATTGAAATGCACATTTGTGTTCTTCTTCTTCTTCCTTTTCTATGTGTATTTTTGATGGCGTCAGTAATATTTTCCTATTAAAGTATACATTTATTCTTCTTCTTTCTTTTCTATTGGTCTTTTTGACGCCGTCCGTCCATATTAATTTCTTCTTTAAAGACAATGTTTTTTCTTCTTCTTATTTTCTTCATAACAAATATTTGTTCTATTGAACTTGTTTTTGTGTGTATACTAATGTCCACAAGGCATATGTTCACTAAATTTGGCGCGAAATGTTCTCTGCAATAATGCTCTCATTATTTCTCACTCAATATGGTTGAAATTTTTTGGCGGCAAATGCTCTCTGTTTTGTTTTATTTTTCTTTTCAGATAATGATGAATGAAATATGCAATTTTTTTCTTTTCAGCAATATATATTTTTTAATTTAGTAAAATTTTAGGATAATTTTGTAAAATTATAATTTTTTTGAAAATATTAATCAAAAATTTTATCACATAGAGATGGCGAATATTTCTTGGCCATTTGAAAGGCGTAATACTGCATTTTAGAAAAAAAATTTCTTTTAAGAAAATTGTTTAAATCTTGTATTATTTTTACAAAATTGTCATAGAAAAGGGATTTATTTATTTTATTATATACATTTTTGCAAAAAATATCCAAATTTTTAACGAAATCTTGAAAAAAGTACGTGCGAAAAACTTCAGTAATTCTATATGGTTTTTTCCTTGATATGTACTAGCAAAGGAAGAATTATTTTTGGAGAATATTTTTTGTAAAAATTGATGAAATTTTTACTAAATTTTAACGAAAATGCCCTCATATTTTATTAAAAAGTAATTTTTGAGCGATTTTCATATAATTTAGCAAAAATATTTCAATTTTCAAAAATATTACCTTTGACAGTGAATGTTTGTCCATAGGTGGTATACGGTAATGGGAAGATTTTTTTAACTTTTCCAAAGAAATAACTACTTTTTATGAATAATGTTATAATTTGGTGTAAATATACAGATTCTGAAATGTTTTTTAAGAAATTTTTATAAAACTTAATTAGATTTGAGCTTTTAAATTTCTTTGAAGAAAAACTTTTCTTCATTGAAAATATGCCAACAAGAGGATTTCTGCCGTCTTGGACCACATAAAGATTTTGAATTTTTTTCACAGTGAAAATGTGAAATTTGTTAATATTTTAATTTTATCCTAAAGTAAACATATCAGGCTTTATTCTCAAACAGAATTTGGAAAAATATTTTTGAAAAAATTCATAATTTTTTCAAATTTAGTTACAAATTTGTGATTACATTTTTACAATCTGTGAAGTTAAACGCTTATAACTTTTAAACGGATAAAGGAAATTACACCAAATTTTCGTTAAAATATGGCCTGATATCTATACAAGAAATGTGTAAAATATCTTTTATAAAAATATTCAAAGATTCTTCAGAAAAATTAAATTTCTACGAAAACTTTTGTAAAAAATTAAACACGCTTCCACACAATATTTCGAAAAATATAGCTATTGACTACTATGCACTTCTCATCTTTTCAATGTACCTACCATTTTTAAAAATTGCCAATAACAATTTAATAGTACACATAAATTTGTGAGTGTATTTGTGTTACAGTGAAATATAAACATAAAAGTGAATAATCATGTCTGACGCCGCCGTTGTTGAAGCCACCGCCTCCCCAGTTGCCGCTGTTGAGAAAAAGGCACCAAAGAAGGCCGCAGCCAAAGCAAAGAAACCATCAGCTGCCCCTACTCATCCACCAACCCAACAAATGGTTGACGCCGCCATCAAAACATTGAAGGAACGTGGTGGTTCATCATTGCCCGCCATCAAGAAATATTTGGCCAGCACCTACAAGGTTGATGCCCAAAAATTGGCTCCTTTCATCAAGAAATATTTGAAGAGCGCTGTTGCCAGTGGAAAATTGATCCAAACTAAAGGTAAGGGTGCTTCTGGTTCATTCAAATTGTCCGCCTCGGCTTCCAAGGAACCCAAAGCAAAGACTGCTGAAAAGAAGAAGAAGGCCCCAGCTGCTGAGAAGAAGAAGAAGGCTGCCCCTAAAAAGGCCGCCGGTGAAAAGAAAACCGCTGCCAAGAAGCCATCTGCCGCCAAAAAGACCGCTGAGAAGAAGAAGGCTGACAAAACAAAGGCTAAGGCTGCCAAGAAAACCGGTACAGTTAAGGCTAAACCAGCAAAAACCGCCGCTAAAGCATCTGCCACCAAACCAAAGGCACCCAAGGCAAAAACAGCAGCTGCTAAACCCAAAAAAGCCGCCGCACCAAAGAAGCCAGCTGCCAAGAAAGCCGCCGCCAAGAAGTAATTTTTCCCAGAAAGATTACTTGTTGACAACATTTTTCGATATTCGAAAGCATAATATCTAACAGCCCTTTTCAGGGCTACAAATTAAATTCAAAAAGAGAAAATCTTTACTTCAAACTATTTATTATTACTACTATTTATTGTTTTATTACCTAAATAAATAAGAAAAATACACACGTGTCTGATTTTAGGAAAAATATTACCCTCACTAATTACTTTTCCTATTAGGTAATTAACATTGAGCCTGTTTTATTATGGGCATTCCACAAAATAACACCACAAACGGATTAAAATTTTAGTCCGGGTCATAAAATAAATGTGACTAATTTTTGTTTGTCTAATTATGGTCATTTTCATCTAATTTCATATTTTAGGAATTTTCCATTTAATATTCAAAAATGATAATTTTTTCTCTTTGCAAAAATTGTTTGCTGGGTAAAAGGAGATTATTTTAATCAGGAATGTTTTTCTATTCTAATGAAGTTATGTTGCAACTCTATTTTATTTCTCTTTCTATTTTCCCCTAATTCTATTTTTTCCATTGAAAGAAGTCCCGTTAATTTTTGCGCCACCACCAAAAATTTCCCCTTAAAAATGTTCGCGCTTCATATTTGGCATTGGCGTAGTGAAGTGTTACAGGCAAAATGCTTATACATGCTTGTTGTTCGTTTATACATTTTCGATATTGGTGGTGACTGCCGACGGCAATACAAAGTAACATCGCACAAGCACACACACACATACCCATACAGTGGATGGCGTGTTGTTGTACACACATAGAGTAGCCAAGCAAGCAAAAAAGCAATATGAACCACGGCAAAACAAGAATTGACGGCGTCATTTAGTAAATACATGGGAAAATATTATTTTTGCTAGAATTTGAGGAATTTTAAAATTATTTTGGTAAGTTTCTTTATTAAAAAATGTAAATAATGGAAAATAAGTGTTTCGACAAAAATTTGATCTCTTTTAAAATGTTTTTTGTGGCCCTGAAAAGGGCCTTTTATGGTAGAATTTCGACGAATTGATGAAAAATCAAGGCATTTACTTGGAGCTGGTGTATTTAGTAACAGCCTTGGTACCTTCAGAGACAGCGTGCTTAGCCAATTCACCGGGCAACAATAGACGGACAGCAGTTTGGATTTCCCGACTGGTGATGGTAGAGCGCTTGTTGTAGTGGGCCAAACGAGAGGCTTCGGCGGCAATACGTTCGAAGATGTCATTCACGAAACTGTTCATGATGCTCATGGCCTTTGACGAAATACCAGTATCAGGATGGACTTGCTTCAACACTTTGTAAATGTAGATAGCGTAACTCTCCTTACGCTTGGTACGTCTCTTCGATTTATCGCCCTTGGTGATGTTCTTTTGGGCTTTGCCGGCCTTCTTTGCTGCTTTACCACTGGTTTTTGGAGGCATTTTTCACTTTTAATTTTTTTAATCACACAAACACTTTTAACACTGTTCACAAATGATAAAAACCCAGTACCCAAACAGAATATTTCAAGCATTATGTGCTCAAATGTTTCAGGTAGTCGCAGTTGCTGTGTGGAATAGTGGCCAAACAACCCCAGTTTTCGATGTGTGTGTATTAAATGAGCGAGAGAAAAGTATAAATACTAGGGGTTCAAGTGAGTAACGGCATCATTCTGTGTTTTTTCAGTGCTAAGTGAAGTGTTCAAAAAAATATTAAGTGAAAATGTCTGGTCGTGGTAAAGGTGGCAAAGTTAAGGGAAAGGCAAAGTCCCGTTCAAATCGTGCTGGTCTTCAATTCCCCGTCGGTCGTATTCATCGTTTGTTGCGCAAAGGCAACTATGCTGAACGTGTTGGTGCCGGTGCTCCAGTATATTTAGCCGCCGTCATGGAATATTTGGCTGCTGAAGTTTTGGAATTGGCTGGTAATGCTGCCCGTGACAACAAGAAGACTCGTATCATTCCCCGTCACTTGCAATTGGCCATCCGCAACGACGAAGAATTGAACAAATTGCTGTCCGGCGTCACTATTGCTCAAGGTGGTGTATTGCCAAACATCCAAGCTGTTCTCTTGCCCAAGAAGACCGAAAAGAAAGCCTAAATTATCTCGAAAGGTATTATGGAAAAAATACAGACCATCGTATAAGAAGAAGAAAAATCCATACAAAATTCAACCAATCCGTCCTTTTCAGGACGACAAAATATATTTAAAAAGAGAAAAAATCTATTCAAACTATTAATTTTCATTATTTACATTTTATAGGAAAAGAATAAAAATGACCAAAATTTTAATATTTACATTTTATAGGGAAAAAATAAAAATTCCCAAAAAATGATATTTTTCTTAATCGGCGACAACCCTTGATTATTTTGCAAATGACATTTTTTCTTTCATATTTCCTTAGAAAATATGTTCGTTTGTTGTAACTGTTTTTCATTTCTACCCCCCTCAGCAGAATTGTGTTTGTTTTATGTCGCTTTAGTTTTTCACAGAAATAGCGAGACAGATAGAGAGACAGAGAAAGAGAGAGAGCGAAAAAGAGATCATTCGTCTCATCGATGATGTTCGCGCCAATATTCCTTAATCGATGTTCCCGCCAATGTTCGTTCATCGTAAGTTGACGATGTCTGTTATGAATGTGTGTGTGTGGTGTTGTGTGTTTGTTAGTTAGAATAACCAAATGCCTTTACTTACGTTGACGATGATGATGGCCGTTGTTAATGTTGTTGTTGTGGTTGTTAGAGTAGTAAATTATTGGGAAAAAGACTTCTGCCGCCGCGAATTTTGAGGAGAAAAAAGTAACTGTATTTGGAAAGGAAAAAATGCAGAAATGTGCGATTTTGGTGATGTTGTCAGAGCATAGAGTTAGTAATAGAGTGATGACAACATGAAGTGCGCACGGAAAAATTTTTATTTTCAAAGGGAAAAAAGTAGAGTTGTGGAAATAAATTGAGGATCATTGTTAGAAAATAACCAAAATACATAAAATAGAAGAAAAATATGTGATTTTTGTGGACATTTAAGAAAGAAATAAATTATTTTTAGTGAAAAATAAGAAGAAGAAGAAGAAGAAGAAGAAGAAGAAGAAAATTTTCAATGATTTCAACATAAAGTAAAAGAATTTATGTGATTTTTGGGACGTTTGAGAGAAAAAATAAAATATTTTTAGTGAAACATAGGAAGAAGAAGAAGAACTTTTTTAATAATTTCAACATAAAGTAAAAGAAATTTAGAAAATTATGTGATTTTTTTTGGTAATTTAAGGAAATGTGATTTAGTGAAACAAGAAGAAGAAGAAAATTTTCAATAATTTCAACATTAAGTGAGAGAAATTTAGAAAATTATGTGATTTTTTGGACATTTAAGAAAAAAATATTTTTTTAGGGAAACATAAGGAGAAGAAGAAGAAAATTCTCAATAATTTCAACATAAAGTGAGAGAAATTTAGAAAATTATGTGATTTTTTGGAGGATTATGTGATTTTTGAATAAATAAGTAAAAGATAAAATTTTTCTATGCGAGTTCATGAAATGTAAGAAGAAGAAGAAGAATTTTTCAATAATTTCAACATAAAGTGGGAGAAATTTAGAAAATTATGTGATTTTTTGGAGGATTAAGTAAAAGATAAAATATTTTTATATGAAATCATGAAACATAAGAAGAAGAATTTTTTCATGAGCAAATTTTTGAAAAAAGAGATGCTATAAAAATTTTTTAAATATAATTTTAAGAAAAATCGCAGTAAATATTAACAAAATTCAAACTAATTTAATGAAAATTTTTTTAAAAAAGGTAATTTTCATTTTAATTTAAAAAATTTAATAACAATTTTTAATAATTTCATCACAAAATAACAAAAATTTTTACTTGAAGGAAAAAATAAGTACATAACATCGCAGTCAAAAAGATATTGTTGGCTTGGCATAGCATTGATGTGCGTTAGTTATATGAACAAACACACGCACACACCGACCGACGCTAGCGTATACACACATCGTCGTATTATCAAGCAAGCAAGCAGCTACCCTAACAACGAGAGTTGCCGGTAGAACATGTATTAGTGGAAATAAAGGAACATTTTTGTGTATTACGAAAAAGGAATGATCAGAGTTGCCGACGGTAAACATTTTTGAAGGCAAAAAAAAGAAGAAGAAGAAGAAAAAATGTTAAGAAAAAAGGTAATGATCAGAGTTGCCGACGGCTAACATTTTTGAAGGAAAAAAATGGAAAATTATTTGACGATGGAAACAAATTTATGAAAATAAAATTAAATGAGCAGAGTTGCCGAAGGCATTTATTTTTGAAGACAAAAGGGAATATTATTTGAAAAAAAAAAATATGAAATGTGGAAAATGAAAGAAAAAATAAAATGCACTGAAAAAAGTAATATGAAAGAAAATATTTTATGGTTAGTTTTATTTTTCATATATTAAGGTAAGTAGTTTTATTTTTGATATATTTTATTAATTTTTTTATGTTTTTGTAATTTTCAACAAGAAAATATCTCTTTTTAAATATTTTTTGTGGTCCTGAAAAGGACCGATTGTTTTGTTGTAAAAGAAAAATTCTCCAAATAGCGTCAAGAAAATATTTAACCGCCGAAACCGTACAAAGTACGACCTTGTCTCTTCAAAGCATAGACGACATCCATAGCAGTGACGGTTTTACGCTTAGCATGTTCGGTGTATGTAACGGCGTCACGAATAACGTTTTCCAAAAACACCTTCAGAACACCACGGGTTTCTTCGTAGATGAGGCCAGAGATACGCTTTACACCACCACGGCGAGCCAAACGTCTAATAGCTGGCTTGGTAATACCTTGGATATTATCACGTAACACTTTACGGTGACGTTTAGCGCCACCTTTTCCCAAGCCTTTGCCACCTTTACCACGACCAGTCATTTTTCACTTTTTTAAAAATCACTTAACACTTCACGAAAGCACAAGAACGAATGTTTTTTCGAAGGCTGGCGGCTTCTATTTATACAAAAATTGGCCTGTTTGACTAACCAAGAGTCTTAATGGAATACACATGTATTTGTGTATGTGTTAGTACACATTTTGGGCGCGCACAGCTGTCTTTACTGGTTTACCCACCCCTAATCATAGCCGCCTCTTCGAAATTTTCTATAAATACCGCTATATGGATGGATGGCACAGTTATTACAGTGTTAACAGTGTTTGTGTGCATACCTAAGTGAAGTGAAAAAACTAAAGTGAAAAATGGCTCGTACTAAGCAAACTGCCCGTAAATCAACTGGTGGAAAGGCTCCTCGTAAGCAATTGGCCACTAAAGCTGCTCGTAAGAGTGCCCCAGCCACCGGCGGCGTCAAGAAGCCTCATCGTTTCCGTCCTGGTACTGTTGCCTTGCGTGAAATCCGTCGTTACCAGAAGAGTACTGAATTGTTGATCCGCAAATTGCCCTTCCAACGTTTGGTTCGTGAAATTGCTCAAGATTTCAAAACTGATTTGCGTTTCCAGAGCTCTGCTGTTATGGCCTTGCAAGAAGCCAGTGAAGCATACTTGGTTGGTCTTTTCGAAGATACTAACTTGTGCGCCATCCATGCTAAGCGTGTCACCATCATGCCTAAAGATATTCAATTGGCCAGACGTATCCGTGGAGAACGTGCTTAAATTCTTGACGTTTTAAAAACATATTTTTTACAACAAAACAATCGGTCCTTTTCAGGACCACAAAATATTTATAAAAAAGAGATTATTTTTTCATCAAACTATTTATCATTTTTAACATTTTAAATAAATAAATATTTTTCTTTGTGTTTATTTCATTTTTGAGGCTGATTTTAGGAATATTTTAAAATTTTCTTGTATGAGTCATATTTGACGGCGTCAGTAAAAATTTCCCATTAGAAGACACATTTTATTCTTCTTCTTGAAAAAAATATAATATTACAATTTTCCCTTTCAAAGACACATTTCTGCTTCTTAAAAAAGTATTGAAATTTGCTTCTATAGGAAATTTTTGACGGCGTCAGTAAAATTATTCAATTAAATATTTTGTTCTTCTTCTTGACACAAAAAACAAAAATTATGTTATAATTTTTCCCTAAAAAGACATTTTATTCTTCTTCTTGAACAAACTTATTGAAATTTCCTTCTATATGTCATTTTTGACGGCGTCAGTAAAATTTTCCCATTGAAATGCACATTTGTGTTCTTCTTCTTCTTCCTTTTCTATGTGTATTTTTGATGGCGTCAGTAATATTTTCCTATTAAAGTATACATTTATTCTTCTTCTTTCTTTTCTATTGGTCTTTTTGACGCCGTCCGTCCATATTAATTTCTTCTTTAAAGACAATGTTTTTTCTTCTTCTTATTTTCTTCATAACAAATATTTGTTCTATTGAACTTGTTTTTGTGTGTATACTAATGTCCACAAGGCATATGTTCACTAAATTTGGCGCGAAATGTTCTCTGCAATAATGCTCTCATTATTTCTCACTCAATATGGTTGAAATTTTTTGGCGGCAAATGCTCTCTGTTTTGTTTTATTTTTCTTTTCAGATAATGATGAATGAAATATGCAATTTTTTTCTTTTCAGCAATATATATTTTTTAATTTAGTAAAATTTTAGGATAATTTTGTAAAATTATAATTTTTTTGAAAATATTAATCAAAAATTTTATCACATAGAGATGGCGAATATTTCTTGGCCATTTGAAAGGCGTAATACTGCATTTTAGAAAAAAAATTTCTTTTAAGAAAATTGTTTAAATCTTGTATTATTTTTACAAAATTGTCATAGAAAAGGGATTTATTTATTTTATTATATACATTTTTGCAAAAAATATCCAAATTTTTAACGAAATCTTGAAAAAAGTACGTGCGAAAAACTTCAGTAATTCTATATGGTTTTTTCCTTGATATGTACTAGCAAAGGAAGAATTATTTTTGGAGAATATTTTTTGTAAAAATTGATGAAATTTTTACTAAATTTTAACGAAAATGCCCTCATATTTTATTAAAAAGTAATTTTTGAGCGATTTTCATATAATTTAGCAAAAATATTTCAATTTTCAAAAATATTACCTTTGACAGTGAATGTTTGTCCATAGGTGGTATACGGTAATGGGAAGATTTTTTTAACTTTTCCAAAGAAATAACTACTTTTTATGAATAATGTTATAATTTGGTGTAAATATACAGATTCTGAAATGTTTTTTAAGAAATTTTTATAAAACTTAATTAGATTTGAGCTTTTAAATTTCTTTGAAGAAAAACTTTTCTTCATTGAAAATATGCCAACAAGAGGATTTCTGCCGTCTTGGACCACATAAAGATTTTGAATTTTTTTCACAGTGAAAATGTGAAATTTGTTAATATTTTAATTTTATCCTAAAGTAAACATATCAGGCTTTATTCTCAAACAGAATTTGGAAAAATATTTTTGAAAAAATTCATAATTTTTTCAAATTTAGTTACAAATTTGTGATTACATTTTTACAATCTGTGAAGTTAAACGCTTATAACTTTTAAACGGATAAAGGAAATTACACCAAATTTTCGTTAAAATATGGCCTGATATCTATACAAGAAATGTGTAAAATATCTTTTATAAAAATATTCAAAGATTCTTCAGAAAAATTAAATTTCTACGAAAACTTTTGTAAAAAATTAAACACGCTTCCACACAATATTTCGAAAAATATAGCTATTGACTACTATGCACTTCTCATCTTTTCAATGTACCTACCATTTTTAAAAATTGCCAATAACAATTTAATAGTACACATAAATTTGTGAGTGTATTTGTGTTACAGTGAAATATAAACATAAAAGTGAATAATCATGTCTGACGCCGCCGTTGTTGAAGCCACCGCCTCCCCAGTTGCCGCTGTTGAGAAAAAGGCACCAAAGAAGGCCGCAGCCAAAGCAAAGAAACCATCAGCTGCCCCTACTCATCCACCAACCCAACAAATGGTTGACGCCGCCATCAAAACATTGAAGGAACGTGGTGGTTCATCATTGCCCGCCATCAAGAAATATTTGGCCAGCACCTACAAGGTTGATGCCCAAAAATTGGCTCCTTTCATCAAGAAATATTTGAAGAGCGCTGTTGCCAGTGGAAAATTGATCCAAACTAAAGGTAAGGGTGCTTCTGGTTCATTCAAATTGTCCGCCTCGGCTTCCAAGGAACCCAAAGCAAAGACTGCTGAAAAGAAGAAGAAGGCCCCAGCTGCTGAGAAGAAGAAGAAGGCTGCCCCTAAAAAGGCCGCCGGTGAAAAGAAAACCGCTGCCAAGAAGCCATCTGCCGCCAAAAAGACCGCTGAGAAGAAGAAGGCTGACAAAACAAAGGCTAAGGCTGCCAAGAAAACCGGTACAGTTAAGGCTAAACCAGCAAAAACCGCCGCTAAAGCATCTGCCACCAAACCAAAGGCACCCAAGGCAAAAACAGCAGCTGCTAAACCCAAAAAAGCCGCCGCACCAAAGAAGCCAGCTGCCAAGAAAGCCGCCGCCAAGAAGTAATTTTTCCCAGAAAGATTACTTGTTGACAACATTTTTCGATATTCGAAAGCATAATATCTAACAGCCCTTTTCAGGGCTACAAATTAAATTCAAAAAGAGAAAATCTTTACTTCAAACTATTTATTATTACTACTATTTATTGTTTTATTACCTAAATAAATAAGAAAAATACACACGTGTCTGATTTTAGGAAAAATATTACCCTCACTAATTACTTTTCCTATTAGGTAATTAACATTGAGCCTGTTTTATTATGGGCATTCCACAAAATAACACCACAAACGGATTAAAATTTTAGTCCGGGTCATAAAATAAATGTGACTAATTTTTGTTTGTCTAATTATGGTCATTTTCATCTAATTTCATATTTTAGGAATTTTCCATTTAATATTCAAAAATGATAATTTTTTCTCTTTGCAAAAATTGTTTGCTGGGTAAAAGGAGATTATTTTAATCAGGAATGTTTTTCTATTCTAATGAAGTTATGTTGCAACTCTATTTTATTTCTCTTTCTATTTTCCCCTAATTCTATTTTTTCCATTGAAAGAAGTCCCGTTAATTTTTGCGCCACCACCAAAAATTTCCCCTTAAAAATGTTCGCGCTTCATATTTGGCATTGGCGTAGTGAAGTGTTACAGGCAAAATGCTTATACATGCTTGTTGTTCGTTTATACATTTTCGATATTGGTGGTGACTGCCGACGGCAATACAAAGTAACATCGCACAAGCACACACACACATACCCATACAGTGGATGGCGTGTTGTTGTACACACATAGAGTAGCCAAGCAAGCAAAAAAGCAATATGAACCACGGCAAAACAAGAATTGACGGCGTCATTTAGTAAATACATGGGAAAATATTATTTTTGCTAGAATTTGAGGAATTTTAAAATTATTTTGGTAAGTTTCTTTATTAAAAAATGTAAATAATGGAAAATAAGTGTTTCGACAAAAATTTGATCTCTTTTAAAATGTTTTTTGTGGCCCTGAAAAGGGCCTTTTATGGTAGAATTTCGACGAATTGATGAAAAATCAAGGCATTTACTTGGAGCTGGTGTATTTAGTAACAGCCTTGGTACCTTCAGAGACAGCGTGCTTAGCCAATTCACCGGGCAACAATAGACGGACAGCAGTTTGGATTTCCCGACTGGTGATGGTAGAGCGCTTGTTGTAGTGGGCCAAACGAGAGGCTTCGGCGGCAATACGTTCGAAGATGTCATTCACGAAACTGTTCATGATGCTCATGGCCTTTGACGAAATACCAGTATCAGGATGGACTTGCTTCAACACTTTGTAAATGTAGATAGCGTAACTCTCCTTACGCTTGGTACGTCTCTTCGATTTATCGCCCTTGGTGATGTTCTTTTGGGCTTTGCCGGCCTTCTTTGCTGCTTTACCACTGGTTTTTGGAGGCATTTTTCACTTTTAATTTTTTTAATCACACAAACACTTTTAACACTGTTCACAAATGATAAAAACCCAGTACCCAAACAGAATATTTCAAGCATTATGTGCTCAAATGTTTCAGGTAGTCGCAGTTGCTGTGTGGAATAGTGGCCAAACAACCCCAGTTTTCGATGTGTGTGTATTAAATGAGCGAGAGAAAAGTATAAATACTAGGGGTTCAAGTGAGTAACGGCATCATTCTGTGTTTTTTCAGTGCTAAGTGAAGTGTTCAAAAAAATATTAAGTGAAAATGTCTGGTCGTGGTAAAGGTGGCAAAGTTAAGGGAAAGGCAAAGTCCCGTTCAAATCGTGCTGGTCTTCAATTCCCCGTCGGTCGTATTCATCGTTTGTTGCGCAAAGGCAACTATGCTGAACGTGTTGGTGCCGGTGCTCCAGTATATTTAGCCGCCGTCATGGAATATTTGGCTGCTGAAGTTTTGGAATTGGCTGGTAATGCTGCCCGTGACAACAAGAAGACTCGTATCATTCCCCGTCACTTGCAATTGGCCATCCGCAACGACGAAGAATTGAACAAATTGCTGTCCGGCGTCACTATTGCTCAAGGTGGTGTATTGCCAAACATCCAAGCTGTTCTCTTGCCCAAGAAGACCGAAAAGAAAGCCTAAATTATCTCGAAAGGTATTATGGAAAAAATACAGACCATCGTATAAGAAGAAGAAAAATCCATACAAAATTCAACCAATCCGTCCTTTTCAGGACGACAAAATATATTTAAAAAGAGAAAAAATCTATTCAAACTATTAATTTTCATTATTTACATTTTATAGGAAAAGAATAAAAATGACCAAAATTTTAATATTTACATTTTATAGGGAAAAAATAAAAATTCCCAAAAAATGATATTTTTCTTAATCGGCGACAACCCTTGATTATTTTGCAAATGACATTTTTTCTTTCATATTTCCTTAGAAAATATGTTCGTTTGTTGTAACTGTTTTTCATTTCTACCCCCCTCAGCAGAATTGTGTTTGTTTTATGTCGCTTTAGTTTTTCACAGAAATAGCGAGACAGATAGAGAGACAGAGAAAGAGAGAGAGCGAAAAAGAGATCATTCGTCTCATCGATGATGTTCGCGCCAATATTCCTTAATCGATGTTCCCGCCAATGTTCGTTCATCGTAAGTTGACGATGTCTGTTATGAATGTGTGTGTGTGGTGTTGTGTGTTTGTTAGTTAGAATAACCAAATGCCTTTACTTACGTTGACGATGATGATGGCCGTTGTTAATGTTGTTGTTGTGGTTGTTAGAGTAGTAAATTATTGGGAAAAAGACTTCTGCCGCCGCGAATTTTGAGGAGAAAAAAGTAACTGTATTTGGAAAGGAAAAAATGCAGAAATGTGCGATTTTGGTGATGTTGTCAGAGCATAGAGTTAGTAATAGAGTGATGACAACATGAAGTGCGCACGGAAAAATTTTTATTTTCAAAGGGAAAAAAGTAGAGTTGTGGAAATAAATTGAGGATCATTGTTAGAAAATAACCAAAATACATAAAATAGAAGAAAAATATGTGATTTTTGTGGACATTTAAGAAAGAAATAAATTATTTTTAGTGAAAAATAAGAAGAAGAAGAAGAAGAAGAAGAAGAAAATTTTCAATGATTTCAACATAAAGTAAAAGAATTTATGTGATTTTTGGGACGTTTGAGAGAAAAAATAAAATATTTTTAGTGAAACATAGGAAGAAGAAGAAGAACTTTTTTAATAATTTCAACATAAAGTAAAAGAAATTTAGAAAATTATGTGATTTTTTTTGGTAATTTAAGGAAATGTGATTTAGTGAAACAAGAAGAAGAAGAAAATTTTCAATAATTTCAACATTAAGTGAGAGAAATTTAGAAAATTATGTGATTTTTTGGACATTTAAGAAAAAAATATTTTTTTAGGGAAACATAAGGAGAAGAAGAAGAAAATTCTCAATAATTTCAACATAAAGTGAGAGAAATTTAGAAAATTATGTGATTTTTTGGAGGATTATGTGATTTTTGAATAAATAAGTAAAAGATAAAATTTTTCTATGCGAGTTCATGAAATGTAAGAAGAAGAAGAAGAATTTTTCAATAATTTCAACATAAAGTGGGAGAAATTTAGAAAATTATGTGATTTTTTGGAGGATTAAGTAAAAGATAAAATATTTTTATATGAAATCATGAAACATAAGAAGAAGAATTTTTTCATGAGCAAATTTTTGAAAAAAGAGATGCTATAAAAATTTTTTAAATATAATTTTAAGAAAAATCGCAGTAAATATTAACAAAATTCAAACTAATTTAATGAAAATTTTTTTAAAAAAGGTAATTTTCATTTTAATTTAAAAAATTTAATAACAATTTTTAATAATTTCATCACAAAATAACAAAAATTTTTACTTGAAGGAAAAAATAAGTACATAACATCGCAGTCAAAAAGATATTGTTGGCTTGGCATAGCATTGATGTGCGTTAGTTATATGAACAAACACACGCACACACCGACCGACGCTAGCGTATACACACATCGTCGTATTATCAAGCAAGCAAGCAGCTACCCTAACAACGAGAGTTGCCGGTAGAACATGTATTAGTGGAAATAAAGGAACATTTTTGTGTATTACGAAAAAGGAATGATCAGAGTTGCCGACGGTAAACATTTTTGAAGGCAAAAAAAAGAAGAAGAAGAAGAAAAAATGTTAAGAAAAAAGGTAATGATCAGAGTTGCCGACGGCTAACATTTTTGAAGGAAAAAAATGGAAAATTATTTGACGATGGAAACAAATTTATGAAAATAAAATTAAATGAGCAGAGTTGCCGAAGGCATTTATTTTTGAAGACAAAAGGGAATATTATTTGAAAAAAAAAAATATGAAATGTGGAAAATGAAAGAAAAAATAAAATGCACTGAAAAAAGTAATATGAAAGAAAATATTTTATGGTTAGTTTTATTTTTCATATATTAAGGTAAGTAGTTTTATTTTTGATATATTTTATTAATTTTTTTATGTTTTTGTAATTTTCAACAAGAAAATATCTCTTTTTAAATATTTTTTGTGGTCCTGAAAAGGACCGATTGTTTTGTTGTAAAAGAAAAATTCTCCAAATAGCGTCAAGAAAATATTTAACCGCCGAAACCGTACAAAGTACGACCTTGTCTCTTCAAAGCATAGACGACATCCATAGCAGTGACGGTTTTACGCTTAGCATGTTCGGTGTATGTAACGGCGTCACGAATAACGTTTTCCAAAAACACCTTCAGAACACCACGGGTTTCTTCGTAGATGAGGCCAGAGATACGCTTTACACCACCACGGCGAGCCAAACGTCTAATAGCTGGCTTGGTAATACCTTGGATATTATCACGTAACACTTTACGGTGACGTTTAGCGCCACCTTTTCCCAAGCCTTTGCCACCTTTACCACGACCAGTCATTTTTCACTTTTTTAAAAATCACTTAACACTTCACGAAAGCACAAGAACGAATGTTTTTTCGAAGGCTGGCGGCTTCTATTTATACAAAAATTGGCCTGTTTGACTAACCAAGAGTCTTAATGGAATACACATGTATTTGTGTATGTGTTAGTACACATTTTGGGCGCGCACAGCTGTCTTTACTGGTTTACCCACCCCTAATCATAGCCGCCTCTTCGAAATTTTCTATAAATACCGCTATATGGATGGATGGCACAGTTATTACAGTGTTAACAGTGTTTGTGTGCATACCTAAGTGAAGTGAAAAAACTAAAGTGAAAAATGGCTCGTACTAAGCAAACTGCCCGTAAATCAACTGGTGGAAAGGCTCCTCGTAAGCAATTGGCCACTAAAGCTGCTCGTAAGAGTGCCCCAGCCACCGGCGGCGTCAAGAAGCCTCATCGTTTCCGTCCTGGTACTGTTGCCTTGCGTGAAATCCGTCGTTACCAGAAGAGTACTGAATTGTTGATCCGCAAATTGCCCTTCCAACGTTTGGTTCGTGAAATTGCTCAAGATTTCAAAACTGATTTGCGTTTCCAGAGCTCTGCTGTTATGGCCTTGCAAGAAGCCAGTGAAGCATACTTGGTTGGTCTTTTCGAAGATACTAACTTGTGCGCCATCCATGCTAAGCGTGTCACCATCATGCCTAAAGATATTCAATTGGCCAGACGTATCCGTGGAGAACGTGCTTAAATTCTTGACGTTTTAAAAACATATTTTTTACAACAAAACAATCGGTCCTTTTCAGGACCACAAAATATTTATAAAAAAGAGATTATTTTTTCATCAAACTATTTATCATTTTTAACATTTTAAATAAATAAATATTTTTCTTTGTGTTTATTTCATTTTTGAGGCTGATTTTAGGAATATTTTAAAATTTTCTTGTATGAGTCATATTTGACGGCGTCAGTAAAAATTTCCCATTAGAAGACACATTTTATTCTTCTTCTTGAAAAAAATATAATATTACAATTTTCCCTTTCAAAGACACATTTCTGCTTCTTAAAAAAGTATTGAAATTTGCTTCTATAGGAAATTTTTGACGGCGTCAGTAAAATTATTCAATTAAATATTTTGTTCTTCTTCTTGACACAAAAAACAAAAATTATGTTATAATTTTTCCCTAAAAAGACATTTTATTCTTCTTCTTGAACAAACTTATTGAAATTTCCTTCTATATGTCATTTTTGACGGCGTCAGTAAAATTTTCCCATTGAAATGCACATTTGTGTTCTTCTTCTTCTTCCTTTTCTATGTGTATTTTTGATGGCGTCAGTAATATTTTCCTATTAAAGTATACATTTATTCTTCTTCTTTCTTTTCTATTGGTCTTTTTGACGCCGTCCGTCCATATTAATTTCTTCTTTAAAGACAATGTTTTTTCTTCTTCTTATTTTCTTCATAACAAATATTTGTTCTATTGAACTTGTTTTTGTGTGTATACTAATGTCCACAAGGCATATGTTCACTAAATTTGGCGCGAAATGTTCTCTGCAATAATGCTCTCATTATTTCTCACTCAATATGGTTGAAATTTTTTGGCGGCAAATGCTCTCTGTTTTGTTTTATTTTTCTTTTCAGATAATGATGAATGAAATATGCAATTTTTTTCTTTTCAGCAATATATATTTTTTAATTTAGTAAAATTTTAGGATAATTTTGTAAAATTATAATTTTTTTGAAAATATTAATCAAAAATTTTATCACATAGAGATGGCGAATATTTCTTGGCCATTTGAAAGGCGTAATACTGCATTTTAGAAAAAAAATTTCTTTTAAGAAAATTGTTTAAATCTTGTATTATTTTTACAAAATTGTCATAGAAAAGGGATTTATTTATTTTATTATATACATTTTTGCAAAAAATATCCAAATTTTTAACGAAATCTTGAAAAAAGTACGTGCGAAAAACTTCAGTAATTCTATATGGTTTTTTCCTTGATATGTACTAGCAAAGGAAGAATTATTTTTGGAGAATATTTTTTGTAAAAATTGATGAAATTTTTACTAAATTTTAACGAAAATGCCCTCATATTTTATTAAAAAGTAATTTTTGAGCGATTTTCATATAATTTAGCAAAAATATTTCAATTTTCAAAAATATTACCTTTGACAGTGAATGTTTGTCCATAGGTGGTATACGGTAATGGGAAGATTTTTTTAACTTTTCCAAAGAAATAACTACTTTTTATGAATAATGTTATAATTTGGTGTAAATATACAGATTCTGAAATGTTTTTTAAGAAATTTTTATAAAACTTAATTAGATTTGAGCTTTTAAATTTCTTTGAAGAAAAACTTTTCTTCATTGAAAATATGCCAACAAGAGGATTTCTGCCGTCTTGGACCACATAAAGATTTTGAATTTTTTTCACAGTGAAAATGTGAAATTTGTTAATATTTTAATTTTATCCTAAAGTAAACATATCAGGCTTTATTCTCAAACAGAATTTGGAAAAATATTTTTGAAAAAATTCATAATTTTTTCAAATTTAGTTACAAATTTGTGATTACATTTTTACAATCTGTGAAGTTAAACGCTTATAACTTTTAAACGGATAAAGGAAATTACACCAAATTTTCGTTAAAATATGGCCTGATATCTATACAAGAAATGTGTAAAATATCTTTTATAAAAATATTCAAAGATTCTTCAGAAAAATTAAATTTCTACGAAAACTTTTGTAAAAAATTAAACACGCTTCCACACAATATTTCGAAAAATATAGCTATTGACTACTATGCACTTCTCATCTTTTCAATGTACCTACCATTTTTAAAAATTGCCAATAACAATTTAATAGTACACATAAATTTGTGAGTGTATTTGTGTTACAGTGAAATATAAACATAAAAGTGAATAATCATGTCTGACGCCGCCGTTGTTGAAGCCACCGCCTCCCCAGTTGCCGCTGTTGAGAAAAAGGCACCAAAGAAGGCCGCAGCCAAAGCAAAGAAACCATCAGCTGCCCCTACTCATCCACCAACCCAACAAATGGTTGACGCCGCCATCAAAACATTGAAGGAACGTGGTGGTTCATCATTGCCCGCCATCAAGAAATATTTGGCCAGCACCTACAAGGTTGATGCCCAAAAATTGGCTCCTTTCATCAAGAAATATTTGAAGAGCGCTGTTGCCAGTGGAAAATTGATCCAAACTAAAGGTAAGGGTGCTTCTGGTTCATTCAAATTGTCCGCCTCGGCTTCCAAGGAACCCAAAGCAAAGACTGCTGAAAAGAAGAAGAAGGCCCCAGCTGCTGAGAAGAAGAAGAAGGCTGCCCCTAAAAAGGCCGCCGGTGAAAAGAAAACCGCTGCCAAGAAGCCATCTGCCGCCAAAAAGACCGCTGAGAAGAAGAAGGCTGACAAAACAAAGGCTAAGGCTGCCAAGAAAACCGGTACAGTTAAGGCTAAACCAGCAAAAACCGCCGCTAAAGCATCTGCCACCAAACCAAAGGCACCCAAGGCAAAAACAGCAGCTGCTAAACCCAAAAAAGCCGCCGCACCAAAGAAGCCAGCTGCCAAGAAAGCCGCCGCCAAGAAGTAATTTTTCCCAGAAAGATTACTTGTTGACAACATTTTTCGATATTCGAAAGCATAATATCTAACAGCCCTTTTCAGGGCTACAAATTAAATTCAAAAAGAGAAAATCTTTACTTCAAACTATTTATTATTACTACTATTTATTGTTTTATTACCTAAATAAATAAGAAAAATACACACGTGTCTGATTTTAGGAAAAATATTACCCTCACTAATTACTTTTCCTATTAGGTAATTAACATTGAGCCTGTTTTATTATGGGCATTCCACAAAATAACACCACAAACGGATTAAAATTTTAGTCCGGGTCATAAAATAAATGTGACTAATTTTAGTTTGTCTAATTATGGTCATTTTCATCTAATTTCATATTTTAGGAATTTTCCATTTAATATTCAAAAATGATAATTTTTTCTCTTTGCAAAAATCGTTTGCTGGGTAAAAGGAGATTATTTTAATCAGGAATGTTTTTCTATTCTAATGAAGTTATGTTGCAACTCTATTTTATTTCTCTTTCTATTTTCCCCTAATTCTATTTTTTCCATTGAAAGAAGTCCCGTTAATTTTTGCGCCACCACCAAAAATTTCCCCTTAAAAATGTTCGCGCTTCATATTTGGCATTGGCGTAGTGAAGTGTTACAGGCAAAATGCTTATACATGCTTGTTGTTCGTTTATACATTTTCGATATTGGTGGTGACTGCCGACGGCAATACAAAGTAACATCGCACAAGCACACACACACATACCCATACAGTGGATGGCGTGTTGTTGTACACACATAGAGTAGCCAAGCAAGCAAAAAAGCAATATGAACCACGGCAAAACAAGAATTGACGGCGTCATTTAGTAAATACATGGGAAAATATTATTTTTGCTAGAATTTGAGGAATTTTAAAATTATTTTGGTAAGTTTCTTTATTAAAAAATGTAAATAATGGAAAATAAGTGTTTCGACAAAAATTTGATCTCTTTTAAAATGTTTTTTGTGGCCCTGAAAAGGGCCTTTTATGGTAGAATTTCGACGAATTGATGAAAAATCAAGGCATTTACTTGGAGCTGGTGTATTTAGTAACAGCCTTGGTACCTTCAGAGACAGCGTGCTTAGCCAATTCACCGGGCAACAATAGACGGACAGCAGTTTGGATTTCCCGACTGGTGATGGTAGAGCGCTTGTTGTAGTGGGCCAAACGAGAGGCTTCGGCGGCAATACGTTCGAAGATGTCATTCACGAAACTGTTCATGATGCTCATGGCCTTTGACGAAATACCAGTATCAGGATGGACTTGCTTCAACACTTTGTAAATGTAGATAGCGTAACTCTCCTTACGCTTGGTACGTCTCTTCGATTTATCGCCCTTGGTGATGTTCTTTTGGGCTTTGCCGGCCTTCTTTGCTGCTTTACCACTGGTTTTTGGAGGCATTTTTCACTTTTAATTTTTTTAATCACACAAACACTTTTAACACTGTTCACAAATGATAAAAACCCAGTACCCAAACAGAATATTTCAAGCATCATTGTGCTTTGTGATCTTGTGAAGTAAACACCTCTCTAGTGAAGTGAAACAGTGGAAAAAGTGGTAAAAAATACCAAGTGCCCAGTGACTTTTATCTCAAAAGATTGAAAACAAAATTTACCTCTGACGCAAAAAGCGTGAATAGTGACAATTTTCTTGCGGTTACGTGTAAGGAGTGAGAACCGCATAGAAGGCAGCAAAAACCAATTTTTGCTGTTTATGCACAATAACCAGTTGAACGAGAGGTGGTTGTTGTAGAAAACAACAACTCAACACTGCTGGCGGGAATTACAACCCCCGCTAGCAAACCAGTGCCGGCTACCACCATTTTTGACGGCGGCAAATCTATGATGGCGGACGGAAACGTTAGCAATATAGCGTTTAATTCAACGCAAAATGCCGACGGAGAAGCATCTGCAAGGAGTCAATCTTCCAAGCAGAAGTATTATGTCGATGATGTGTTGTTGACACATAACTCGGAAAATTTCGATTCCGAGGTCTCAACCGACAACATGGAGGTTGATGTGAAGAAGAAGAAGGCGAAGAAACGGCGAGGCGGTGCCGGTTCACCATACCAAACTATTACGCTGGAAGAAACACTTATCCAGCTAAAAAATGCTCTCCTTCGAATTGAGCAGCTAGAAGAAGCTAATAAGCAATTAGCGGCAGAAATGCGTGCCATGAAAAATTCATGTCAATGTAATGCAAGTGCGGACGGCACTTCTGAGAAGGATGACTCTCCTATCAGGGCAGCCGAAGAACCTGGTAGTGATTTGATGGATGACGAAGACGGTGTTGAAATGCCGGCAGCACCCAACGGGGGACTAGAAGAAGTACCCAACAACAACGATGATACCTCTTCAGAATGGAAAGAGGTAAACAAGAAGAAAAAGAATAAGTCAAAATTGAAGGACAATGTGACCACAACAACAACAGCAGCAGCAGCAAAACAAGCAGCAGCAACAAACATTAGAGTTGCTAATACATTTAATAACAATCAAAATGTAAACAAGGTTAGCGGTGGTGGCAAATCAATGCCGTCAATCACGATACGTGACGTGTCTTCCAAGGTTGTTAGCAACACCTTGCAGCAGTCGATACCTCTAGGTGAGTTAAGAATTACTATTATTAAAAAGGGATTGCTTTCTGTCAAGGTCAAAGGCCTAGACAACTATAATATTGCTAAAAGCCTGTTAAAACAAGCAGGAATTAGATATTTCACCCATACTCCAAAATCACAATTGCCATATTCTGTGGTAATAGTGGGATTGGATGATGATTATACCAGGGCGGAGGTAGAAAATTTCCTCAAGCAATTTGATTACAAAATAGAGATACTTGACTTGTACAATATTTCGTACAAAAAATGGGTACTTCGCCTAACAAGATCGTCAGACATTCTGAATATTTACAAAATAAAGAAAATATTCACGAATGACGTCACATTGAAGAAGTACAAGGGTAACGGGCTTACCCAATGTTTCAATTGTCAGGAGTTTGGACATGTTGCAAACAATTGCACATTTCCTTCTCGCTGTGTAAGGTGTGGAAAGTCCCATGAGAAGGACAAATGTACTATCCCACCTAAAGACCAGGAAATTTTGGTAGATGCTAAAGATCCTACTACTGGTAAAATAGTTAAAAAACCGGCACAACCCTGTACTTGTGCAAATTGTAAGACAGTAGGACATCCTGCATGTGCGAAGGACTGTCCAGTACGCCTTGCTATTTTAGCAAAAAAGGCATGGGCACAAGAAAGTGCCAAAGCTAAAGCTGAGGCCAATTCAGCGCGTTTAGCTGGTCTTCGCAAAGGCATCTCATATGCCTCTGCATCTCTTGGACGTGCACCCCCAGCACGCCCTGATAGACCACCACCCCGTGTTCATGCTGAACCATCGACCAATATGGGAGGGGATGATTTTATTAGAATAACCGAATTTTTCGGAAACGGCTTTGAAGAAAAATATTCCAAAGCCAGGTCCTTTGGACCAACATTTCAAAAAATAATGGCCACTGCCGGCGTTGAGGCTGCTCTGTCGGCGTGGATGATCTTTTCTGTTTCCAATGTTCCACTATAGATGTATTTTCTTGAATGTGGACTCCTTGATAGCGATATCAAGGAGATATTTTTTAAAAAATTTTTTAAAAGAAAGAAACCCCGATGTCTTGCTGTTGGCGGAGCACAAGCTCTCGCCTACACGCAATGTTAATATAGAAGGATACAAATGTTATTGGCAGTTTAGAGAAAGTCGTAACCCTGGGGGTGGAACGGCAGTCTTGGTAAGAGATAATTATCGCTCTGAAAAAATTAATTTAGAAACAGGTAATATTGAAGCTTGTGCGGCGAGGGTATGGAGAGATGATGGCTCTTCTATAGTCTTCATCTCTCTATACCTTCGCCCAAATGTCACATTCCAAACTAGTGATTTGGATTCTGTGACCGAGCTCTATAATAGAGGTGAAGTTTTGGTTGGGGCCGACCTTAATGCGAAGCACCAACTTTGGGGTGGCACAGATATAGATACGAGAGGTAGGAAATTAGCAGATTATCTCTTGGAGTACCCATATTTCGATGCTTGCAGGTCAGTTGTTCCGACCAGACCTGCTGGTTCTTCAGGGTCTTATATTGACCTATTTCTTAGGACGCCAGGACTTCCATCTGTGGATGGTGGTAACACTGTTAGAGCCTTTGACTATGAATCCGATCATAGGGCCATTGAAATAGATTTAGACATAGGTCAAATAGAGACATGCGAGAGACGCACATTCCTAAATTTTGACCGTATAAACATAACGCGGTTTAAAAATGAGTTACGGCAGGGTCTAGAAGGCTGCTGTTTACCAGTAAATAGGAACGTTTCTGAAGAAGAAATTGACAGGTGTATTGAAGAATTAAGTACGGTCTTCCGTGGTGCGATCGAGGTTGCTGTACCCAAAAAGAGGTGTAGGCCTGGATCTCTTGAAGATCTACCAATACGAATTGTGAATTTTATGCGTGAGAGAAGACGATTATGCCGCACTCTACGCAGATCAGGGAACCCGGAGAGACATACCACTCTCAGGGCAGATATCCGCAACCTCGATCGCATTATCGAGGATTGCATACGCATCTTCCAGCATGACCGATTCAAAGAATATTTAGAAAATATTAGAGTGAATAGCAAAACATTTCACAATGTAAAAATGGCAGCAGGCCTTCAAGTTAGAGAACCGGTGGGGACTCTTATTGACTCATCAGGTACACGCATTAATGATGACAGGCTCAAGGCAGAGGCCTTGGCAGATTATGTTCAGGGTGTGCTACAGCCTGCCAATGGACCGACTGACCAATCCTTCGTTAGCTCAGTCAATGAGGCTATTGAGGGAGTGGAAAGCCGGTCCCCCGTGGTGAGCTTTAGCGACACTTTCTCTGCAGATGGTGTCCAAGTTGATGACAGCAGCATCTGGAACCAAGGAGGCTTCATACGTGCAGAAGCTGTGGGGATGGCCTTAGCAAAAAGACCAGCTAAGAAGTCTAGCGGACTTGACCATATTCCGGATGTGGCTCTGAAGAAGGCAGGTGATATTATATTTGCTTTCCTAGCAATATTATTTAATCACTGCTTTAATTTAGGATATTTTCCAAGAGCTTGGAAAGAGGCAATGCTTGTGCCTATTTTTAAAAGAGGATCAAACCGTCAGGATTGTGGCAGTTACCGTCCTATCTCATTATTATCTGCTTTTGGCAAATTGCTAGAAACATTTATAATGGATAGGCTACGGATAATGGTCGAAGATAAAAGAATCTTAAAAGACAATCAGTTTGCTTTTAGGGCGGGGCATTCGACTTCACATGCGCTAGCTGCCTTTTCAACGCATGTGATTAAGGGGTTGGATAGAAGATGTGGTACAATTGCCGTCAGCGTTGACCTTGCCAGGGCTTTTGATTCCGTATGGCACCATGGTTTGCTATACAAGTTGCAGACCTTCGGTATAGATGGTCAGCTGTGCAGGATGGTGGCGAGTTTCCTGAGGGACCGCCATTTTAGTGTAAGGGTAGGAGAACATATATCCACCCGTAGGCCGATATCAGCAGGGGTACCCCAGGGTTCCATCTTGGGGCCCCTCTTATATAATATATTTGTAAGTGATATCCCGGTTCCACCCCCGGGAGACTTGCTACTGTCCTATGCAGATGATGTGCTGGTAGCCTTTACTGGCCCAAGAGCATCTGCAATAACCCATAGAGCAAATAACTTTTTAGGTGAACTTTTCAGGTACTTTGAAAAGTGGGCCTTAAAGGTAAACACAAATAAATGTTCAGCGGTGCTTATAACAGGAAAGCCCGGTACTGTGTTCCCAAACTTCAACTCATACTTTCCCGTCCTGGAAATCGGAGGGGAAAGAATATGCCTTTCTGATAGCATTAAATACCTAGGGGTAATAATTAATTCAAAATATGATTTCATAAGACATGTTGACCATATCTTAGAAAAGGCAAAACGCATATACTTCTGCTATCACGGACTTATGCGTACACGAGGGGGACTCTCCCAAGAGGTAAAATTACTTATTTATCGGCAGGTTATTAGGCCAGTAGTAGCGTATGCCTTTCCAATCTGGTTCGGGATTTCCTCTCACCAGATGGAGAGGCTGCGTGTATGGGAAAGACGAATTCTTCGCTCTTGCCTTGGTATAAGAAAGAATTATATTGTTAATGGTTCCTATAGATCTACACCTTGTAGAGTCATATATGAAAGGGCCGGCTTTGACAGAATTGATGTCTTCATGATGAAGACCGCCAATAAATTTATAGAGAGTTGTGAGTTCCTGGATAACTCGGTTGTTGCAAGGTCGCTCGAATGTACATACGATGCCCAAATGTTGCAGTCCAGAAAACATTTGCCACCAGCCGCTATACCCCTTCTAGATAATGAAGGGATATTGTATATAGATAATCGTCTATTATTTTATCATAGGCGATACAACACGTATGATACCACTGACACAGTGTATAACACTGCCCAGTGATACATACGTGTTGTTTTGTAAATAGTGTAAATAGTAGTTATAAGTAGTCTTAAGTGTTAGTTTGTAAGTTTATATAAAAACTTGAATTCGCTCTTTTTTATTAATTGAACTTTTTTGAGCATATCCTTTTGATGTTTGTTAAATACACATAAAATGTTTGATGTTTGCTGTCAAAGCATATCTTTGCAGCGTAAAATTCGTACCGAATTTGTATGTGGCGAAAAGCTATAATTTTAATTAATGATTATTCAGTAAGCCATTCTGTATAGTTTTAAGGAATTTGATCAATAAATATGGCCTTGGGCAAAATGGAAAAAATGGAAATGGCAGAATATTTCAAGCATTATGTGCTCAAATGTTTCAGGTAGTCGCAGTTGCTGTGTGGAATAGTGGCCAAACAACCCCAGTTTTCGATGTGTGTGTATTAAATGAGCGAGAGAAAAGTATAAATACTAGGGGTTCAAGTGAGTAACGGCATCATTCTGTGTTTTTTCAGTGCTAAGTGAAGTGTTCAAAAAAATATTAAGTGAAAATGTCTGGTCGTGGTAAAGGTGGCAAAGTTAAGGGAAAGGCAAAGTCCCGTTCAAATCGTGCTGGTCTTCAATTCCCCGTCGGTCGTATTCATCGTTTGTTGCGCAAAGGCAACTATGCTGAACGTGTTGGTGCCGGTGCTCCAGTATATTTAGCCGCCGTCATGGAATATTTGGCTGCTGAAGTTTTGGAATTGGCTGGTAATGCTGCCCGTGACAACAAGAAGACTCGTATCATTCCCCGTCACTTGCAATTGGCCATCCGCAACGACGAAGAATTGAACAAATTGCTGTCCGGCGTCACTATTGCTCAAGGTGGTGTATTGCCAAACATCCAAGCTGTTCTCTTGCCCAAGAAGACCGAAAAGAAAGCCTAAATTATCTCGAAAGGTATTATGGAAAAAATACAGACCATCGTATAAGAAGAAGAAAAATCCATACAAAATTCAACCAATCCGTCCTTTTCAGGACGACAAAATATATTTAAAAAGAGAAAAAATCTATTCAAACTATTAATTTTCATTATTTACATTTTATAGGAAAAGAATAAAAATGACCAAAATTTTAATATTTACATTTTATAGGGAAAAAATAAAAATTCCCAAAAAATGATATTTTTCTTAATCGGCGACAACCCTTGATTATTTTGCAAATGACATTTTTTCTTTCATATTTCCTTAGAAAATATGTTCGTTTGTTGTAACTGTTTTTCATTTCTACCCCCCTCAGCAGAATTGTGTTTGTTTTATGTCGCTTTAGTTTTTCACAGAAATAGCGAGACAGATAGAGAGACAGAGAAAGAGAGAGAGCGAAAAAGAGATCATTCGTCTCATCGATGATGTTCGCGCCAATATTCCTTAATCGATGTTCCCGCCAATGTTCGTTCATCGTAAGTTGACGATGTCTGTTATGAATGTGTGTGTGTGGTGTTGTGTGTTTGTTAGTTAGAATAACCAAATGCCTTTACTTACGTTGACGATGATGATGGCCGTTGTTAATGTTGTTGTTGTGGTTGTTAGAGTAGTAAATTATTGGGAAAAAGACTTCTGCCGCCGCGAATTTTGAGGAGAAAAAAGTAACTGTATTTGGAAAGGAAAAAATGCAGAAATGTGCGATTTTGGTGATGTTGTCAGAGCATAGAGTTAGTAATAGAGTGATGACAACATGAAGTGCGCACGGAAAAATTTTTATTTTCAAAGGGAAAAAAGTAGAGTTGTGGAAATAAATTGAGGATCATTGTTAGAAAATAACCAAAATACATAAAATAGAAGAAAAATATGTGATTTTTGTGGACATTTAAGAAAGAAATAAATTATTTTTAGTGAAAAATAAGAAGAAGAAGAAGAAGAAGAAGAAGAAGAAGAAGAAAATTTTCAATGATTTCAACATAAAGTAAAAGAATTTATGTGATTTTTGGGACGTTTGAGAGAAAAAATAAAATATTTTTAGTGAAACATAGGAAGAAGAAGAAGAACTTTTTTAATAATTTCAACATAAAGTAAAAGAAATTTAGAAAATTATGTGATTTTTTTTGGTAATTTAAGGAAATGTGATTTAGTGAAACAAGAAGAAGAAGAAAATTTTCAATAATTTCAACATTAAGTGAGAGAAATTTAGAAAATTATGTGATTTTTTGGACATTTAAGAAAAAAATATTTTTTTAGGGAAACATAAGGAGAAGAAGAAGAAAATTCTCAATAATTTCAACATAAAGTGAGAGAAATTTAGAAAATTATGTGATTTTTTGGAGGATTATGTGATTTTTGAATAAATAAGTAAAAGATAAAATTTTTCTATGCGAGTTCATGAAATGTAAGAAGAAGAAGAAGAATTTTTCAATAATTTCAACATAAAGTGGGAGAAATTTAGAAAATTATGTGATTTTTTGGAGGATTAAGTAAAAGATAAAATATTTTTATATGAAATCATGAAACATAAGAAGAAGAATTTTTTCATGAGCAAATTTTTGAAAAAAGAGATGCTATAAAAATTTTTTAAATATAATTTTAAGAAAAATCGCAGTAAATATTAACAAAATTCAAACTAATTTAATGAAAATTTTTTTAAAAAAGGTAATTTTCATTTTAATTTAAAAAATTTAATAACAATTTTTAATAATTTCATCACAAAATAACAAAAATTTTTACTTGAAGGAAAAAATAAGTACATAACATCGCAGTCAAAAAGATATTGTTGGCTTGGCATAGCATTGATGTGCGTTAGTTATATGAACAAACACACGCACACACCGACCGACGCTAGCGTATACACACATCGTCGTATTATCAAGCAAGCAAGCAGCTACCCTAACAACGAGAGTTGCCGGTAGAACATGTATTAGTGGAAATAAAGGAACATTTTTGTGTATTACGAAAAAGGAATGATCAGAGTTGCCGACGGTAAACATTTTTGAAGGCAAAAAAAAGAAGAAGAAGAAGAAAAAATGTTAAGAAAAAAGGTAATGATCAGAGTTGCCGACGGCTAACATTTTTGAAGGAAAAAAATGGAAAATTATTTGACGATGGAAACAAATTTATGAAAATAAAATTAAATGAGCAGAGTTGCCGAAGGCATTTATTTTTGAAGACAAAAGGGAATATTATTTGAAAAAAAAAAATATGAAATGTGGAAAATGAAAGAAAAAATAAAATGCACTGAAAAAAGTAATATGAAAGAAAATATTTTATGGTTAGTTTTATTTTTCATATATTAAGGTAAGTAGTTTTATTTTTGATATATTTTATTAATTTTTTTATGTTTTTGTAATTTTCAACAAGAAAATATCTCTTTTTAAATATTTTTTGTGGTCCTGAAAAGGACCGATTGTTTTGTTGTAAAAGAAAAATTCTCCAAATAGCGTCAAGAAAATATTTAACCGCCGAAACCGTACAAAGTACGACCTTGTCTCTTCAAAGCATAGACGACATCCATAGCAGTGACGGTTTTACGCTTAGCATGTTCGGTGTATGTAACGGCGTCACGAATAACGTTTTCCAAAAACACCTTCAGAACACCACGGGTTTCTTCGTAGATGAGGCCAGAGATACGCTTTACACCACCACGGCGAGCCAAACGTCTAATAGCTGGCTTGGTAATACCTTGGATATTATCACGTAACACTTTACGGTGACGTTTAGCGCCACCTTTTCCCAAGCCTTTGCCACCTTTACCACGACCAGTCATTTTTCACTTTTTTAAAAATCACTTAACACTTCACGAAAGCACAAGAACGAATGTTTTTTCGAAGGCTGGCGGCTTCTATTTATACAAAAATTGGCCTGTTTGACTAACCAAGAGTCTTAATGGAATACACATGTATTTGTGTATGTGTTAGTACACATTTTGGGCGCGCACAGCTGTCTTTACTGGTTTACCCACCCCTAATCATAGCCGCCTCTTCGAAATTTTCTATAAATACCGCTATATGGATGGATGGCACAGTTATTACAGTGTTAACAGTGTTTGTGTGCATACCTAAGTGAAGTGAAAAAACTAAAGTGAAAAATGGCTCGTACTAAGCAAACTGCCCGTAAATCAACTGGTGGAAAGGCTCCTCGTAAGCAATTGGCCACTAAAGCTGCTCGTAAGAGTGCCCCAGCCACCGGCGGCGTCAAGAAGCCTCATCGTTTCCGTCCTGGTACTGTTGCCTTGCGTGAAATCCGTCGTTACCAGAAGAGTACTGAATTGTTGATCCGCAAATTGCCCTTCCAACGTTTGGTTCGTGAAATTGCTCAAGATTTCAAAACTGATTTGCGTTTCCAGAGCTCTGCTGTTATGGCCTTGCAAGAAGCCAGTGAAGCATACTTGGTTGGTCTTTTCGAAGATACTAACTTGTGCGCCATCCATGCTAAGCGTGTCACCATCATGCCTAAAGATATTCAATTGGCCAGACGTATCCGTGGAGAACGTGCTTAAATTCTTGACGTTTTAAAAACATATTTTTTACAACAAAACAATCGGTCCTTTTCAGGACCACAAAATATTTATAAAAAAGAGATTATTTTTTCATCAAACTATTTATCATTTTTAACATTTTAAATAAATAAATATTTTTCTTTGTGTTTATTTCATTTTTGAGGCTGATTTTAGGAATATTTTAAAATTTTCTTGTATGAGTCATATTTGACGGCGTCAGTAAAAATTTCCCATTAGAAGACACATTTTATTCTTCTTCTTGAAAAAAATATAATATTACAATTTTCCCTTTCAAAGACACATTTCTGCTTCTTAAAAAAGTATTGAAATTTGCTTCTATAGGAAATTTTTGACGGCGTCAGTAAAATTATTCAATTAAATATTTTGTTCTTCTTCTTGACACAAAAAACAAAAATTATGTTATAATTTTTCCCTAAAAAGACATTTTATTCTTCTTCTTGAACAAACTTATTGAAATTTCCTTCTATATGTCATTTTTGACGGCGTCAGTAAAATTTTCCCATTGAAATGCACATTTGTGTTCTTCTTCTTCTTCCTTTTCTATGTGTATTTTTGATGGCGTCAGTAATATTTTCCTATTAAAGTATACATTTATTCTTCTTCTTTCTTTTCTATTGGTCTTTTTGACGCCGTCCGTCCATATTAATTTCTTCTTTAAAGACAATGTTTTTTCTTCTTCTTATTTTCTTCATAACAAATATTTGTTCTATTGAACTTGTTTTTGTGTGTATACTAATGTCCACAAGGCATATGTTCACTAAATTTGGCGCGAAATGTTCTCTGCAATAATGCTCTCATTATTTCTCACTCAATATGGTTGAAATTTTTTGGCGGCAAATGCTCTCTGTTTTGTTTTATTTTTCTTTTCAGATAATGATGAATGAAATATGCAATTTTTTTCTTTTCAGCAATATATATTTTTTAATTTAGTAAAATTTTAGGATAATTTTGTAAAATTATAATTTTTTTGAAAATATTAATCAAAAATTTTATCACATAGAGATGGCGAATATTTCTTGGCCATTTGAAAGGCGTAATACTGCATTTTAGAAAAAAAATTTCTTTTAAGAAAATTGTTTAAATCTTGTATTATTTTTACAAAATTGTCATAGAAAAGGGATTTATTTATTTTATTATATACATTTTTGCAAAAAATATCCAAATTTTTAACGAAATCTTGAAAAAAGTACGTGCGAAAAACTTCAGTAATTCTATATGGTTTTTTCCTTGATATGTACTAGCAAAGGAAGAATTATTTTTGGAGAATATTTTTTGTAAAAATTGATGAAATTTTTACTAAATTTTAACGAAAATGCCCTCATATTTTATTAAAAAGTAATTTTTGAGCGATTTTCATATAATTTAGCAAAAATATTTCAATTTTCAAAAATATTACCTTTGACAGTGAATGTTTGTCCATAGGTGGTATACGGTAATGGGAAGATTTTTTTAACTTTTCCAAAGAAATAACTACTTTTTATGAATAATGTTATAATTTGGTGTAAATATACAGATTCTGAAATGTTTTTTAAGAAATTTTTATAAAACTTAATTAGATTTGAGCTTTTAAATTTCTTTGAAGAAAAACTTTTCTTCATTGAAAATATGCCAACAAGAGGATTTCTGCCGTCTTGGACCACATAAAGATTTTGAATTTTTTTCACAGTGAAAATGTGAAATTTGTTAATATTTTAATTTTATCCTAAAGTAAACATATCAGGCTTTATTCTCAAACAGAATTTGGAAAAATATTTTTGAAAAAATTCATAATTTTTTCAAATTTAGTTACAAATTTGTGATTACATTTTTACAATCTGTGAAGTTAAACGCTTATAACTTTTAAACGGATAAAGGAAATTACACCAAATTTTCGTTAAAATATGGCCTGATATCTATACAAGAAATGTGTAAAATATCTTTTATAAAAATATTCAAAGATTCTTCAGAAAAATTAAATTTCTACGAAAACTTTTGTAAAAAATTAAACACGCTTCCACACAATATTTCGAAAAATATAGCTATTGACTACTATGCACTTCTCATCTTTTCAATGTACCTACCATTTTTAAAAATTGCCAATAACAATTTAATAGTACACATAAATTTGTGAGTGTATTTGTGTTACAGTGAAATATAAACATAAAAGTGAATAATCATGTCTGACGCCGCCGTTGTTGAAGCCACCGCCTCCCCAGTTGCCGCTGTTGAGAAAAAGGCACCAAAGAAGGCCGCAGCCAAAGCAAAGAAACCATCAGCTGCCCCTACTCATCCACCAACCCAACAAATGGTTGACGCCGCCATCAAAACATTGAAGGAACGTGGTGGTTCATCATTGCCCGCCATCAAGAAATATTTGGCCAGCACCTACAAGGTTGATGCCCAAAAATTGGCTCCTTTCATCAAGAAATATTTGAAGAGCGCTGTTGCCAGTGGAAAATTGATCCAAACTAAAGGTAAGGGTGCTTCTGGTTCATTCAAATTGTCCGCCTCGGCTTCCAAGGAACCCAAAGCAAAGACTGCTGAAAAGAAGAAGAAGGCCCCAGCTGCTGAGAAGAAGAAGAAGGCTGCCCCTAAAAAGGCCGCCGGTGAAAAGAAAACCGCTGCCAAGAAGCCATCTGCCGCCAAAAAGACCGCTGAGAAGAAGAAGGCTGACAAAACAAAGGCTAAGGCTGCCAAGAAAACCGGTACAGTTAAGGCTAAACCAGCAAAAACCGCCGCTAAAGCATCTGCCACCAAACCAAAGGCACCCAAGGCAAAAACAGCAGCTGCTAAACCCAAAAAAGCCGCCGCACCAAAGAAGCCAGCTGCCAAGAAAGCCGCCGCCAAGAAGTAATTTTTCCCAGAAAGATTACTTGTTGACAACATTTTTCGATATTCGAAAGCATAATATCTAACAGCCCTTTTCAGGGCTACAAATTAAATTCAAAAAGAGAAAATCTTTACTTCAAACTATTTATTATTACTACTATTTATTGTTTTATTACCTAAATAAATAAGAAAAATACACACGTGTCTGATTTTAGGAAAAATATTACCCTCACTAATTACTTTTCCTATTAGGTAATTAACATTGAGCCTGTTTTATTATGGGCATTCCACAAAATAACACCACAAACGGATTAAAATTTTAGTCCGGGTCATAAAATAAATGTGACTAATTTTTGTTTGTCTAATTATGGTCATTTTCATCTAATTTCATATTTTAGGAATTTTCCATTTAATATTCAAAAATGATAATTTTTTCTCTTTGCAAAAATTGTTTGCTGGGTAAAAGGAGATTATTTTAATCAGGAATGTTTTTCTATTCTAATGAAGTTATGTTGCAACTCTATTTTATTTCTCTTTCTATTTTCCCCTAATTCTATTTTTTCCATTGAAAGAAGTCCCGTTAATTTTTGCGCCACCACCAAAAATTTCCCCTTAAAAATGTTCGCGCTTCATATTTGGCATTGGCGTAGTGAAGTGTTACAGGCAAAATGCTTATACATGCTTGTTGTTCGTTTATACATTTTCGATATTGGTGGTGACTGCCGACGGCAATACAAAGTAACATCGCACAAGCACACACACACATACCCATACAGTGGATGGCGTGTTGTTGTACACACATAGAGTAGCCAAGCAAGCAAAAAAGCAATATGAACCACGGCAAAACAAGAATTGACGGCGTCATTTAGTAAATACATGGGAAAATATTATTTTTGCTAGAATTTGAGGAATTTTAAAATTATTTTGGTAAGTTTCTTTATTAAAAAATGTAAATAATGGAAAATAAGTGTTTCGACAAAAATTTGATCTCTTTTAAAATGTTTTTTGTGGCCCTGAAAAGGGCCTTTTATGGTAGAATTTCGACGAATTGATGAAAAATCAAGGCATTTACTTGGAGCTGGTGTATTTAGTAACAGCCTTGGTACCTTCAGAGACAGCGTGCTTAGCCAATTCACCGGGCAACAATAGACGGACAGCAGTTTGGATTTCCCGACTGGTGATGGTAGAGCGCTTGTTGTAGTGGGCCAAACGAGAGGCTTCGGCGGCAATACGTTCGAAGATGTCATTCACGAAACTGTTCATGATGCTCATGGCCTTTGACGAAATACCAGTATCAGGATGGACTTGCTTCAACACTTTGTAAATGTAGATAGCGTAACTCTCCTTACGCTTGGTACGTCTCTTCGATTTATCGCCCTTGGTGATGTTCTTTTGGGCTTTGCCGGCCTTCTTTGCTGCTTTACCACTGGTTTTTGGAGGCATTTTTCACTTTTAATTTTTTTAATCACACAAACACTTTTAACACTGTTCACAAATGATAAAAACCCAGTACCCAAACAGAATATTTCAAGCATTATGTGCTCAAATGTTTCAGGTAGTCGCAGTTGCTGTGTGGAATAGTGGCCAAACAACCCCAGTTTTCGATGTGTGTGTATTAAATGAGCGAGAGAAAAGTATAAATACTAGGGGTTCAAGTGAGTAACGGCATCATTCTGTGTTTTTTCAGTGCTAAGTGAAGTGTTCAAAAAAATATTAAGTGAAAATGTCTGGTCGTGGTAAAGGTGGCAAAGTTAAGGGAAAGGCAAAGTCCCGTTCAAATCGTGCTGGTCTTCAATTCCCCGTCGGTCGTATTCATCGTTTGTTGCGCAAAGGCAACTATGCTGAACGTGTTGGTGCCGGTGCTCCAGTATATTTAGCCGCCGTCATGGAATATTTGGCTGCTGAAGTTTTGGAATTGGCTGGTAATGCTGCCCGTGACAACAAGAAGACTCGTATCATTCCCCGTCACTTGCAATTGGCCATCCGCAACGACGAAGAATTGAACAAATTGCTGTCCGGCGTCACTATTGCTCAAGGTGGTGTATTGCCAAACATCCAAGCTGTTCTCTTGCCCAAGAAGACCGAAAAGAAAGCCTAAATTATCTCGAAAGGTATTATGGAAAAAATACAGACCATCGTATAAGAAGAAGAAAAATCCATACAAAATTCAACCAATCCGTCCTTTTCAGGACGACAAAATATATTTAAAAAGAGAAAAAATCTATTCAAACTATTAATTTTCATTATTTACATTTTATAGGAAAAGAATAAAAATGACCAAAATTTTAATATTTACATTTTATAGGGAAAAAATAAAAATTCCCAAAAAATGATATTTTTCTTAATCGGCGACAACCCTTGATTATTTTGCAAATGACATTTTTTCTTTCATATTTCCTTAGAAAATATGTTCGTTTGTTGTAACTGTTTTTCATTTCTACCCCCCTCAGCAGAATTGTGTTTGTTTTATGTCGCTTTAGTTTTTCACAGAAATAGCGAGACAGATAGAGAGACAGAGAAAGAGAGAGAGCGAAAAAGAGATCATTCGTCTCATCGATGATGTTCGCGCCAATATTCCTTAATCGATGTTCCCGCCAATGTTCGTTCATCGTAAGTTGACGATGTCTGTTATGAATGTGTGTGTGTGGTGTTGTGTGTTTGTTAGTTAGAATAACCAAATGCCTTTACTTACGTTGACGATGATGATGGCCGTTGTTAATGTTGTTGTTGTGGTTGTTAGAGTAGTAAATTATTGGGAAAAAGACTTCTGCCGCCGCGAATTTTGAGGAGAAAAAAGTAACTGTATTTGGAAAGGAAAAAATGCAGAAATGTGCGATTTTGGTGATGTTGTCAGAGCATAGAGTTAGTAATAGAGTGATGACAACATGAAGTGCGCACGGAAAAATTTTTATTTTCAAAGGGAAAAAAGTAGAGTTGTGGAAATAAATTGAGGATCATTGTTAGAAAATAACCAAAATACATAAAATAGAAGAAAAATATGTGATTTTTGTGGACATTTAAGAAAGAAATAAATTATTTTTAGTGAAAAATAAGAAGAAGAAGAAGAAGAAGAAGAAGAAGAAGAAAATTTTCAATGATTTCAACATAAAGTAAAAGAATTTATGTGATTTTTGGGACGTTTGAGAGAAAAAATAAAATATTTTTAGTGAAACATAGGAAGAAGAAGAAGAACTTTTTTAATAATTTCAACATAAAGTAAAAGAAATTTAGAAAATTATGTGATTTTTTTTGGTAATTTAAGGAAATGTGATTTAGTGAAACAAGAAGAAGAAGAAAATTTTCAATAATTTCAACATTAAGTGAGAGAAATTTAGAAAATTATGTGATTTTTTGGACATTTAAGAAAAAAATATTTTTTTAGGGAAACATAAGGAGAAGAAGAAGAAAATTCTCAATAATTTCAACATAAAGTGAGAGAAATTTAGAAAATTATGTGATTTTTTGGAGGATTATGTGATTTTTGAATAAATAAGTAAAAGATAAAATTTTTCTATGCGAGTTCATGAAATGTAAGAAGAAGAAGAAGAATTTTTCAATAATTTCAACATAAAGTGGGAGAAATTTAGAAAATTATGTGATTTTTTGGAGGATTAAGTAAAAGATAAAATATTTTTATATGAAATCATGAAACATAAGAAGAAGAATTTTTTCATGAGCAAATTTTTGAAAAAAGAGATGCTATAAAAATTTTTTAAATATAATTTTAAGAAAAATCGCAGTAAATATTAACAAAATTCAAACTAATTTAATGAAAATTTTTTTAAAAAAGGTAATTTTCATTTTAATTTAAAAAATTTAATAACAATTTTTAATAATTTCATCACAAAATAACAAAAATTTTTACTTGAAGGAAAAAATAAGTACATAACATCGCAGTCAAAAAGATATTGTTGGCTTGGCATAGCATTGATGTGCGTTAGTTATATGAACAAACACACGCACACACCGACCGACGCTAGCGTATACACACATCGTCGTATTATCAAGCAAGCAAGCAGCTACCCTAACAACGAGAGTTGCCGGTAGAACATGTATTAGTGGAAATAAAGGAACATTTTTGTGTATTACGAAAAAGGAATGATCAGAGTTGCCGACGGTAAACATTTTTGAAGGCAAAAAAAAGAAGAAGAAGAAGAAAAAATGTTAAGAAAAAAGGTAATGATCAGAGTTGCCGACGGCTAACATTTTTGAAGGAAAAAAATGGAAAATTATTTGACGATGGAAACAAATTTATGAAAATAAAATTAAATGAGCAGAGTTGCCGAAGGCATTTATTTTTGAAGACAAAAGGGAATATTATTTGAAAAAAAAAAATATGAAATGTGGAAAATGAAAGAAAAAATAAAATGCACTGAAAAAAGTAATATGAAAGAAAATATTTTATGGTTAGTTTTATTTTTCATATATTAAGGTAAGTAGTTTTATTTTTGATATATTTTATTAATTTTTTTATGTTTTTGTAATTTTCAACAAGAAAATATCTCTTTTTAAATATTTTTTGTGGTCCTGAAAAGGACCGATTGTTTTGTTGTAAAAGAAAAATTCTCCAAATAGCGTCAAGAAAATATTTAACCGCCGAAACCGTACAAAGTACGACCTTGTCTCTTCAAAGCATAGACGACATCCATAGCAGTGACGGTTTTACGCTTAGCATGTTCGGTGTATGTAACGGCGTCACGAATAACGTTTTCCAAAAACACCTTCAGAACACCACGGGTTTCTTCGTAGATGAGGCCAGAGATACGCTTTACACCACCACGGCGAGCCAAACGTCTAATAGCTGGCTTGGTAATACCTTGGATATTATCACGTAACACTTTACGGTGACGTTTAGCGCCACCTTTTCCCAAGCCTTTGCCACCTTTACCACGACCAGTCATTTTTCACTTTTTTAAAAATCACTTAACACTTCACGAAAGCACAAGAACGAATGTTTTTTCGAAGGCTGGCGGCTTCTATTTATACAAAAATTGGCCTGTTTGACTAACCAAGAGTCTTAATGGAATACACATGTATTTGTGTATGTGTTAGTACACATTTTGGGCGCGCACAGCTGTCTTTACTGGTTTACCCACCCCTAATCATAGCCGCCTCTTCGAAATTTTCTATAAATACCGCTATATGGATGGATGGCACAGTTATTACAGTGTTAACAGTGTTTGTGTGCATACCTAAGTGAAGTGAAAAAACTAAAGTGAAAAATGGCTCGTACTAAGCAAACTGCCCGTAAATCAACTGGTGGAAAGGCTCCTCGTAAGCAATTGGCCACTAAAGCTGCTCGTAAGAGTGCCCCAGCCACCGGCGGCGTCAAGAAGCCTCATCGTTTCCGTCCTGGTACTGTTGCCTTGCGTGAAATCCGTCGTTACCAGAAGAGTACTGAATTGTTGATCCGCAAATTGCCCTTCCAACGTTTGGTTCGTGAAATTGCTCAAGATTTCAAAACTGATTTGCGTTTCCAGAGCTCTGCTGTTATGGCCTTGCAAGAAGCCAGTGAAGCATACTTGGTTGGTCTTTTCGAAGATACTAACTTGTGCGCCATCCATGCTAAGCGTGTCACCATCATGCCTAAAGATATTCAATTGGCCAGACGTATCCGTGGAGAACGTGCTTAAATTCTTGACGTTTTAAAAACATATTTTTTACAACAAAACAATCGGTCCTTTTCAGGACCACAAAATATTTATAAAAAAGAGATTATTTTTTCATCAAACTATTTATCATTTTTAACATTTTAAATAAATAAATATTTTTCTTTGTGTTTATTTCATTTTTGAGGCTGATTTTAGGAATATTTTAAAATTTTCTTGTATGAGTCATATTTGACGGCGTCAGTAAAAATTTCCCATTAGAAGACACATTTTATTCTTCTTCTTGAAAAAAATATAATATTACAATTTTCCCTTTCAAAGACACATTTCTGCTTCTTAAAAAAGTATTGAAATTTGCTTCTATAGGAAATTTTTGACGGCGTCAGTAAAATTATTCAATTAAATATTTTGTTCTTCTTCTTGACACAAAAAACAAAAATTATGTTATAATTTTTCCCTAAAAAGACATTTTATTCTTCTTCTTGAACAAACTTATTGAAATTTCCTTCTATATGTCATTTTTGACGGCGTCAGTAAAATTTTCCCATTGAAATGCACATTTGTGTTCTTCTTCTTCTTCCTTTTCTATGTGTATTTTTGATGGCGTCAGTAATATTTTCCTATTAAAGTATACATTTATTCTTCTTCTTTCTTTTCTATTGGTCTTTTTGACGCCGTCCGTCCATATTAATTTCTTCTTTAAAGACAATGTTTTTTCTTCTTCTTATTTTCTTCATAACAAATATTTGTTCTATTGAACTTGTTTTTGTGTGTATACTAATGTCCACAAGGCATATGTTCACTAAATTTGGCGCGAAATGTTCTCTGCAATAATGCTCTCATTATTTCTCACTCAATATGGTTGAAATTTTTTGGCGGCAAATGCTCTCTGTTTTGTTTTATTTTTCTTTTCAGATAATGATGAATGAAATATGCAATTTTTTTCTTTTCAGCAATATATATTTTTTAATTTAGTAAAATTTTAGGATAATTTTGTAAAATTATAATTTTTTTGAAAATATTAATCAAAAATTTTATCACATAGAGATGGCGAATATTTCTTGGCCATTTGAAAGGCGTAATACTGCATTTTAGAAAAAAAATTTCTTTTAAGAAAATTGTTTAAATCTTGTATTATTTTTACAAAATTGTCATAGAAAAGGGATTTATTTATTTTATTATATACATTTTTGCAAAAAATATCCAAATTTTTAACGAAATCTTGAAAAAAGTACGTGCGAAAAACTTCAGTAATTCTATATGGTTTTTTCCTTGATATGTACTAGCAAAGGAAGAATTATTTTTGGAGAATATTTTTTGTAAAAATTGATGAAATTTTTACTAAATTTTAACGAAAATGCCCTCATATTTTATTAAAAAGTAATTTTTGAGCGATTTTCATATAATTTAGCAAAAATATTTCAATTTTCAAAAATATTACCTTTGACAGTGAATGTTTGTCCATAGGTGGTATACGGTAATGGGAAGATTTTTTTAACTTTTCCAAAGAAATAACTACTTTTTATGAATAATGTTATAATTTGGTGTAAATATACAGATTCTGAAATGTTTTTTAAGAAATTTTTATAAAACTTAATTAGATTTGAGCTTTTAAATTTCTTTGAAGAAAAACTTTTCTTCATTGAAAATATGCCAACAAGAGGATTTCTGCCGTCTTGGACCACATAAAGATTTTGAATTTTTTTCACAGTGAAAATGTGAAATTTGTTAATATTTTAATTTTATCCTAAAGTAAACATATCAGGCTTTATTCTCAAACAGAATTTGGAAAAATATTTTTGAAAAAATTCATAATTTTTTCAAATTTAGTTACAAATTTGTGATTACATTTTTACAATCTGTGAAGTTAAACGCTTATAACTTTTAAACGGATAAAGGAAATTACACCAAATTTTCGTTAAAATATGGCCTGATATCTATACAAGAAATGTGTAAAATATCTTTTATAAAAATATTCAAAGATTCTTCAGAAAAATTAAATTTCTACGAAAACTTTTGTAAAAAATTAAACACGCTTCCACACAATATTTCGAAAAATATAGCTATTGACTACTATGCACTTCTCATCTTTTCAATGTACCTACCATTTTTAAAAATTGCCAATAACAATTTAATAGTACACATAAATTTGTGAGTGTATTTGTGTTACAGTGAAATATAAACATAAAAGTGAATAATCATGTCTGACGCCGCCGTTGTTGAAGCCACCGCCTCCCCAGTTGCCGCTGTTGAGAAAAAGGCACCAAAGAAGGCCGCAGCCAAAGCAAAGAAACCATCAGCTGCCCCTACTCATCCACCAACCCAACAAATGGTTGACGCCGCCATCAAAACATTGAAGGAACGTGGTGGTTCATCATTGCCCGCCATCAAGAAATATTTGGCCAGCACCTACAAGGTTGATGCCCAAAAATTGGCTCCTTTCATCAAGAAATATTTGAAGAGCGCTGTTGCCAGTGGAAAATTGATCCAAACTAAAGGTAAGGGTGCTTCTGGTTCATTCAAATTGTCCGCCTCGGCTTCCAAGGAACCCAAAGCAAAGACTGCTGAAAAGAAGAAGAAGGCCCCAGCTGCTGAGAAGAAGAAGAAGGCTGCCCCTAAAAAGGCCGCCGGTGAAAAGAAAACCGCTGCCAAGAAGCCATCTGCCGCCAAAAAGACCGCTGAGAAGAAGAAGGCTGACAAAACAAAGGCTAAGGCTGCCAAGAAAACCGGTACAGTTAAGGCTAAACCAGCAAAAACCGCCGCTAAAGCATCTGCCACCAAACCAAAGGCACCCAAGGCAAAAACAGCAGCTGCTAAACCCAAAAAAGCCGCCGCACCAAAGAAGCCAGCTGCCAAGAAAGCCGCCGCCAAGAAGTAATTTTTCCCAGAAAGATTACTTGTTGACAACATTTTTCGATATTCGAAAGCATAATATCTAACAGCCCTTTTCAGGGCTACAAATTAAATTCAAAAAGAGAAAATCTTTACTTCAAACTATTTATTATTACTACTATTTATTGTTTTATTACCTAAATAAATAAGAAAAATACACACGTGTCTGATTTTAGGAAAAATATTACCCTCACTAATTACTTTTCCTATTAGGTAATTAACATTGAGCCTGTTTTATTATGGGCATTCCACAAAATAACACCACAAACGGATTAAAATTTTAGTCCGGGTCATAAAATAAATGTGACTAATTTTTGTTTGTCTAATTATGGTCATTTTCATCTAATTTCATATTTTAGGAATTTTCCATTTAATATTCAAAAATGATAATTTTTTCTCTTTGCAAAAATTGTTTGCTGGGTAAAAGGAGATTATTTTAATCAGGAATGTTTTTCTATTCTAATGAAGTTATGTTGCAACTCTATTTTATTTCTCTTTCTATTTTCCCCTAATTCTATTTTTTCCATTGAAAGAAGTCCCGTTAATTTTTGCGCCACCACCAAAAATTTCCCCTTAAAAATGTTCGCGCTTCATATTTGGCATTGGCGTAGTGAAGTGTTACAGGCAAAATGCTTATACATGCTTGTTGTTCGTTTATACATTTTCGATATTGGTGGTGACTGCCGACGGCAATACAAAGTAACATCGCACAAGCACACACACACATACCCATACAGTGGATGGCGTGTTGTTGTACACACATAGAGTAGCCAAGCAAGCAAAAAAGCAATATGAACCACGGCAAAACAAGAATTGACGGCGTCATTTAGTAAATACATGGGAAAATATTATTTTTGCTAGAATTTGAGGAATTTTAAAATTATTTTGGTAAGTTTCTTTATTAAAAAATGTAAATAATGGAAAATAAGTGTTTCGACAAAAATTTGATCTCTTTTAAAATGTTTTTTGTGGCCCTGAAAAGGGCCTTTTATGGTAGAATTTCGACGAATTGATGAAAAATCAAGGCATTTACTTGGAGCTGGTGTATTTAGTAACAGCCTTGGTACCTTCAGAGACAGCGTGCTTAGCCAATTCACCGGGCAACAATAGACGGACAGCAGTTTGGATTTCCCGACTGGTGATGGTAGAGCGCTTGTTGTAGTGGGCCAAACGAGAGGCTTCGGCGGCAATACGTTCGAAGATGTCATTCACGAAACTGTTCATGATGCTCATGGCCTTTGACGAAATACCAGTATCAGGATGGACTTGCTTCAACACTTTGTAAATGTAGATAGCGTAACTCTCCTTACGCTTGGTACGTCTCTTCGATTTATCGCCCTTGGTGATGTTCTTTTGGGCTTTGCCGGCCTTCTTTGCTGCTTTACCACTGGTTTTTGGAGGCATTTTTCACTTTTAATTTTTTTAATCACACAAACACTTTTAACACTGTTCACAAATGATAAAAACCCAGTACCCAAACAGAATATTTCAAGCATTATGTGCTCAAATGTTTCAGGTAGTCGCAGTTGCTGTGTGGAATAGTGGCCAAACAACCCCAGTTTTCGATGTGTGTGTATTAAATGAGCGAGAGAAAAGTATAAATACTAGGGGTTCAAGTGAGTAACGGCATCATTCTGTGTTTTTTCAGTGCTAAGTGAAGTGTTCAAAAAAATATTAAGTGAAAATGTCTGGTCGTGGTAAAGGTGGCAAAGTTAAGGGAAAGGCAAAGTCCCGTTCAAATCGTGCTGGTCTTCAATTCCCCGTCGGTCGTATTCATCGTTTGTTGCGCAAAGGCAACTATGCTGAACGTGTTGGTGCCGGTGCTCCAGTATATTTAGCCGCCGTCATGGAATATTTGGCTGCTGAAGTTTTGGAATTGGCTGGTAATGCTGCCCGTGACAACAAGAAGACTCGTATCATTCCCCGTCACTTGCAATTGGCCATCCGCAACGACGAAGAATTGAACAAATTGCTGTCCGGCGTCACTATTGCTCAAGGTGGTGTATTGCCAAACATCCAAGCTGTTCTCTTGCCCAAGAAGACCGAAAAGAAAGCCTAAATTATCTCGAAAGGTATTATGGAAAAAATACAGACCATCGTATAAGAAGAAGAAAAATCCATACAAAATTCAACCAATCCGTCCTTTTCAGGACGACAAAATATATTTAAAAAGAGAAAAAATCTATTCAAACTATTAATTTTCATTATTTACATTTTATAGGAAAAGAATAAAAATGACCAAAATTTTAATATTTACATTTTATAGGGAAAAAATAAAAATTCCCAAAAAATGATATTTTTCTTAATCGGCGACAACCCTTGATTATTTTGCAAATGACATTTTTTCTTTCATATTTCCTTAGAAAATATGTTCGTTTGTTGTAACTGTTTTTCATTTCTACCCCCCTCAGCAGAATTGTGTTTGTTTTATGTCGCTTTAGTTTTTCACAGAAATAGCGAGACAGATAGAGAGACAGAGAAAGAGAGAGAGCGAAAAAGAGATCATTCGTCTCATCGATGATGTTCGCGCCAATATTCCTTAATCGATGTTCCCGCCAATGTTCGTTCATCGTAAGTTGACGATGTCTGTTATGAATGTGTGTGTGTGGTGTTGTGTGTTTGTTAGTTAGAATAACCAAATGCCTTTACTTACGTTGACGATGATGATGGCCGTTGTTAATGTTGTTGTTGTGGTTGTTAGAGTAGTAAATTATTGGGAAAAAGACTTCTGCCGCCGCGAATTTTGAGGAGAAAAAAGTAACTGTATTTGGAAAGGAAAAAATGCAGAAATGTGCGATTTTGGTGATGTTGTCAGAGCATAGAGTTAGTAATAGAGTGATGACAACATGAAGTGCGCACGGAAAAATTTTTATTTTCAAAGGGAAAAAAGTAGAGTTGTGGAAATAAATTGAGGATCATTGTTAGAAAATAACCAAAATACATAAAATAGAAGAAAAATATGTGATTTTTGTGGACATTTAAGAAAGAAATAAATTATTTTTAGTGAAAAATAAGAAGAAGAAGAAGAAGAAGAAGAAGAAGAAGAAAATTTTCAATGATTTCAACATAAAGTAAAAGAATTTATGTGATTTTTGGGACGTTTGAGAGAAAAAATAAAATATTTTTAGTGAAACATAGGAAGAAGAAGAAGAACTTTTTTAATAATTTCAACATAAAGTAAAAGAAATTTAGAAAATTATGTGATTTTTTTTGGTAATTTAAGGAAATGTGATTTAGTGAAACAAGAAGAAGAAGAAAATTTTCAATAATTTCAACATTAAGTGAGAGAAATTTAGAAAATTATGTGATTTTTTGGACATTTAAGAAAAAAATATTTTTTTAGGGAAACATAAGGAGAAGAAGAAGAAAATTCTCAATAATTTCAACATAAAGTGAGAGAAATTTAGAAAATTATGTGATTTTTTGGAGGATTATGTGATTTTTGAATAAATAAGTAAAAGATAAAATTTTTCTATGCGAGTTCATGAAATGTAAGAAGAAGAAGAAGAATTTTTCAATAATTTCAACATAAAGTGGGAGAAATTTAGAAAATTATGTGATTTTTTGGAGGATTAAGTAAAAGATAAAATATTTTTATATGAAATCATGAAACATAAGAAGAAGAATTTTTTCATGAGCAAATTTTTGAAAAAAGAGATGCTATAAAAATTTTTTAAATATAATTTTAAGAAAAATCGCAGTAAATATTAACAAAATTCAAACTAATTTAATGAAAATTTTTTTAAAAAAGGTAATTTTCATTTTAATTTAAAAAATTTAATAACAATTTTTAATAATTTCATCACAAAATAACAAAAATTTTTACTTGAAGGAAAAAATAAGTACATAACATCGCAGTCAAAAAGATATTGTTGGCTTGGCATAGCATTGATGTGCGTTAGTTATATGAACAAACACACGCACACACCGACCGACGCTAGCGTATACACACATCGTCGTATTATCAAGCAAGCAAGCAGCTACCCTAACAACGAGAGTTGCCGGTAGAACATGTATTAGTGGAAATAAAGGAACATTTTTGTGTATTACGAAAAAGGAATGATCAGAGTTGCCGACGGTAAACATTTTTGAAGGCAAAAAAAAGAAGAAGAAGAAGAAAAAATGTTAAGAAAAAAGGTAATGATCAGAGTTGCCGACGGCTAACATTTTTGAAGGAAAAAAATGGAAAATTATTTGACGATGGAAACAAATTTATGAAAATAAAATTAAATGAGCAGAGTTGCCGAAGGCATTTATTTTTGAAGACAAAAGGGAATATTATTTGAAAAAAAAAATATGAAATGTGGAAAATGAAAGAAAAAATAAAATGCACTGAAAAAAGTAATATGAAAGAAAATATTTTATGGTTAGTTTTATTTTTCATATATTAAGGTAAGTAGTTTTATTTTTGATATATTTTATTAATTTTTTTATGTTTTTGTAATTTTCAACAAGAAAATATCTCTTTTTAAATATTTTTTGTGGTCCTGAAAAGGACCGATTGTTTTGTTGTAAAAGAAAAATTCTCCAAATAGCGTCAAGAAAATATTTAACCGCCGAAACCGTACAAAGTACGACCTTGTCTCTTCAAAGCATAGACGACATCCATAGCAGTGACGGTTTTACGCTTAGCATGTTCGGTGTATGTAACGGCGTCACGAATAACGTTTTCCAAAAACACCTTCAGAACACCACGGGTTTCTTCGTAGATGAGGCCAGAGATACGCTTTACACCACCACGGCGAGCCAAACGTCTAATAGCTGGCTTGGTAATACCTTGGATATTATCACGTAACACTTTACGGTGACGTTTAGCGCCACCTTTTCCCAAGCCTTTGCCACCAATTTCCAATTCCAATTTCCAATTTGCCAATGGCCATATTTATTTGGTAATCATCTTACATACTAACAGAATGGCTTACTGTACTAGTTATACTTAAAAATCTTGCAGCTACTTCGCCGCCTACTACAGTTACATTAATTATCGCTGTGGTCTAGCCACTAGCAGCTATTTAACAAAGATTTACATTACTAATTCAAGGCCCCAAAAAATCCAATTAAAAAAGGGCGAAATTAACATTTGAACTTAAAAACTATAACTTAACACTACTACTTACAAACTAGCTACTAAACTACTATTTACAAATATGTACAAGTATAAATTATTGTATATTATTATATACAGTATTGGTAACATTTAGGGTGTTGTGTCGCCTATGGTAGAAGAGAAGCTCCCCATTGACAAACAACAACCCCCCATCCTGCAAACACGTTAATGCACCTGGAGGCAGGTTCCAGCATTCACTAAGATCATCAACATTTAGATCACAATTTAAGGCTGCTTCAACAACCCTGTTATCCGTACCATCACATCTGCTCAAGAACTCCAGAGCCCCTGTAACAAGGACCCTGTCGATTCTGTTACCCTCAGCTCTATCATAAATTGCTCTGTTAGAGTGTCTTCTTACCGAGCCATCTTCCGCAAAGAACACACCACGCATCCCCAAACATGACGCAAGAACTTTTCTCTCCCATCTCCTAAGCCTCTCCATCTGGTGTGACGATATGTCAAACCAGACTGGAAAGGCATAGGAGATGACAGGTCTGATAATCTGCCGATATATCAGTAGTTTGACCTGGGGTGAGAGGCCACCCCTCATATTCAGCAACCCCAGGTAGCCGAAAAATATATTCTTTGCTTTGGACAGGATGAAGTCAACATGTTTGTTGAAATCAAAGTTCTTATGGAAAATGATTCCCAAGTACTTCATCCTGTCCTTAACCTCCACAACATTTGACCCAATCTGTATTCTAGGTCGGAAGAGCCTATAATTGGCTCGTGTGCACCCAGTTTTGCCCGTAAATTTAACAACCGTACACTTATCTCCGTTTAATTTTAAACCCCAAAGGGTAAAATATCGGTGAAGGAGTGCCAGGTAATCATTAAGCCCAGTCTGAACATGTCGAGCTAGTGGGCCAGACATGGCCACTAGTACGTCATCCGCATAGGACAGGAGTAGACCATCCGGAGGGGGTTGCGGCATGTCACTCACGTAGATATTGTAAAGCATTGGTCCCAGTAATGATCCCTGGGGAACACCGGCCAAAATGGGTCTACGACTTGATAGTCGATCCCCAATTTTGACCCTAAATGACCTGTCGGTAAGGAAACTCCCTACCAGCCTACATGTTTGATGGTCAAAACCAAACTGTACCATCTTCGACAGCAATCCGTCATGCCAGACGGTGTCGAAGGCCTTTGAGAAATCTAGGCTTATGGCAATTGTGCCCTCCCTCTTGTTGAGTCCGTTCACCACAAAGGACGAGAACGCAGTGAGGGCATGGACAGTCGATAAGCCTGTCCTGAACCCAAACTGGTTGTCCTTCAGGATCCGTTTGTCCTCAACGTTTTTCCTTAATCTTACGAGTATAAAGTGCTCGAAGAGTTTGCCAAATGCGGACAGTAGGGATATTGGCCTATAACTGCCACAATGTCCAGGTGGTGAACCTTTTTTGTGTATAGGGACCAGCATGGCCTCTTTCCACGCTTTCGGAAAATACCCTAGGTTCATACAGTGATTGAATAGAACCGCCAAAGACCCAAATATGACATCACCTGCCTTCTTTAAGGCAGCATCAGGAATTTTATCCAAACCACAGGATTTACGTGCCGGTCGACAGGCTAAAGCCCTGCCAACACACCTGGGTCGTATAAATCCGCCACCATTCCAGCAGGCAGTGTCATTAACAACAGCACCATCTGCAGAGAATGTCCCGGAAAACTCAACCATTGGCGACCGATCGTCGATCCCCTCAATAGCTCGATTAACTGAGCTACGGAAGGAATCGAACTCCCCTGGGACCCGGTCTACCGGGCCACCAGTGAAGTTTTCGACCGAGCCGCCAACGGGCCGAAACACTCCCTGCACATGGTCTGCTAAGGCTTCTGCCTTAAGGGTATCATCAGTAATGATGGACCCGGCATCATCAATCAGCTGATCAACAGGGTCTTTCGAAGCCAGACCAGCTGCCCTTTTCACTTTCCCATAGGTTCTCCCGTCCACTCTTATGCCCTCAAGATAGTTTATGAGTCTATCCTGCTCAAATAATCTAATTGAGTCCTCAATTATATGGTCCAGGTTTCTGATATCAGCTCTAAGAGCTGGATATCTGTCTGGGTCTCCCGATCTACGAAGCGTGCGGCATAGCCTGCGACGTTCGCGAATAAAACCTCGAATTCTCGGGGGGAGATCTCCAAGAACCTGATCCCTGACTCTCTGTTTTGGGACAGAGTGCTCAATTGCATATCGAAATGCGTTGCCTAGATTATCTACGCAAGTGTCAATCTCCTCAATTGTGACATTTCTGTCTGAGGGTAATTGACACTCGTCTAGGCCCTGTCTCAGATGCCGCCTTAAACGTCCGACATTCGTGCGATTGAAGTTAAGATATGTCTGAACTTCCTGCCTCGCCACGTTACCTATCTCAATCTGAATCTGGATCGCCCTGTGATCTGATTCATAGTCGAAGGCCATCGACACATTGCCCCCGCCAACCAGTGGGAGCCCTGGTGTGCGGAGGAATATGTCGATGAATGAGCCAGATGAATCATTTGGCCTTGTCGGTATATCCGACCCTACGACTAGGAAGTCTGGAGAATCAAATAATAGTCTTTCCAGAACCCGCCCGCTAACATTCCTCGTGTTGCCACCCCACGAGTCATGCTTCGCGTTAAGGTCTGCTCCAACTAAAACTTCCCCACTATTATAAAGATTCAAGACCTCAGTCAGATCTTGAGCTTGGAGATTTTCCTGAGGGCGAAGGTACAAAGAGACGAAGGCTACAGCGGAGCCGTCGTCTCTCCACACCCTCGCCGCACAGGATTCGATAATGCCGGTCGAGATAGGTATTCGTTCGGAACGGATGCCTTTTCGAATGGCAACTGCAGTACCACCGGCGCGTTGTCCATGTCGGTATTGCAGGAAAATTTTATATCCCGCTAGGGTAAAGTTATGAGAAGGGTTGAGCTTATGCTCAGCAATAAGGATAATATCCGGCCTTCTTTCTTGAATTAAAATTTTTAAAAAGTGTCGTCTTGCTGTAGACACTAATGAGTTAACATTTAAGAAAATTACTTTAAAGCTGGACATTTCCAGCTATAAAGAGTAACCAGGCAGACATTGCAGCGTCAATGCCGGACTGGCTTCGGATTTGCTCAAAGATAGGGCCAAATTGCCTAGCTTTGTCACATTTTTGATTAAAATCTGTACCAAAGTATTGGACAATACTGGATGTATTGCCTGTACTTGTGGTCGATTGCAGGTTAGGGCTAGGGCGAGGGGCGCCTCTAGCTGGGTATGAGTGGGGTGGTGGGTGGGTACCACCTCCTGATGTTGCAGCATATGACATGCCGGAACGAAGATTTGAAAGGCGCGAAGAACGTGCTTCAGCATTTGCCTTTGTTTGGGCTTTTTGCTGAGACTTGCGTGACAAGATTGCCAGGCGAAGTGGGCAATCTTTTGCACAAGCAGGGTGGCCAACTTTCCCACAATTGGTGCAAGAAGGTGGCTGTGCTAATTGTTTGACAACCTCTCCTGAAGTAGGATGGGAGTATTCTATGTACGTTTCCTGCCCTTTGGGGGGAACCGCACAATTGTCTGGTTCATGATTTTCGAGGCATCTAACGCATCGAAATGGCATCTGGCAATTTGGAGCAATATGACCAAATCGCTGGCAGTGGAAGCACTGCATAATGGGACGTCCGTGATCCTTACGGATGACTACATTGGCGTCCAAAATCATCTTTAGTTTGTAGAGACCTAAGATATCAGAGCTTTTGGTCACTCTGAGAAGCCAAAGTCTATAAGAAACGTTGGTTAAACCAACGACTTTAATATTTAACCCTGATTTCTGCTCTAAGAAATCAATTATCTCGTTACGGGGATAATCATCCGAAAGTTGCTCAATGACTAGCATATGAGGTCGTAACTCTTTGGGGGTATGTGTATGGAATTTAAATCCACGTTCGGTAAGAATTTGTATAACAGTGTTAAAAACACTGAGGCCTTTTGTCTTAATGTTTACGACTGACTGACGTATAAGGGTTGTTGAGAACTCACCTTGATTAAGATGTTGATTAAGTATTCCAGAGATCACCCGGGAACCCACCTCGTGCACAGTGATCGCTGGCATGGATCTGTTGCTTGTGTTTGCAGTAGCTTGCACCTTAGGGGTGGAAGTTACATGTTTCTTAAATTTATCAGCCATAGTGGTGGTTGATTGATTGTTGTCATCGGAAATATTCTCCATCGGGGGTGGTGGTTGACGGAAATTTTCATTGTTCACAATTGTAGATGTTGGTTGACGCTTGTTGACATCTTTAAGTACATATCGTACTTTTGTAGCAGAAGTCTTCTTCTTACTCTTGACCTCGGTCCACGAAGTTGCATCCTTGGTCATATCCTCATGCGCCATACCGGGGTCTTCGGCTACCCCGGCAGCAATAACTGGGTTGTCAGTATCTTCTTCACACGCCATGCCAGGGTTTTCGGCGACCCTGGCAGCCAATACAGATTTACTGCTGGTGGTGGTGGCATTTCCTGTTGTTAAAATGCCGTGTTGCTTCAGAGCCTCTTTGACAGCGGCCAGCTCTGCTGCCAGGCTCTCTTTTTCGCGTTCTAAACGAGAAATAGTTGCAGCTTGTTGTCGTACGGTCGCCTCTAACTTTATGGCTTTGCGCGACAAATCATCAACGTCACAGTGTGAACGTTTCTTACGTGGTTTACGTAGATCGTCCGATGCGACAGACATACCTCCATCGCTGGTTATATCCTCTGATGCAACATCAGTAGGTTTTGGTAGATCAGCCAGTTGATTTTTGGTTGACTTACGACTGGTTTTGACGCCGGCAGATTCATCCCCCGGCTTAGGGGTCTTCATTTCGCAATTACTTTCTGCCATTGATGTATTGGTAGAAGTTGAAAACATTTTTTTGCTTGGTTTCAAAATTTCGCGAACCAAGTTTTTGCCGCCGTCGAAATTATTCGGCATCGGCTCAGGAGTGTCAGCGGGCTTTGTTACGCCTACCAACGATGTTGTGCTATTAATTGTTGACTTTGCTCCAGATTTAGCAAAAAACTCCTTCTTTTCAAATATGACGCCGTCAAAATTTGAGGACATCGGCTCGGGAGTGCTAGCGGGGTTGGATCTGCCCGCCAGCGGGGTTGATTTGGCTGAGAACAACCACCTTACGTTGTGAGTTCTTATGCAAAAGGCCAGAAACGAACAATAAGGGAGTTGCTGCCTTCTATGCGCTTCTCACTGTTAGCACTTAACTAAAGGCAATTTTTCAGTTTTTACGCTTTTGCGTCACAGATAAAATTTTGTTCAAACTTCGAATTTGAAACACTTTCGTTTTCAACACTTGGTGATTTTAAAACTACCAGTCACTTTTCACTGCAAAAATCACTTAACACTTCACGAAAGCACAAGAACGAATGTTTTTTCGAAGGCTGGCGGCTTCTATTTATACAAAAATTGGCCTGTTTGACTAACCAAGAGTCTTAATGGAATACACATGTATTTGTGTATGTGTTAGTACACATTTTGGGCGCGCACAGCTGTCTTTACTGGTTTACCCACCCCTAATCATAGCCGCCTCTTCGAAATTTTCTATAAATACCGCTATATGGATGGATGGCACAGTTATTACAGTGTTAACAGTGTTTGTGTGCATACCTAAGTGAAGTGAAAAAACTAAAGTGAAAAATGGCTCGTACTAAGCAAACTGCCCGTAAATCAACTGGTGGAAAGGCTCCTCGTAAGCAATTGGCCACTAAAGCTGCTCGTAAGAGTGCCCCAGCCACCGGCGGCGTCAAGAAGCCTCATCGTTTCCGTCCTGGTACTGTTGCCTTGCGTGAAATCCGTCGTTACCAGAAGAGTACTGAATTGTTGATCCGCAAATTGCCCTTCCAACGTTTGGTTCGTGAAATTGCTCAAGATTTCAAAACTGATTTGCGTTTCCAGAGCTCTGCTGTTATGGCCTTGCAAGAAGCCAGTGAAGCATACTTGGTTGGTCTTTTCGAAGATACTAACTTGTGCGCCATCCATGCTAAGCGTGTCACCATCATGCCTAAAGATATTCAATTGGCCAGACGTATCCGTGGAGAACGTGCTTAAATTCTTGACGTTTTAAAAACATATTTTTTACAACAAAACAATCGGTCCTTTTCAGGACCACAAAATATTTATAAAAAAGAGATTATTTTTTCATCAAACTATTTATCATTTTTAACATTTTAAATAAATAAATATTTTTCTTTGTGTTTATTTCATTTTTGAGGCTGATTTTAGGAATATTTTAAAATTTTCTTGTATGAGTCATATTTGACGGCGTCAGTAAAAATTTCCCATTAGAAGACACATTTTATTCTTCTTCTTGAAAAAAATATAATATTACAATTTTCCCTTTCAAAGACACATTTCTGCTTCTTAAAAAAGTATTGAAATTTGCTTCTATAGGAAATTTTTGACGGCGTCAGTAAAATTATTCAATTAAATATTTTGTTCTTCTTCTTGACACAAAAAACAAAAATTATGTTATAATTTTTCCCTAAAAAGACATTTTATTCTTCTTCTTGAACAAACTTATTGAAATTTCCTTCTATATGTCATTTTTGACGGCGTCAGTAAAATTTTCCCATTGAAATGCACATTTGTGTTCTTCTTCTTCTTCCTTTTCTATGTGTATTTTTGATGGCGTCAGTAATATTTTCCTATTAAAGTATACATTTATTCTTCTTCTTTCTTTTCTATTGGTCTTTTTGACGCCGTCCGTCCATATTAATTTCTTCTTTAAAGACAATGTTTTTTCTTCTTCTTATTTTCTTCATAACAAATATTTGTTCTATTGAACTTGTTTTTGTGTGTATACTAATGTCCACAAGGCATATGTTCACTAAATTTGGCGCGAAATGTTCTCTGCAATAATGCTCTCATTATTTCTCACTCAATATGGTTGAAATTTTTTGGCGGCAAATGCTCTCTGTTTTGTTTTATTTTTCTTTTCAGATAATGATGAATGAAATATGCAATTTTTTTCTTTTCAGCAATATATATTTTTTAATTTAGTAAAATTTTAGGATAATTTTGTAAAATTATAATTTTTTTGAAAATATTAATCAAAAATTTTATCACATAGAGATGGCGAATATTTCTTGGCCATTTGAAAGGCGTAATACTGCATTTTAGAAAAAAAATTTCTTTTAAGAAAATTGTTTAAATCTTGTATTATTTTTACAAAATTGTCATAGAAAAGGGATTTATTTATTTTATTATATACATTTTTGCAAAAAATATCCAAATTTTTAACGAAATCTTGAAAAAAGTACGTGCGAAAAACTTCAGTAATTCTATATGGTTTTTTCCTTGATATGTACTAGCAAAGGAAGAATTATTTTTGGAGAATATTTTTTGTAAAAATTGATGAAATTTTTACTAAATTTTAACGAAAATGCCCTCATATTTTATTAAAAAGTAATTTTTGAGCGATTTTCATATAATTTAGCAAAAATATTTCAATTTTCAAAAATATTACCTTTGACAGTGAATGTTTGTCCATAGGTGGTATACGGTAATGGGAAGATTTTTTTAACTTTTCCAAAGAAATAACTACTTTTTATGAATAATGTTATAATTTGGTGTAAATATACAGATTCTGAAATGTTTTTTAAGAAATTTTTATAAAACTTAATTAGATTTGAGCTTTTAAATTTCTTTGAAGAAAAACTTTTCTTCATTGAAAATATGCCAACAAGAGGATTTCTGCCGTCTTGGACCACATAAAGATTTTGAATTTTTTTCACAGTGAAAATGTGAAATTTGTTAATATTTTAATTTTATCCTAAAGTAAACATATCAGGCTTTATTCTCAAACAGAATTTGGAAAAATATTTTTGAAAAAATTCATAATTTTTTCAAATTTAGTTACAAATTTGTGATTACATTTTTACAATCTGTGAAGTTAAACGCTTATAACTTTTAAACGGATAAAGGAAATTACACCAAATTTTCGTTAAAATATGGCCTGATATCTATACAAGAAATGTGTAAAATATCTTTTATAAAAATATTCAAAGATTCTTCAGAAAAATTAAATTTCTACGAAAACTTTTGTAAAAAATTAAACACGCTTCCACACAATATTTCGAAAAATATAGCTATTGACTACTATGCACTTCTCATCTTTTCAATGTACCTACCATTTTTAAAAATTGCCAATAACAATTTAATAGTACACATAAATTTGTGAGTGTATTTGTGTTACAGTGAAATATAAACATAAAAGTGAATAATCATGTCTGACGCCGCCGTTGTTGAAGCCACCGCCTCCCCAGTTGCCGCTGTTGAGAAAAAGGCACCAAAGAAGGCCGCAGCCAAAGCAAAGAAACCATCAGCTGCCCCTACTCATCCACCAACCCAACAAATGGTTGACGCCGCCATCAAAACATTGAAGGAACGTGGTGGTTCATCATTGCCCGCCATCAAGAAATATTTGGCCAGCACCTACAAGGTTGATGCCCAAAAATTGGCTCCTTTCATCAAGAAATATTTGAAGAGCGCTGTTGCCAGTGGAAAATTGATCCAAACTAAAGGTAAGGGTGCTTCTGGTTCATTCAAATTGTCCGCCTCGGCTTCCAAGGAACCCAAAGCAAAGACTGCTGAAAAGAAGAAGAAGGCCCCAGCTGCTGAGAAGAAGAAGAAGGCTGCCCCTAAAAAGGCCGCCGGTGAAAAGAAAACCGCTGCCAAGAAGCCATCTGCCGCCAAAAAGACCGCTGAGAAGAAGAAGGCTGACAAAACAAAGGCTAAGGCTGCCAAGAAAACCGGTACAGTTAAGGCTAAACCAGCAAAAACCGCCGCTAAAGCATCTGCCACCAAACCAAAGGCACCCAAGGCAAAAACAGCAGCTGCTAAACCCAAAAAAGCCGCCGCACCAAAGAAGCCAGCTGCCAAGAAAGCCGCCGCCAAGAAGTAATTTTTCCCAGAAAGATTACTTGTTGACAACATTTTTCGATATTCGAAAGCATAATATCTAACAGCCCTTTTCAGGGCTACAAATTAAATTCAAAAAGAGAAAATCTTTACTTCAAACTATTTATTATTACTACTATTTATTGTTTTATTACCTAAATAAATAAGAAAAATACACACGTGTCTGATTTTAGGAAAAATATTACCCTCACTAATTACTTTTCCTATTAGGTAATTAACATTGAGCCTGTTTTATTATGGGCATTCCACAAAATAACACCACAAACGGATTAAAATTTTAGTCCGGGTCATAAAATAAATGTGACTAATTTTTGTTTGTCTAATTATGGTCATTTTCATCTAATTTCATATTTTAGGAATTTTCCATTTAATATTCAAAAATGATAATTTTTTCTCTTTGCAAAAATTGTTTGCTGGGTAAAAGGAGATTATTTTAATCAGGAATGTTTTTCTATTCTAATGAAGTTATGTTGCAACTCTATTTTATTTCTCTTTCTATTTTCCCCTAATTCTATTTTTTCCATTGAAAGAAGTCCCGTTAATTTTTGCGCCACCACCAAAAATTTCCCCTTAAAAATGTTCGCGCTTCATATTTGGCATTGGCGTAGTGAAGTGTTACAGGCAAAATGCTTATACATGCTTGTTGTTCGTTTATACATTTTCGATATTGGTGGTGACTGCCGACGGCAATACAAAGTAACATCGCACAAGCACACACACACATACCCATACAGTGGATGGCGTGTTGTTGTACACACATAGAGTAGCCAAGCAAGCAAAAAAGCAATATGAACCACGGCAAAACAAGAATTGACGGCGTCATTTAGTAAATACATGGGAAAATATTATTTTTGCTAGAATTTGAGGAATTTTAAAATTATTTTGGTAAGTTTCTTTATTAAAAAATGTAAATAATGGAAAATAAGTGTTTCGACAAAAATTTGATCTCTTTTAAAATGTTTTTTGTGGCCCTGAAAAGGGCCTTTTATGGTAGAATTTCGACGAATTGATGAAAAATCAAGGCATTTACTTGGAGCTGGTGTATTTAGTAACAGCCTTGGTACCTTCAGAGACAGCGTGCTTAGCCAATTCACCGGGCAACAATAGACGGACAGCAGTTTGGATTTCCCGACTGGTGATGGTAGAGCGCTTGTTGTAGTGGGCCAAACGAGAGGCTTCGGCGGCAATACGTTCGAAGATGTCATTCACGAAACTGTTCATGATGCTCATGGCCTTTGACGAAATACCAGTATCAGGATGGACTTGCTTCAACACTTTGTAAATGTAGATAGCGTAACTCTCCTTACGCTTGGTACGTCTCTTCGATTTATCGCCCTTGGTGATGTTCTTTTGGGCTTTGCCGGCCTTCTTTGCTGCTTTACCACTGGTTTTTGGAGGCATTTTTCACTTTTAATTTTTTTAATCACACAAACACTTTTAACACTGTTCACAAATGATAAAAACCCAGTACCCAAACAGAATATTTCAAGCATTATGTGCTCAAATGTTTCAGGTAGTCGCAGTTGCTGTGTGGAATAGTGGCCAAACAACCCCAGTTTTCGATGTGTGTGTATTAAATGAGCGAGAGAAAAGTATAAATACTAGGGGTTCAAGTGAGTAACGGCATTGTCTAGACATAAGATCTAGACACATGGTAGATGGAGTAAGCAAATGTGTTGCGAATAGAACTATCTATTCAAAAATAAAATTTAAGAGAATTGACGGTTTTATGGTTAACTGTGCACTGCAATTTTTTGAAAAAAGTGTACTACTTAATAATGAAATAGTCCAAAATAGCTGTAAATGTGAAGATAGTTTAATAAGCCTAACTCGAAGGAAACACCTACCTCCAGCAGCTCTAGTAAGCATGCGAGATGAAGGTCTTTTATTTGATGGAGAGAACCTAATATATTACCACAGAAGGTACCACAAGTTTGATGCGATGGAAAATCCGGTATATAATATCGAACAATAATTGTATGTATATATGTATATAGTAGATATAAGATAGTTTTAAGTTAGTTATAAGCTGTATATAGTTTAGTTTTAAGAACATCTTTCAAACTTTGTTGATTTAGCCCTTTTTAAGCCAACATAAATTTTTGGGCCATTAAAATAAAAAAAATGGAAATTAAAATACGTAAATATAAAATGATATTGCGAGCAAATAGATTGCAGCACAATTTAAAACTTAGCTGGTAGTCTCTGTAAGTATTAAGTACGAGAGAATAAACGAATGTTAGAATAAGGATACTATTTTTAAGCCAATTTTGTAACAATTGTAATACGAATGAAATGAATTAATAAAATATGGCATTTGAAAACGAAAAAAAAAAAAAAAAAAAAAACGTGAGTAACGGCATCATTCTGTGTTTTTTCAGTGCTAAGTGAAGTGTTCAAAAAAATATTAAGTGAAAATGTCTGGTCGTGGTAAAGGTGGCAAAGTTAAGGGAAAGGCAAAGTCCCGTTCAAATCGTGCTGGTCTTCAATTCCCCGTCGGTCGTATTCATCGTTTGTTGCGCAAAGGCAACTATGCTGAACGTGTTGGTGCCGGTGCTCCAGTATATTTAGCCGCCGTCATGGAATATTTGGCTGCTGAAGTTTTGGAATTGGCTGGTAATGCTGCCCGTGACAACAAGAAGACTCGTATCATTCCCCGTCACTTGCAATTGGCCATCCGCAACGACGAAGAATTGAACAAATTGCTGTCCGGCGTCACTATTGCTCAAGGTGGTGTATTGCCAAACATCCAAGCTGTTCTCTTGCCCAAGAAGACCGAAAAGAAAGCCTAAATTATCTCGAAAGGTATTATGGAAAAAATACAGACCATCGTATAAGAAGAAGAAAAATCCATACAAAATTCAACCAATCCGTCCTTTTCAGGACGACAAAATATATTTAAAAAGAGAAAAAATCTATTCAAACTATTAATTTTCATTATTTACATTTTATAGGAAAAGAATAAAAATGACCAAAATTTTAATATTTACATTTTATAGGGAAAAAATAAAAATTCCCAAAAAATGATATTTTTCTTAATCGGCGACAACCCTTGATTATTTTGCAAATGACATTTTTTCTTTCATATTTCCTTAGAAAATATGTTCGTTTGTTGTAACTGTTTTTCATTTCTACCCCCCTCAGCAGAATTGTGTTTGTTTTATGTCGCTTTAGTTTTTCACAGAAATAGCGAGACAGATAGAGAGACAGAGAAAGAGAGAGAGCGAAAAAGAGATCATTCGTCTCATCGATGATGTTCGCGCCAATATTCCTTAATCGATGTTCCCGCCAATGTTCGTTCATCGTAAGTTGACGATGTCTGTTATGAATGTGTGTGTGTGGTGTTGTGTGTTTGTTAGTTAGAATAACCAAATGCCTTTACTTACGTTGACGATGATGATGGCCGTTGTTAATGTTGTTGTTGTGGTTGTTAGAGTAGTAAATTATTGGGAAAAAGACTTCTGCCGCCGCGAATTTTGAGGAGAAAAAAGTAACTGTATTTGGAAAGGAAAAAATGCAGAAATGTGCGATTTTGGTGATGTTGTCAGAGCATAGAGTTAGTAATAGAGTGATGACAACATGAAGTGCGCACGGAAAAATTTTTATTTTCAAAGGGAAAAAAGTAGAGTTGTGGAAATAAATTGAGGATCATTGTTAGAAAATAACCAAAATACATAAAATAGAAGAAAAATATGTGATTTTTGTGGACATTTAAGAAAGAAATAAATTATTTTTAGTGAAAAATAAGAAGAAGAAGAAGAAGAAGAAGAAGAAGAAGAAGAAAATTTTCAATGATTTCAACATAAAGTAAAAGAATTTATGTGATTTTTGGGACGTTTGAGAGAAAAAATAAAATATTTTTAGTGAAACATAGGAAGAAGAAGAAGAACTTTTTTAATAATTTCAACATAAAGTAAAAGAAATTTAGAAAATTATGTGATTTTTTTTGGTAATTTAAGGAAATGTGATTTAGTGAAACAAGAAGAAGAAGAAAATTTTCAATAATTTCAACATTAAGTGAGAGAAATTTAGAAAATTATGTGATTTTTTGGACATTTAAGAAAAAAATATTTTTTTAGGGAAACATAAGGAGAAGAAGAAGAAAATTCTCAATAATTTCAACATAAAGTGAGAGAAATTTAGAAAATTATGTGATTTTTTGGAGGATTATGTGATTTTTGAATAAATAAGTAAAAGATAAAATTTTTCTATGCGAGTTCATGAAATGTAAGAAGAAGAAGAAGAATTTTTCAATAATTTCAACATAAAGTGGGAGAAATTTAGAAAATTATGTGATTTTTTGGAGGATTAAGTAAAAGATAAAATATTTTTATATGAAATCATGAAACATAAGAAGAAGAATTTTTTCATGAGCAAATTTTTGAAAAAAGAGATGCTATAAAAATTTTTTAAATATAATTTTAAGAAAAATCGCAGTAAATATTAACAAAATTCAAACTAATTTAATGAAAATTTTTTTAAAAAAGGTAATTTTCATTTTAATTTAAAAAATTTAATAACAATTTTTAATAATTTCATCACAAAATAACAAAAATTTTTACTTGAAGGAAAAAATAAGTACATAACATCGCAGTCAAAAAGATATTGTTGGCTTGGCATAGCATTGATGTGCGTTAGTTATATGAACAAACACACGCACACACCGACCGACGCTAGCGTATACACACATCGTCGTATTATCAAGCAAGCAAGCAGCTACCCTAACAACGAGAGTTGCCGGTAGAACATGTATTAGTGGAAATAAAGGAACATTTTTGTGTATTACGAAAAAGGAATGATCAGAGTTGCCGACGGTAAACATTTTTGAAGGCAAAAAAAAGAAGAAGAAGAAGAAAAAATGTTAAGAAAAAAGGTAATGATCAGAGTTGCCGACGGCTAACATTTTTGAAGGAAAAAAATGGAAAATTATTTGACGATGGAAACAAATTTATGAAAATAAAATTAAATGAGCAGAGTTGCCGAAGGCATTTATTTTTGAAGACAAAAGGGAATATTATTTGAAAAAAAAAAATATGAAATGTGGAAAATGAAAGAAAAAATAAAATGCACTGAAAAAAGTAATATGAAAGAAAATATTTTATGGTTAGTTTTATTTTTCATATATTAAGGTAAGTAGTTTTATTTTTGATATATTTTATTAATTTTTTTATGTTTTTGTAATTTTCAACAAGAAAATATCTCTTTTTAAATATTTTTTGTGGTCCTGAAAAGGACCGATTGTTTTGTTGTAAAAGAAAAATTCTCCAAATAGCGTCAAGAAAATATTTAACCGCCGAAACCGTACAAAGTACGACCTTGTCTCTTCAAAGCATAGACGACATCCATAGCAGTGACGGTTTTACGCTTAGCATGTTCGGTGTATGTAACGGCGTCACGAATAACGTTTTCCAAAAACACCTTCAGAACACCACGGGTTTCTTCGTAGATGAGGCCAGAGATACGCTTTACACCACCACGGCGAGCCAAACGTCTAATAGCTGGCTTGGTAATACCTTGGATATTATCACGTAACACTTTACGGTGACGTTTAGCGCCACCTTTTCCCAAGCCTTTGCCACCTTTACCACGACCAGTCATTTTTCACTTTTTTAAAAATCACTTAACACTTCACGAAAGCACAAGAACGAATGTTTTTTCGAAGGCTGGCGGCTTCTATTTATACAAAAATTGGCCTGTTTGACTAACCAAGAGTCTTAATGGAATACACATGTATTTGTGTATGTGTTAGTACACATTTTGGGCGCGCACAGCTGTCTTTACTGGTTTACCCACCCCTAATCATAGCCGCCTCTTCGAAATTTTCTATAAATACCGCTATATGGATGGATGGCACAGTTATTACAGTGTTAACAGTGTTTGTGTGCATACCTAAGTGAAGTGAAAAAACTAAAGTGAAAAATGGCTCGTACTAAGCAAACTGCCCGTAAATCAACTGGTGGAAAGGCTCCTCGTAAGCAATTGGCCACTAAAGCTGCTCGTAAGAGTGCCCCAGCCACCGGCGGCGTCAAGAAGCCTCATCGTTTCCGTCCTGGTACTGTTGCCTTGCGTGAAATCCGTCGTTACCAGAAGAGTACTGAATTGTTGATCCGCAAATTGCCCTTCCAACGTTTGGTTCGTGAAATTGCTCAAGATTTCAAAACTGATTTGCGTTTCCAGAGCTCTGCTGTTATGGCCTTGCAAGAAGCCAGTGAAGCATACTTGGTTGGTCTTTTCGAAGATACTAACTTGTGCGCCATCCATGCTAAGCGTGTCACCATCATGCCTAAAGATATTCAATTGGCCAGACGTATCCGTGGAGAACGTGCTTAAATTCTTGACGTTTTAAAAACATATTTTTTACAACAAAACAATCGGTCCTTTTCAGGACCACAAAATATTTATAAAAAAGAGATTATTTTTTCATCAAACTATTTATCATTTTTAACATTTTAAATAAATAAATATTTTTCTTTGTGTTTATTTCATTTTTGAGGCTGATTTTAGGAATATTTTAAAATTTTCTTGTATGAGTCATATTTGACGGCGTCAGTAAAAATTTCCCATTAGAAGACACATTTTATTCTTCTTCTTGAAAAAAATATAATATTACAATTTTCCCTTTCAAAGACACATTTCTGCTTCTTAAAAAAGTATTGAAATTTGCTTCTATAGGAAATTTTTGACGGCGTCAGTAAAATTATTCAATTAAATATTTTGTTCTTCTTCTTGACACAAAAAACAAAAATTATGTTATAATTTTTCCCTAAAAAGACATTTTATTCTTCTTCTTGAACAAACTTATTGAAATTTCCTTCTATATGTCATTTTTGACGGCGTCAGTAAAATTTTCCCATTGAAATGCACATTTGTGTTCTTCTTCTTCTTCCTTTTCTATGTGTATTTTTGATGGCGTCAGTAATATTTTCCTATTAAAGTATACATTTATTCTTCTTCTTTCTTTTCTATTGGTCTTTTTGACGCCGTCCGTCCATATTAATTTCTTCTTTAAAGACAATGTTTTTTCTTCTTCTTATTTTCTTCATAACAAATATTTGTTCTATTGAACTTGTTTTTGTGTGTATACTAATGTCCACAAGGCATATGTTCACTAAATTTGGCGCGAAATGTTCTCTGCAATAATGCTCTCATTATTTCTCACTCAATATGGTTGAAATTTTTTGGCGGCAAATGCTCTCTGTTTTGTTTTATTTTTCTTTTCAGATAATGATGAATGAAATATGCAATTTTTTTCTTTTCAGCAATATATATTTTTTAATTTAGTAAAATTTTAGGATAATTTTGTAAAATTATAATTTTTTTGAAAATATTAATCAAAAATTTTATCACATAGAGATGGCGAATATTTCTTGGCCATTTGAAAGGCGTAATACTGCATTTTAGAAAAAAAATTTCTTTTAAGAAAATTGTTTAAATCTTGTATTATTTTTACAAAATTGTCATAGAAAAGGGATTTATTTATTTTATTATATACATTTTTGCAAAAAATATCCAAATTTTTAACGAAATCTTGAAAAAAGTACGTGCGAAAAACTTCAGTAATTCTATATGGTTTTTTCCTTGATATGTACTAGCAAAGGAAGAATTATTTTTGGAGAATATTTTTTGTAAAAATTGATGAAATTTTTACTAAATTTTAACGAAAATGCCCTCATATTTTATTAAAAAGTAATTTTTGAGCGATTTTCATATAATTTAGCAAAAATATTTCAATTTTCAAAAATATTACCTTTGACAGTGAATGTTTGTCCATAGGTGGTATACGGTAATGGGAAGATTTTTTTAACTTTTCCAAAGAAATAACTACTTTTTATGAATAATGTTATAATTTGGTGTAAATATACAGATTCTGAAATGTTTTTTAAGAAATTTTTATAAAACTTAATTAGATTTGAGCTTTTAAATTTCTTTGAAGAAAAACTTTTCTTCATTGAAAATATGCCAACAAGAGGATTTCTGCCGTCTTGGACCACATAAAGATTTTGAATTTTTTTCACAGTGAAAATGTGAAATTTGTTAATATTTTAATTTTATCCTAAAGTAAACATATCAGGCTTTATTCTCAAACAGAATTTGGAAAAATATTTTTGAAAAAATTCATAATTTTTTCAAATTTAGTTACAAATTTGTGATTACATTTTTACAATCTGTGAAGTTAAACGCTTATAACTTTTAAACGGATAAAGGAAATTACACCAAATTTTCGTTAAAATATGGCCTGATATCTATACAAGAAATGTGTAAAATATCTTTTATAAAAATATTCAAAGATTCTTCAGAAAAATTAAATTTCTACGAAAACTTTTGTAAAAAATTAAACACGCTTCCACACAATATTTCGAAAAATATAGCTATTGACTACTATGCACTTCTCATCTTTTCAATGTACCTACCATTTTTAAAAATTGCCAATAACAATTTAATAGTACACATAAATTTGTGAGTGTATTTGTGTTACAGTGAAATATAAACATAAAAGTGAATAATCATGTCTGACGCCGCCGTTGTTGAAGCCACCGCCTCCCCAGTTGCCGCTGTTGAGAAAAAGGCACCAAAGAAGGCCGCAGCCAAAGCAAAGAAACCATCAGCTGCCCCTACTCATCCACCAACCCAACAAATGGTTGACGCCGCCATCAAAACATTGAAGGAACGTGGTGGTTCATCATTGCCCGCCATCAAGAAATATTTGGCCAGCACCTACAAGGTTGATGCCCAAAAATTGGCTCCTTTCATCAAGAAATATTTGAAGAGCGCTGTTGCCAGTGGAAAATTGATCCAAACTAAAGGTAAGGGTGCTTCTGGTTCATTCAAATTGTCCGCCTCGGCTTCCAAGGAACCCAAAGCAAAGACTGCTGAAAAGAAGAAGAAGGCCCCAGCTGCTGAGAAGAAGAAGAAGGCTGCCCCTAAAAAGGCCGCCGGTGAAAAGAAAACCGCTGCCAAGAAGCCATCTGCCGCCAAAAAGACCGCTGAGAAGAAGAAGGCTGACAAAACAAAGGCTAAGGCTGCCAAGAAAACCGGTACAGTTAAGGCTAAACCAGCAAAAACCGCCGCTAAAGCATCTGCCACCAAACCAAAGGCACCCAAGGCAAAAACAGCAGCTGCTAAACCCAAAAAAGCCGCCGCACCAAAGAAGCCAGCTGCCAAGAAAGCCGCCGCCAAGAAGTAATTTTTCCCAGAAAGATTACTTGTTGACAACATTTTTCGATATTCGAAAGCATAATATCTAACAGCCCTTTTCAGGGCTACAAATTAAATTCAAAAAGAGAAAATCTTTACTTCAAACTATTTATTATTACTACTATTTATTGTTTTATTACCTAAATAAATAAGAAAAATACACACGTGTCTGATTTTAGGAAAAATATTACCCTCACTAATTACTTTTCCTATTAGGTAATTAACATTGAGCCTGTTTTATTATGGGCATTCCACAAAATAACACCACAAACGGATTAAAATTTTAGTCCGGGTCATAAAATAAATGTGACTAATTTTTGTTTGTCTAATTATGGTCATTTTCATCTAATTTCATATTTTAGGAATTTTCCATTTAATATTCAAAAATGATAATTTTTTCTCTTTGCAAAAATTGTTTGCTGGGTAAAAGGAGATTATTTTAATCAGGAATGTTTTTCTATTCTAATGAAGTTATGTTGCAACTCTATTTTATTTCTCTTTCTATTTTCCCCTAATTCTATTTTTTCCATTGAAAGAAGTCCCGTTAATTTTTGCGCCACCACCAAAAATTTCCCCTTAAAAATGTTCGCGCTTCATATTTGGCATTGGCGTAGTGAAGTGTTACAGGCAAAATGCTTATACATGCTTGTTGTTCGTTTATACATTTTCGATATTGGTGGTGACTGCCGACGGCAATACAAAGTAACATCGCACAAGCACACACACACATACCCATACAGTGGATGGCGTGTTGTTGTACACACATAGAGTAGCCAAGCAAGCAAAAAAGCAATATGAACCACGGCAAAACAAGAATTGACGGCGTCATTTAGTAAATACATGGGAAAATATTATTTTTGCTAGAATTTGAGGAATTTTAAAATTATTTTGGTAAGTTTCTTTATTAAAAAATGTAAATAATGGAAAATAAGTGTTTCGACAAAAATTTGATCTCTTTTAAAATGTTTTTTGTGGCCCTGAAAAGGGCCTTTTATGGTAGAATTTCGACGAATTGATGAAAAATCAAGGCATTTACTTGGAGCTGGTGTATTTAGTAACAGCCTTGGTACCTTCAGAGACAGCGTGCTTAGCCAATTCACCGGGCAACAATAGACGGACAGCAGTTTGGATTTCCCGACTGGTGATGGTAGAGCGCTTGTTGTAGTGGGCCAAACGAGAGGCTTCGGCGGCAATACGTTCGAAGATGTCATTCACGAAACTGTTCATGATGCTCATGGCCTTTGACGAAATACCAGTATCAGGATGGACTTGCTTCAACACTTTGTAAATGTAGATAGCGTAACTCTCCTTACGCTTGGTACGTCTCTTCGATTTATCGCCCTTGGTGATGTTCTTTTGGGCTTTGCCGGCCTTCTTTGCTGCTTTACCACTGGTTTTTGGAGGCATTTTTCACTTTTAATTTTTTTAATCACACAAACACTTTTAACACTGTTCACAAATGATAAAAACCCAGTACCCAAACAGAATATTTCAAGCATTATGTGCTCAAATGTTTCAGGTAGTCGCAGTTGCTGTGTGGAATAGTGGCCAAACAACCCCAGTTTTCGATGTGTGTGTATTAAATGAGCGAGAGAAAAGTATAAATACTAGGGGTTCAAGTGAGTAACGGCATCATTCTGTGTTTTTTCAGTGCTAAGTGAAGTGTTCAAAAAAATATTAAGTGAAAATGTCTGGTCGTGGTAAAGGTGGCAAAGTTAAGGGAAAGGCAAAGTCCCGTTCAAATCGTGCTGGTCTTCAATTCCCCGTCGGTCGTATTCATCGTTTGTTGCGCAAAGGCAACTATGCTGAACGTGTTGGTGCCGGTGCTCCAGTATATTTAGCCGCCGTCATGGAATATTTGGCTGCTGAAGTTTTGGAATTGGCTGGTAATGCTGCCCGTGACAACAAGAAGACTCGTATCATTCCCCGTCACTTGCAATTGGCCATCCGCAACGACGAAGAATTGAACAAATTGCTGTCCGGCGTCACTATTGCTCAAGGTGGTGTATTGCCAAACATCCAAGCTGTTCTCTTGCCCAAGAAGACCGAAAAGAAAGCCTAAATTATCTCGAAAGGTATTATGGAAAAAATACAGACCATCGTATAAGAAGAAGAAAAATCCATACAAAATTCAACCAATCCGTCCTTTTCAGGACGACAAAATATATTTAAAAAGAGAAAAAATCTATTCAAACTATTAATTTTCATTATTTACATTTTATAGGAAAAGAATAAAAATGACCAAAATTTTAATATTTACATTTTATAGGGAAAAAATAAAAATTCCCAAAAAATGATATTTTTCTTAATCGGCGACAACCCTTGATTATTTTGCAAATGACATTTTTTCTTTCATATTTCCTTAGAAAATATGTTCGTTTGTTGTAACTGTTTTTCATTTCTACCCCCCTCAGCAGAATTGTGTTTGTTTTATGTCGCTTTAGTTTTTCACAGAAATAGCGAGACAGATAGAGAGACAGAGAAAGAGAGAGAGCGAAAAAGAGATCATTCGTCTCATCGATGATGTTCGCGCCAATATTCCTTAATCGATGTTCCCGCCAATGTTCGTTCATCGTAAGTTGACGATGTCTGTTATGAATGTGTGTGTGTGGTGTTGTGTGTTTGTTAGTTAGAATAACCAAATGCCTTTACTTACGTTGACGATGATGATGGCCGTTGTTAATGTTGTTGTTGTGGTTGTTAGAGTAGTAAATTATTGGGAAAAAGACTTCTGCCGCCGCGAATTTTGAGGAGAAAAAAGTAACTGTATTTGGAAAGGAAAAAATGCAGAAATGTGCGATTTTGGTGATGTTGTCAGAGCATAGAGTTAGTAATAGAGTGATGACAACATGAAGTGCGCACGGAAAAATTTTTATTTTCAAAGGGAAAAAAGTAGAGTTGTGGAAATAAATTGAGGATCATTGTTAGAAAATAACCAAAATACATAAAATAGAAGAAAAATATGTGATTTTTGTGGACATTTAAGAAAGAAATAAATTATTTTTAGTGAAAAATAAGAAGAAGAAGAAGAAGAAGAAGAAGAAGAAGAAAATTTTCAATGATTTCAACATAAAGTAAAAGAATTTATGTGATTTTTGGGACGTTTGAGAGAAAAAATAAAATATTTTTAGTGAAACATAGGAAGAAGAAGAAGAACTTTTTTAATAATTTCAACATAAAGTAAAAGAAATTTAGAAAATTATGTGATTTTTTTTGGTAATTTAAGGAAATGTGATTTAGTGAAACAAGAAGAAGAAGAAAATTTTCAATAATTTCAACATTAAGTGAGAGAAATTTAGAAAATTATGTGATTTTTTGGACATTTAAGAAAAAAATATTTTTTTAGGGAAACATAAGGAGAAGAAGAAGAAAATTCTCAATAATTTCAACATAAAGTGAGAGAAATTTAGAAAATTATGTGATTTTTTGGAGGATTATGTGATTTTTGAATAAATAAGTAAAAGATAAAATTTTTCTATGCGAGTTCATGAAATGTAAGAAGAAGAAGAAGAATTTTTCAATAATTTCAACATAAAGTGGGAGAAATTTAGAAAATTATGTGATTTTTTGGAGGATTAAGTAAAAGATAAAATATTTTTATATGAAATCATGAAACATAAGAAGAAGAATTTTTTCATGAGCAAATTTTTGAAAAAAGAGATGCTATAAAAATTTTTTAAATATAATTTTAAGAAAAATCGCAGTAAATATTAACAAAATTCAAACTAATTTAATGAAAATTTTTTTAAAAAAGGTAATTTTCATTTTAATTTAAAAAATTTAATAACAATTTTTAATAATTTCATCACAAAATAACAAAAATTTTTACTTGAAGGAAAAAATAAGTACATAACATCGCAGTCAAAAAGATATTGTTGGCTTGGCATAGCATTGATGTGCGTTAGTTATATGAACAAACACACGCACACACCGACCGACGCTAGCGTATACACACATCGTCGTATTATCAAGCAAGCAAGCAGCTACCCTAACAACGAGAGTTGCCGGTAGAACATGTATTAGTGGAAATAAAGGAACATTTTTGTGTATTACGAAAAAGGAATGATCAGAGTTGCCGACGGTAAACATTTTTGAAGGCAAAAAAAAGAAGAAGAAGAAGAAAAAATGTTAAGAAAAAAGGTAATGATCAGAGTTGCCGACGGCTAACATTTTTGAAGGAAAAAAATGGAAAATTATTTGACGATGGAAACAAATTTATGAAAATAAAATTAAATGAGCAGAGTTGCCGAAGGCATTTATTTTTGAAGACAAAAGGGAATATTATTTGAAAAAAAAAAATATGAAATGTGGAAAATGAAAGAAAAAATAAAATGCACTGAAAAAAGTAATATGAAAGAAAATATTTTATGGTTAGTTTTATTTTTCATATATTAAGGTAAGTAGTTTTATTTTTGATATATTTTATTAATTTTTTTATGTTTTTGTAATTTTCAACAAGAAAATATCTCTTTTTAAATATTTTTTGTGGTCCTGAAAAGGACCGATTGTTTTGTTGTAAAAGAAAAATTCTCCAAATAGCGTCAAGAAAATATTTAACCGCCGAAACCGTACAAAGTACGACCTTGTCTCTTCAAAGCATAGACGACATCCATAGCAGTGACGGTTTTACGCTTAGCATGTTCGGTGTATGTAACGGCGTCACGAATAACGTTTTCCAAAAACACCTTCAGAACACCACGGGTTTCTTCGTAGATGAGGCCAGAGATACGCTTTACACCACCACGGCGAGCCAAACGTCTAATAGCTGGCTTGGTAATACCTTGGATATTATCACGTAACACTTTACGGTGACGTTTAGCGCCACCTTTTCCCAAGCCTTTGCCACCTTTACCACGACCAGTCATTTTTCACTTTTTTAAAAATCACTTAACACTTCACGAAAGCACAAGAACGAATGTTTTTTCGAAGGCTGGCGGCTTCTATTTATACAAAAATTGGCCTGTTTGACTAACCAAGAGTCTTAATGGAATACACATGTATTTGTGTATGTGTTAGTACACATTTTGGGCGCGCACAGCTGTCTTTACTGGTTTACCCACCCCTAATCATAGCCGCCTCTTCGAAATTTTCTATAAATACCGCTATATGGATGGATGGCACAGTTATTACAGTGTTAACAGTGTTTGTGTGCATACCTAAGTGAAGTGAAAAAACTAAAGTGAAAAATGGCTCGTACTAAGCAAACTGCCCGTAAATCAACTGGTGGAAAGGCTCCTCGTAAGCAATTGGCCACTAAAGCTGCTCGTAAGAGTGCCCCAGCCACCGGCGGCGTCAAGAAGCCTCATCGTTTCCGTCCTGGTACTGTTGCCTTGCGTGAAATCCGTCGTTACCAGAAGAGTACTGAATTGTTGATCCGCAAATTGCCCTTCCAACGTTTGGTTCGTGAAATTGCTCAAGATTTCAAAACTGATTTGCGTTTCCAGAGCTCTGCTGTTATGGCCTTGCAAGAAGCCAGTGAAGCATACTTGGTTGGTCTTTTCGAAGATACTAACTTGTGCGCCATCCATGCTAAGCGTGTCACCATCATGCCTAAAGATATTCAATTGGCCAGACGTATCCGTGGAGAACGTGCTTAAATTCTTGACGTTTTAAAAACATATTTTTTACAACAAAACAATCGGTCCTTTTCAGGACCACAAAATATTTATAAAAAAGAGATTATTTTTTCATCAAACTATTTATCATTTTTAACATTTTAAATAAATAAATATTTTTCTTTGTGTTTATTTCATTTTTGAGGCTGATTTTAGGAATATTTTAAAATTTTCTTGTATGAGTCATATTTGACGGCGTCAGTAAAAATTTCCCATTAGAAGACACATTTTATTCTTCTTCTTGAAAAAAATATAATATTACAATTTTCCCTTTCAAAGACACATTTCTGCTTCTTAAAAAAGTATTGAAATTTGCTTCTATAGGAAATTTTTGACGGCGTCAGTAAAATTATTCAATTAAATATTTTGTTCTTCTTCTTGACACAAAAAACAAAAATTATGTTATAATTTTTCCCTAAAAAGACATTTTATTCTTCTTCTTGAACAAACTTATTGAAATTTCCTTCTATATGTCATTTTTGACGGCGTCAGTAAAATTTTCCCATTGAAATGCACATTTGTGTTCTTCTTCTTCTTCCTTTTCTATGTGTATTTTTGATGGCGTCAGTAATATTTTCCTATTAAAGTATACATTTATTCTTCTTCTTTCTTTTCTATTGGTCTTTTTGACGCCGTCCGTCCATATTAATTTCTTCTTTAAAGACAATGTTTTTTCTTCTTCTTATTTTCTTCATAACAAATATTTGTTCTATTGAACTTGTTTTTGTGTGTATACTAATGTCCACAAGGCATATGTTCACTAAATTTGGCGCGAAATGTTCTCTGCAATAATGCTCTCATTATTTCTCACTCAATATGGTTGAAATTTTTTGGCGGCAAATGCTCTCTGTTTTGTTTTATTTTTCTTTTCAGATAATGATGAATGAAATATGCAATTTTTTTCTTTTCAGCAATATATATTTTTTAATTTAGTAAAATTTTAGGATAATTTTGTAAAATTATAATTTTTTTGAAAATATTAATCAAAAATTTTATCACATAGAGATGGCGAATATTTCTTGGCCATTTGAAAGGCGTAATACTGCATTTTAGAAAAAAAATTTCTTTTAAGAAAATTGTTTAAATCTTGTATTATTTTTACAAAATTGTCATAGAAAAGGGATTTATTTATTTTATTATATACATTTTTGCAAAAAATATCCAAATTTTTAACGAAATCTTGAAAAAAGTACGTGCGAAAAACTTCAGTAATTCTATATGGTTTTTTCCTTGATATGTACTAGCAAAGGAAGAATTATTTTTGGAGAATATTTTTTGTAAAAATTGATGAAATTTTTACTAAATTTTAACGAAAATGCCCTCATATTTTATTAAAAAGTAATTTTTGAGCGATTTTCATATAATTTAGCAAAAATATTTCAATTTTCAAAAATATTACCTTTGACAGTGAATGTTTGTCCATAGGTGGTATACGGTAATGGGAAGATTTTTTTAACTTTTCCAAAGAAATAACTACTTTTTATGAATAATGTTATAATTTGGTGTAAATATACAGATTCTGAAATGTTTTTTAAGAAATTTTTATAAAACTTAATTAGATTTGAGCTTTTAAATTTCTTTGAAGAAAAACTTTTCTTCATTGAAAATATGCCAACAAGAGGATTTCTGCCGTCTTGGACCACATAAAGATTTTGAATTTTTTTCACAGTGAAAATGTGAAATTTGTTAATATTTTAATTTTATCCTAAAGTAAACATATCAGGCTTTATTCTCAAACAGAATTTGGAAAAATATTTTTGAAAAAATTCATAATTTTTTCAAATTTAGTTACAAATTTGTGATTACATTTTTACAATCTGTGAAGTTAAACGCTTATAACTTTTAAACGGATAAAGGAAATTACACCAAATTTTCGTTAAAATATGGCCTGATATCTATACAAGAAATGTGTAAAATATCTTTTATAAAAATATTCAAAGATTCTTCAGAAAAATTAAATTTCTACGAAAACTTTTGTAAAAAATTAAACACGCTTCCACACAATATTTCGAAAAATATAGCTATTGACTACTATGCACTTCTCATCTTTTCAATGTACCTACCATTTTTAAAAATTGCCAATAATAACAAAGTGAAGTGAACAAATAAAGTGTATAAACAGTGAAAGTGCCAAAATTTATGGAAGACACGTTAGATGTCTTCTAGAGAGATAAATTTTGTTTCAACACCTCTTCAGCATCCTTGTCATAAGGCGGACGAGCTTCTCCTAAAGGCATCATGCAGGCGGCCGAACAATCTCCCGCCGGCAAGCATCAGCCAGCTAGAAGCCGTATACCCACCATAAAAGTGACTGCTTGTCCAGCAGTAGTCGATGACAATGCAGCTCTCAACAGCAAATCTACAATGCCGATGGAGCAAAATTCACCTGATCCAGCTGGTGACTGGAAAATAGTCACACACAACAAGCCGTCGTTGAAGCGTAAAGGCGGCTCACCGTGTGACCAACAGCTGGAAGCCTTAATTGCCCAGCTGCAGCAAAAAGTGCTGCAATTAGAAGAAAAAAACGAGTCTTTGGCCGCTAAGTATGCATCGTTGGAAAATAAACATGCTGAATCTGCCACAAAACTTAGATATGCTTGGGAGAGAGAAACGAGTGCCAAACGTCTCATACTCCAGCTTGAAAAGGAAGTCGCTCTATTGAAAGGCAATAAGAGCAGCAAAACAAAACAAAATAAAAATGCCAATTTGTCGGAGGAAGCCACCATCACACTGCAAGGGCAGAAGACAGTGGACACACCGCCAGTACCACGCATCAATATCTCGAGCGCTAGCCGCCCGGGGAATACTGCTAAGAAGGATGTCACAATTGCAAGCAGCAACTCTGTACAACCAACCAGCTCGACCATACCTGCAGGAAACAACGCCGAAGGAACGGTAGCAGCAACATCATCTTCCACCGAGAAGAAGAAGAAGCCAAGACGTAAAGTAACGATTATCACTCAAGATGATCGAATGGATACAAGCCCAGCTAACGACGCAACCATTAAGGACGCTCCATCAAAGGCACCTGGCAGTACCGGTAAGTCGATACCTTCCATTTCGACCATTAATGCCAATGTAAAGAATTTGACAGCAGATATTAGAACGTTTCTGGGACATGATAGTTTTGAGATCTCGGTTGTCAATGATAAAAGGGCATATTTTCATTTCCATTCTCTAGAAGAGCAAGAAAGGATAAGAGCGCTTTTTGTAGAAAAGGGGGTAGAATTTTACACTTTTTGCCCAAAAGATCAATCCCCTCATTCTATCGTTATGTCGAGACTGACTTCCGCTTACGATAGGGATGACATTAAGGTGGCCCTGTCACAGTTAGATATAAACTTAGATGTTAAAAATGTAGCAAGACTAGGTCATGGAAAATGGCTCATCCACCTAGGAAAGGGTTCGGACATTAAGGGTCTTTTTAAAATCCGTCTATTCCTTAACTGCAAAATTAAATTACGAAAGGATAATAGGAAAGGACCGACGCAGTGTCACAATTGCCAACGATACTACCACGTATCAAACAATTGTAACTTGGCGTTCAGGTGTGTTAAGTGTGGTGAGTCCCATGGTCCTGGCAATTGCCATATCCCAAAAGGCACACATATACCCAAACTAATCCCTGTTGTTGATCTGAACACAGGAGAAACGGTTATTAATTCCAAAACGGGAAAACCGGTTATGAAACCAGAATTCACACTTAAATGTGTAAATTGTAATAAGACAGGACATTCTGCAAATTCACGTCAGTGCCCCATAAGAATAGCACTTATTGCTAAGTCAAAGGCCGCTAAAGATAAAACATCTAATGCGCCTAAGAGAAATAATTTCCCTATTAACAGTGGAAAAGTGAGACAGGGTATATCATATTCCAGCATCTGTCCAACACAAAATAATCAGGCAAATACAACTCCGAATGTGCCCATTAATACAGAGGCTACACCAGCAGGAGATGTTATGGACTCATTCGAAAAATTCAATGAGATATGTAAACAAAATTTCGGTAAAGATTTTTTTACCTGTTTACACGAAGTCCGGAGGTATTCAAAGGATATCAATAGCTTAGATAAGGATAACCAAGCCAAAGCCATGGTTGGTATCCTAGCTTCTCTCAGTTTCGATGATTAGACAGCTTAAGTGCATTTTTGCCAACATCAACTCCTTAGTGTCGAGGCGTAAGAAACACTTCTTACATTTGTTCCTAGAGGAACATCGGCCTGAGGTGTTGATGTTGGCGGAGCATAATTTGTCTACCCATCAAAACTTAGATATGGTAGGCTACAAATCCTTTTTACAGAGAAGAATGGATGGTCTGGGTCGCGGTACTGCCATCCTTGTTAAGGATGACATTAGATGCGAACTAGTTCAATTTGACTCTGGTATTATTGAGAGTATCTGTGTGAAATTATATAGGGTTGATGGATCTACACTCCATCTTGTTAGCATGTATTGCCGACCCCCTGATAATTTTGATACTACAGACCTCGAACCTCTCCGACTGCTGGCCAGAAATGGAGACGTATTAGTTGGTGCTGACCTTAACGCCAGGCACATAAGCTGGGGTAGTGATACCTCATGCACCAAAGGTCGAAAGGTTAATGACTTTATTCTTGGTTGCCCTGACCTAATAGTCATTCCAACCGATGGACCCACTAGGTTCAATAGGGACTCCCAGTCTTATATTGACATTTGTTTTGCCTCACCTGGCATAACAATTGAAGACAATGGAGGTCGAGGAATAAGCACCTTGGACTGCCTCTCGGACCATTTAGCTATTGAGATGAAAATCCTTGACATAGTACCTGAAAATCGAGAAAATAGAACTTTCTACGACTTCAGTAAGATTAATAAACGGAGACTTAACAGAATTCTGGCTGATGAATTACCATCATGTACGCTCCCTATAGACCGAAACGTCACTACGTCGGAAATAGATTTAGGAATTGATAAAATGGTAGACATTTTTCATAGGGCTATGGAGGAGTCAATCCCCAAAATAAGACCAGGTAGTAGAGGTCTAAGACCACTACCGCCTGAAATTCTTGATCTTATAAGAAATAAAAAGCGTTTAAGACGTACACTTCATCGCACAGCAAATCCAGGCAGATATGACACTCTAAGGGCTGAGATAAATAACTTAGACAAGATAATTCAGGGAGCCATTGCTCGGCATGAGTCCGAGCAATGGAAAAACTTCCTGAATAATATTGAAATGAATAGCCGGGTATATAGTAAGGTTAAAGCCGCAGCGGGAATAAAACGCAGCCCTATACCTGACTTAAGAGACGAAAATGGTACCCTTATAACCCTTGATAACGATAAGGCAGACACCATCGCGGACGCCATTCAGGGTAGGGAAATACCACCTTCATACCAAGACAATACTGTCAACAGTATTGAATTTGAGTATAATAACAGGTCCCCGCTGGTACAATTTTCTGCTAATTTTCCAGCGGATGGTACGCTATCGGGTTTTTCGCCACAACTCAGGCCTATATCCTATGAGGATATAGGCTCTGCAGTTAAAAAAAGGCCGAACCGTAAATCTAGCGGACCTGATGGTATCCCGGAGATTGTCTTAAGAGCCACTGACAGATCGACCTGGAAGATTATTGCGGTTATTTTTAACCATTGTTTCAATCTGGGGTATTTTCCAAATGCTTGGAAAATTGCCAATGCGGTACCTGTGTTGAAGCCCGGTAAGGATCCGACAAACAGGGACAGTTATAGGCCCATCAGCCTTCTATCTGCCTTCGGAAAGTTATTGGAATATTTCATCTTGAGAAATATTTCCAACTTTTTAGAGGATAGGGAACTGCTGTCTAATAGTCAATTCGGTTTTAGGAGAGGCCTTTCGACATCCCATGCACTCACTGTGCTTGGTGATCACGTGGGTAGGGCTCTTAATAACCGCCAGATTACAATAGGTGTTAGCCTGGACTTTTCCAAGGCTTTTGACAGCGTATGGCATAATGCCATAATTTACAAAATGACTCATATGAATTTTAGTCATAACATTTGCCGCCTAGTGACAGATTTTTTGAAATTTAGGAGATTTAAAGTTAAAATAGGGGACTCGTTTTCGACTGTCAGGAATATATTCACAGGTGTCCCACAGGGTTCCCTTTTAGGGCCTGTGTTATTTAATATCTTCCTAGCAGATATCCCCCAACCCTCAGAGGGTGACTTACTCCTTATTTATGCTGACGACATCTTTGTCGCAGCATCTGGAGCCCATGCTGTAAACACAAACACACGTTTGAATGAATACCTGGAGGTACTCTCCAGGTATTTTGATAAGTGGAAAATGTGCCTTAACATCGGCAAGTGTGAGGGTATTGTTTTCAAAGGGCTAAAAAAATACTTATACCCTAGTGCTAGGGGATTCGAGGCTACCCCCCGAATTGGGGGACAGTTAATTAGCATGTCCGACAGACTGAAATACTTGGGTGTAGTTTTTACATCTAACTTTCGGTTTGTCGGACATGTTGATTACATACTTGGTAAGGCCAAGAAACTTTTCTGGGCCTACCAAAGGATAATTTGCAGATCTGGCGGCTTAACCCTCCCGGTTAAGTTGTTGATCTATAAACAAATTATCAGACCGATTCTATCCTACGCATTCCCTGTATGGTACGGAATCTCCTCCAGCCAAATGGAGAGAATTCGTGTCTGGGAGAGGGGGATTTTGCGGTCGTGTTTAGAGTTAAGGCCGGTGCAAGGTGACGATGGGATATGGAGGTTGCCCCCCAATTCTAAGGTATACCGTGACACCCCCTTCGATAGGATTGATATATTTCTAATGAAGGGCGCTCTTGCCTTTATGGAAAAATCTTCATTTTGTGAAAATGCCCTGGTCATTGACAGCCTAAATGATAATTTCGATAACATAGACAGCCTCTTGGAGGCCAATTATCATCCTCCAAATAGTCTCGTCATGCTAAATAGAGAAGGTCTGATATTCCATGATGACCAATTATTGTTCTACCACCGTCGGTATAGAACCTTCGACCTGCATAATACCGTCTACCAAACTGCCCAGTAGCCGATGTAGCGTCCTTGTATATATGTATATACTAGTTTTAGTTTAGTTTTTTTAAGTAGAATATAAGCAAAATAAAAAAAAAAAATAAAAGAGTAAAGACTCCCTTTTTCTGGTTATTTTTCGGGAGAATAAGAAATCAAGTTTCTAGTTTAATGATCTATAAATAAATCTAAATTATTATAATTTAAGATTTAGTATTAGTGATAGGTTGCATACATGATGCAACTTATGTAAATATTACATGTACTATTAAGGTAAACTTAGATACATAATTTTATGCTAAGTAATTATAAGAACAATTGTTAGACTTAAGTCTTATTCCAAATGTCTAAGAATGAAACCTCAATAAAATTGAATTGAATTGAATTGAATTGAAATTGCCAATAACAATTTAATAGTACACATAAATTTGTGAGTGTATTTGTGTTACAGTGAAATATAAACATAAAAGTGAATAATCATGTCTGACGCCGCCGTTGTTGAAGCCACCGCCTCCCCAGTTGCCGCTGTTGAGAAAAAGGCACCAAAGAAGGCCGCAGCCAAAGCAAAGAAACCATCAGCTGCCCCTACTCATCCACCAACCCAACAAATGGTTGACGCCGCCATCAAAACATTGAAGGAACGTGGTGGTTCATCATTGCCCGCCATCAAGAAATATTTGGCCAGCACCTACAAGGTTGATGCCCAAAAATTGGCTCCTTTCATCAAGAAATATTTGAAGAGCGCTGTTGCCAGTGGAAAATTGATCCAAACTAAAGGTAAGGGTGCTTCTGGTTCATTCAAATTGTCCGCCTCGGCTTCCAAGGAACCCAAAGCAAAGACTGCTGAAAAGAAGAAGAAGGCCCCAGCTGCTGAGAAGAAGAAGAAGGCTGCCCCTAAAAAGGCCGCCGGTGAAAAGAAAACCGCTGCCAAGAAGCCATCTGCCGCCAAAAAGACCGCTGAGAAGAAGAAGGCTGACAAAACAAAGGCTAAGGCTGCCAAGAAAACCGGTACAGTTAAGGCTAAACCAGCAAAAACCGCCGCTAAAGCATCTGCCACCAAACCAAAGGCACCCAAGGCAAAAACAGCAGCTGCTAAACCCAAAAAAGCCGCCGCACCAAAGAAGCCAGCTGCCAAGAAAGCCGCCGCCAAGAAGTAATTTTTCCCAGAAAGATTACTTGTTGACAACATTTTTCGATATTCGAAAGCATAATATCTAACAGCCCTTTTCAGGGCTACAAATTAAATTCAAAAAGAGAAAATCTTTACTTCAAACTATTTATTATTACTACTATTTATTGTTTTATTACCTAAATAAATAAGAAAAATACACACGTGTCTGATTTTAGGAAAAATATTACCCTCACTAATTACTTTTCCTATTAGGTAATTAACATTGAGCCTGTTTTATTATGGGCATTCCACAAAATAACACCACAAACGGATTAAAATTTTAGTCCGGGTCATAAAATAAATGTGACTAATTTTTGTTTGTCTAATTATGGTCATTTTCATCTAATTTCATATTTTAGGAATTTTCCATTTAATATTCAAAAATGATAATTTTTTCTCTTTGCAAAAATTGTTTGCTGGGTAAAAGGAGATTATTTTAATCAGGAATGTTTTTCTATTCTAATGAAGTTATGTTGCAACTCTATTTTATTTCTCTTTCTATTTTCCCCTAATTCTATTTTTTCCATTGAAAGAAGTCCCGTTAATTTTTGCGCCACCACCAAAAATTTCCCCTTAAAAATGTTCGCGCTTCATATTTGGCATTGGCGTAGTGAAGTGTTACAGGCAAAATGCTTATACATGCTTGTTGTTCGTTTATACATTTTCGATATTGGTGGTGACTGCCGACGGCAATACAAAGTAACATCGCACAAGCACACACACACATACCCATACAGTGGATGGCGTGTTGTTGTACACACATAGAGTAGCCAAGCAAGCAAAAAAGCAATATGAACCACGGCAAAACAAGAATTGACGGCGTCATTTAGTAAATACATGGGAAAATATTATTTTTGCTAGAATTTGAGGAATTTTAAAATTATTTTGGTAAGTTTCTTTATTAAAAAATGTAAATAATGGAAAATAAGTGTTTCGACAAAAATTTGATCTCTTTTAAAATGTTTTTTGTGGCCCTGAAAAGGGCCTTTTATGGTAGAATTTCGACGAATTGATGAAAAATCAAGGCATTTACTTGGAGCTGGTGTATTTAGTAACAGCCTTGGTACCTTCAGAGACAGCGTGCTTAGCCAATTCACCGGGCAACAATAGACGGACAGCAGTTTGGATTTCCCGACTGGTGATGGTAGAGCGCTTGTTGTAGTGGGCCAAACGAGAGGCTTCGGCGGCAATACGTTCGAAGATGTCATTCACGAAACTGTTCATGATGCTCATGGCCTTTGACGAAATACCAGTATCAGGATGGACTTGCTTCAACACTTTGTAAATGTAGATAGCGTAACTCTCCTTACGCTTGGTACGTCTCTTCGATTTATCGCCCTTGGTGATGTTCTTTTGGGCTTTGCCGGCCTTCTTTGCTGCTTTACCACTGGTTTTTGGAGGCATTTTTCACTTTTAATTTTTTTAATCACACAAACACTTTTAACACTGTTCACAAATGATAAAAACCCAGTACCCAAACAGAATATTTCAAGCATTATGTGCTCAAATGTTTCAGGTAGTCGCAGTTGCTGTGTGGAATAGTGGCCAAACAACCCCAGTTTTCGATGTGTGTGTATTAAATGAGCGAGAGAAAAGTATAAATACTAGGGGTTCAAGTGAGTAACGGCATCATTCTGTGTTTTTTCAGTGCTAAGTGAAGTGTTCAAAAAAATATTAAGTGAAAATGTCTGGTCGTGGTAAAGGTGGCAAAGTTAAGGGAAAGGCAAAGTCCCGTTCAAATCGTGCTGGTCTTCAATTCCCCGTCGGTCGTATTCATCGTTTGTTGCGCAAAGGCAACTATGCTGAACGTGTTGGTGCCGGTGCTCCAGTATATTTAGCCGCCGTCATGGAATATTTGGCTGCTGAAGTTTTGGAATTGGCTGGTAATGCTGCCCGTGACAACAAGAAGACTCGTATCATTCCCCGTCACTTGCAATTGGCCATCCGCAACGACGAAGAATTGAACAAATTGCTGTCCGGCGTCACTATTGCTCAAGGTGGTGTATTGCCAAACATCCAAGCTGTTCTCTTGCCCAAGAAGACCGAAAAGAAAGCCTAAATTATCTCGAAAGGTATTATGGAAAAAATACAGACCATCGTATAAGAAGAAGAAAAATCCATACAAAATTCAACCAATCCGTCCTTTTCAGGACGACAAAATATATTTAAAAAGAGAAAAAATCTATTCAAACTATTAATTTTCATTATTTACATTTTATAGGAAAAGAATAAAAATGACCAAAATTTTAATATTTACATTTTATAGGGAAAAAATAAAAATTCCCAAAAAATGATATTTTTCTTAATCGGCGACAACCCTTGATTATTTTGCAAATGACATTTTTTCTTTCATATTTCCTTAGAAAATATGTTCGTTTGTTGTAACTGTTTTTCATTTCTACCCCCCTCAGCAGAATTGTGTTTGTTTTATGTCGCTTTAGTTTTTCACAGAAATAGCGAGACAGATAGAGAGACAGAGAAAGAGAGAGAGCGAAAAAGAGATCATTCGTCTCATCGATGATGTTCGCGCCAATATTCCTTAATCGATGTTCCCGCCAATGTTCGTTCATCGTAAGTTGACGATGTCTGTTATGAATGTGTGTGTGTGGTGTTGTGTGTTTGTTAGTTAGAATAACCAAATGCCTTTACTTACGTTGACGATGATGATGGCCGTTGTTAATGTTGTTGTTGTGGTTGTTAGAGTAGTAAATTATTGGGAAAAAGACTTCTGCCGCCGCGAATTTTGAGGAGAAAAAAGTAACTGTATTTGGAAAGGAAAAAATGCAGAAATGTGCGATTTTGGTGATGTTGTCAGAGCATAGAGTTAGTAATAGAGTGATGACAACATGAAGTGCGCACGGAAAAATTTTTATTTTCAAAGGGAAAAAAGTAGAGTTGTGGAAATAAATTGAGGATCATTGTTAGAAAATAACCAAAATACATAAAATAGAAGAAAAATATGTGATTTTTGTGGACATTTAAGAAAGAAATAAATTATTTTTAGTGAAAAATAAGAAGAAGAAGAAGAAGAAGAAGAAGAAGAAGAAAATTTTCAATGATTTCAACATAAAGTAAAAGAATTTATGTGATTTTTGGGACGTTTGAGAGAAAAAATAAAATATTTTTAGTGAAACATAGGAAGAAGAAGAAGAACTTTTTTAATAATTTCAACATAAAGTAAAAGAAATTTAGAAAATTATGTGATTTTTTTTGGTAATTTAAGGAAATGTGATTTAGTGAAACAAGAAGAAGAAGAAAATTTTCAATAATTTCAACATTAAGTGAGAGAAATTTAGAAAATTATGTGATTTTTTGGACATTTAAGAAAAAAATATTTTTTTAGGGAAACATAAGGAGAAGAAGAAGAAAATTCTCAATAATTTCAACATAAAGTGAGAGAAATTTAGAAAATTATGTGATTTTTTGGAGGATTATGTGATTTTTGAATAAATAAGTAAAAGATAAAATTTTTCTATGCGAGTTCATGAAATGTAAGAAGAAGAAGAAGAATTTTTCAATAATTTCAACATAAAGTGGGAGAAATTTAGAAAATTATGTGATTTTTTGGAGGATTAAGTAAAAGATAAAATATTTTTATATGAAATCATGAAACATAAGAAGAAGAATTTTTTCATGAGCAAATTTTTGAAAAAAGAGATGCTATAAAAATTTTTTAAATATAATTTTAAGAAAAATCGCAGTAAATATTAACAAAATTCAAACTAATTTAATGAAAATTTTTTTAAAAAAGGTAATTTTCATTTTAATTTAAAAAATTTAATAACAATTTTTAATAATTTCATCACAAAATAACAAAAATTTTTACTTGAAGGAAAAAATAAGTACATAACATCGCAGTCAAAAAGATATTGTTGGCTTGGCATAGCATTGATGTGCGTTAGTTATATGAACAAACACACGCACACACCGACCGACGCTAGCGTATACACACATCGTCGTATTATCAAGCAAGCAAGCAGCTACCCTAACAACGAGAGTTGCCGGTAGAACATGTATTAGTGGAAATAAAGGAACATTTTTGTGTATTACGAAAAAGGAATGATCAGAGTTGCCGACGGTAAACATTTTTGAAGGCAAAAAAAAGAAGAAGAAGAAGAAAAAATGTTAAGAAAAAAGGTAATGATCAGAGTTGCCGACGGCTAACATTTTTGAAGGAAAAAAATGGAAAATTATTTGACGATGGAAACAAATTTATGAAAATAAAATTAAATGAGCAGAGTTGCCGAAGGCATTTATTTTTGAAGACAAAAGGGAATATTATTTGAAAAAAAAAAATATGAAATGTGGAAAATGAAAGAAAAAATAAAATGCACTGAAAAAAGTAATATGAAAGAAAATATTTTATGGTTAGTTTTATTTTTCATATATTAAGGTAAGTAGTTTTATTTTTGATATATTTTATTAATTTTTTTATGTTTTTGTAATTTTCAACAAGAAAATATCTCTTTTTAAATATTTTTTGTGGTCCTGAAAAGGACCGATTGTTTTGTTGTAAAAGAAAAATTCTCCAAATAGCGTCAAGAAAATATTTAACCGCCGAAACCGTACAAAGTACGACCTTGTCTCTTCAAAGCATAGACGACATCCATAGCAGTGACGGTTTTACGCTTAGCATGTTCGGTGTATGTAACGGCGTCACGAATAACGTTTTCCAAAAACACCTTCAGAACACCACGGGTTTCTTCGTAGATGAGGCCAGAGATACGCTTTACACCACCACGGCGAGCCAAACGTCTAATAGCTGGCTTGGTAATACCTTGGATATTATCACGTAACACTTTACGGTGACGTTTAGCGCCACCTTTTCCCAAGCCTTTGCCACCTTTACCACGACCAGTCATTTTTCACTTTTTTAAAAATCACTTAACACTTCACGAAAGCACAAGAACGAATGTTTTTTCGAAGGCTGGCGGCTTCTATTTATACAAAAATTGGCCTGTTTGACTAACCAAGAGTCTTAATGGAATACACATGTATTTGTGTATGTGTTAGTACACATTTTGGGCGCGCACAGCTGTCTTTACTGGTTTACCCACCCCTAATCATAGCCGCCTCTTCGAAATTTTCTATAAATACCGCTATATGGATGGATGGCACAGTTATTACAGTGTTAACAGTGTTTGTGTGCATACCTAAGTGAAGTGAAAAAACTAAAGTGAAAAATGGCTCGTACTAAGCAAACTGCCCGTAAATCAACTGGTGGAAAGGCTCCTCGTAAGCAATTGGCCACTAAAGCTGCTCGTAAGAGTGCCCCAGCCACCGGCGGCGTCAAGAAGCCTCATCGTTTCCGTCCTGGTACTGTTGCCTTGCGTGAAATCCGTCGTTACCAGAAGAGTACTGAATTGTTGATCCGCAAATTGCCCTTCCAACGTTTGGTTCGTGAAATTGCTCAAGATTTCAAAACTGATTTGCGTTTCCAGAGCTCTGCTGTTATGGCCTTGCAAGAAGCCAGTGAAGCATACTTGGTTGGTCTTTTCGAAGATACTAACTTGTGCGCCATCCATGCTAAGCGTGTCACCATCATGCCTAAAGATATTCAATTGGCCAGACGTATCCGTGGAGAACGTGCTTAAATTCTTGACGTTTTAAAAACATATTTTTTACAACAAAACAATCGGTCCTTTTCAGGACCACAAAATATTTATAAAAAAGAGATTATTTTTTCATCAAACTATTTATCATTTTTAACATTTTAAATAAATAAATATTTTTCTTTGTGTTTATTTCATTTTTGAGGCTGATTTTAGGAATATTTTAAAATTTTCTTGTATGAGTCATATTTGACGGCGTCAGTAAAAATTTCCCATTAGAAGACACATTTTATTCTTCTTCTTGAAAAAAATATAATATTACAATTTTCCCTTTCAAAGACACATTTCTGCTTCTTAAAAAAGTATTGAAATTTGCTTCTATAGGAAATTTTTGACGGCGTCAGTAAAATTATTCAATTAAATATTTTGTTCTTCTTCTTGACACAAAAAACAAAAATTATGTTATAATTTTTCCCTAAAAAGACATTTTATTCTTCTTCTTGAACAAACTTATTGAAATTTCCTTCTATATGTCATTTTTGACGGCGTCAGTAAAATTTTCCCATTGAAATGCACATTTGTGTTCTTCTTCTTCTTCCTTTTCTATGTGTATTTTTGATGGCGTCAGTAATATTTTCCTATTAAAGTATACATTTATTCTTCTTCTTTCTTTTCTATTGGTCTTTTTGACGCCGTCCGTCCATATTAATTTCTTCTTTAAAGACAATGTTTTTTCTTCTTCTTATTTTCTTCATAACAAATATTTGTTCTATTGAACTTGTTTTTGTGTGTATACTAATGTCCACAAGGCATATGTTCACTAAATTTGGCGCGAAATGTTCTCTGCAATAATGCTCTCATTATTTCTCACTCAATATGGTTGAAATTTTTTGGCGGCAAATGCTCTCTGTTTTGTTTTATTTTTCTTTTCAGATAATGATGAATGAAATATGCAATTTTTTTCTTTTCAGCAATATATATTTTTTAATTTAGTAAAATTTTAGGATAATTTTGTAAAATTATAATTTTTTTGAAAATATTAATCAAAAATTTTATCACATAGAGATGGCGAATATTTCTTGGCCATTTGAAAGGCGTAATACTGCATTTTAGAAAAAAAATTTCTTTTAAGAAAATTGTTTAAATCTTGTATTATTTTTACAAAATTGTCATAGAAAAGGGATTTATTTATTTTATTATATACATTTTTGCAAAAAATATCCAAATTTTTAACGAAATCTTGAAAAAAGTACGTGCGAAAAACTTCAGTAATTCTATATGGTTTTTTCCTTGATATGTACTAGCAAAGGAAGAATTATTTTTGGAGAATATTTTTTGTAAAAATTGATGAAATTTTTACTAAATTTTAACGAAAATGCCCTCATATTTTATTAAAAAGTAATTTTTGAGCGATTTTCATATAATTTAGCAAAAATATTTCAATTTTCAAAAATATTACCTTTGACAGTGAATGTTTGTCCATAGGTGGTATACGGTAATGGGAAGATTTTTTTAACTTTTCCAAAGAAATAACTACTTTTTATGAATAATGTTATAATTTGGTGTAAATATACAGATTCTGAAATGTTTTTTAAGAAATTTTTATAAAACTTAATTAGATTTGAGCTTTTAAATTTCTTTGAAGAAAAACTTTTCTTCATTGAAAATATGCCAACAAGAGGATTTCTGCCGTCTTGGACCACATAAAGATTTTGAATTTTTTTCACAGTGAAAATGTGAAATTTGTTAATATTTTAATTTTATCCTAAAGTAAACATATCAGGCTTTATTCTCAAACAGAATTTGGAAAAATATTTTTGAAAAAATTCATAATTTTTTCAAATTTAGTTACAAATTTGTGATTACATTTTTACAATCTGTGAAGTTAAACGCTTATAACTTTTAAACGGATAAAGGAAATTACACCAAATTTTCGTTAAAATATGGCCTGATATCTATACAAGAAATGTGTAAAATATCTTTTATAAAAATATTCAAAGATTCTTCAGAAAAATTAAATTTCTACGAAAACTTTTGTAAAAAATTAAACACGCTTCCACACAATATTTCGAAAAATATAGCTATTGACTACTATGCACTTCTCATCTTTTCAATGTACCTACCATTTTTAAAAATTGCCAATAACAATTTAATAGTACACATAAATTTGTGAGTGTATTTGTGTTACAGTGAAATATAAACATAAAAGTGAATAATCATGTCTGACGCCGCCGTTGTTGAAGCCACCGCCTCCCCAGTTGCCGCTGTTGAGAAAAAGGCACCAAAGAAGGCCGCAGCCAAAGCAAAGAAACCATCAGCTGCCCCTACTCATCCACCAACCCAACAAATGGTTGACGCCGCCATCAAAACATTGAAGGAACGTGGTGGTTCATCATTGCCCGCCATCAAGAAATATTTGGCCAGCACCTACAAGGTTGATGCCCAAAAATTGGCTCCTTTCATCAAGAAATATTTGAAGAGCGCTGTTGCCAGTGGAAAATTGATCCAAACTAAAGGTAAGGGTGCTTCTGGTTCATTCAAATTGTCCGCCTCGGCTTCCAAGGAACCCAAAGCAAAGACTGCTGAAAAGAAGAAGAAGGCCCCAGCTGCTGAGAAGAAGAAGAAGGCTGCCCCTAAAAAGGCCGCCGGTGAAAAGAAAACCGCTGCCAAGAAGCCATCTGCCGCCAAAAAGACCGCTGAGAAGAAGAAGGCTGACAAAACAAAGGCTAAGGCTGCCAAGAAAACCGGTACAGTTAAGGCTAAACCAGCAAAAACCGCCGCTAAAGCATCTGCCACCAAACCAAAGGCACCCAAGGCAAAAACAGCAGCTGCTAAACCCAAAAAAGCCGCCGCACCAAAGAAGCCAGCTGCCAAGAAAGCCGCCGCCAAGAAGTAATTTTTCCCAGAAAGATTACTTGTTGACAACATTTTTCGATATTCGAAAGCATAATATCTAACAGCCCTTTTCAGGGCTACAAATTAAATTCAAAAAGAGAAAATCTTTACTTCAAACTATTTATTATTACTACTATTTATTGTTTTATTACCTAAATAAATAAGAAAAATACACACGTGTCTGATTTTAGGAAAAATATTACCCTCACTAATTACTTTTCCTATTAGGTAATTAACATTGAGCCTGTTTTATTATGGGCATTCCACAAAATAACACCACAAACGGATTAAAATTTTAGTCCGGGTCATAAAATAAATGTGACTAATTTTTGTTTGTCTAATTATGGTCATTTTCATCTAATTTCATATTTTAGGAATTTTCCATTTAATATTCAAAAATGATAATTTTTTCTCTTTGCAAAAATTGTTTGCTGGGTAAAAGGAGATTATTTTAATCAGGAATGTTTTTCTATTCTAATGAAGTTATGTTGCAACTCTATTTTATTTCTCTTTCTATTTTCCCCTAATTCTATTTTTTCCATTGAAAGAAGTCCCGTTAATTTTTGCGCCACCACCAAAAATTTCCCCTTAAAAATGTTCGCGCTTCATATTTGGCATTGGCGTAGTGAAGTGTTACAGGCAAAATGCTTATACATGCTTGTTGTTCGTTTATACATTTTCGATATTGGTGGTGACTGCCGACGGCAATACAAAGTAACATCGCACAAGCACACACACACATACCCATACAGTGGATGGCGTGTTGTTGTACACACATAGAGTAGCCAAGCAAGCAAAAAAGCAATATGAACCACGGCAAAACAAGAATTGACGGCGTCATTTAGTAAATACATGGGAAAATATTATTTTTGCTAGAATTTGAGGAATTTTAAAATTATTTTGGTAAGTTTCTTTATTAAAAAATGTAAATAATGGAAAATAAGTGTTTCGACAAAAATTTGATCTCTTTTAAAATGTTTTTTGTGGCCCTGAAAAGGGCCTTTTATGGTAGAATTTCGACGAATTGATGAAAAATCAAGGCATTTACTTGGAGCTGGTGTATTTAGTAACAGCCTTGGTACCTTCAGAGACAGCGTGCTTAGCCAATTCACCGGGCAACAATAGACGGACAGCAGTTTGGATTTCCCGACTGGTGATGGTAGAGCGCTTGTTGTAGTGGGCCAAACGAGAGGCTTCGGCGGCAATACGTTCGAAGATGTCATTCACGAAACTGTTCATGATGCTCATGGCCTTTGACGAAATACCAGTATCAGGATGGACTTGCTTCAACACTTTGTAAATGTAGATAGCGTAACTCTCCTTACGCTTGGTACGTCTCTTCGATTTATCGCCCTTGGTGATGTTCTTTTGGGCTTTGCCGGCCTTCTTTGCTGCTTTACCACTGGTTTTTGGAGGCATTTTTCACTTTTAATTTTTTTAATCACACAAACACTTTTAACACTGTTCACAAATGATAAAAACCCAGTACCCAAACAGAATATTTCAAGCATTATGTGCTCAAATGTTTCAGGTAGTCGCAGTTGCTGTGTGGAATAGTGGCCAAACAACCCCAGTTTTCGATGTGTGTGTATTAAATGAGCGAGAGAAAAGTATAAATACTAGGGGTTCAAGTGAGTAACGGCATCATTCTGTGTTTTTTCAGTGCTAAGTGAAGTGTTCAAAAAAATATTAAGTGAAAATGTCTGGTCGTGGTAAAGGTGGCAAAGTTAAGGGAAAGGCAAAGTCCCGTTCAAATCGTGCTGGTCTTCAATTCCCCGTCGGTCGTATTCATCGTTTGTTGCGCAAAGGCAACTATGCTGAACGTGTTGGTGCCGGTGCTCCAGTATATTTAGCCGCCGTCATGGAATATTTGGCTGCTGAAGTTTTGGAATTGGCTGGTAATGCTGCCCGTGACAACAAGAAGACTCGTATCATTCCCCGTCACTTGCAATTGGCCATCCGCAACGACGAAGAATTGAACAAATTGCTGTCCGGCGTCACTATTGCTCAAGGTGGTGTATTGCCAAACATCCAAGCTGTTCTCTTGCCCAAGAAGACCGAAAAGAAAGCCTAAATTATCTCGAAAGGTATTATGGAAAAAATACAGACCATCGTATAAGAAGAAGAAAAATCCATACAAAATTCAACCAATCCGTCCTTTTCAGGACGACAAAATATATTTAAAAAGAGAAAAAATCTATTCAAACTATTAATTTTCATTATTTACATTTTATAGGAAAAGAATAAAAATGACCAAAATTTTAATATTTACATTTTATAGGGAAAAAATAAAAATTCCCAAAAAATGATATTTTTCTTAATCGGCGACAACCCTTGATTATTTTGCAAATGACATTTTTTCTTTCATATTTCCTTAGAAAATATGTTCGTTTGTTGTAACTGTTTTTCATTTCTACCCCCCTCAGCAGAATTGTGTTTGTTTTATGTCGCTTTAGTTTTTCACAGAAATAGCGAGACAGATAGAGAGACAGAGAAAGAGAGAGAGCGAAAAAGAGATCATTCGTCTCATCGATGATGTTCGCGCCAATATTCCTTAATCGATGTTCCCGCCAATGTTCGTTCATCGTAAGTTGACGATGTCTGTTATGAATGTGTGTGTGTGGTGTTGTGTGTTTGTTAGTTAGAATAACCAAATGCCTTTACTTACGTTGACGATGATGATGGCCGTTGTTAATGTTGTTGTTGTGGTTGTTAGAGTAGTAAATTATTGGGAAAAAGACTTCTGCCGCCGCGAATTTTGAGGAGAAAAAAGTAACTGTATTTGGAAAGGAAAAAATGCAGAAATGTGCGATTTTGGTGATGTTGTCAGAGCATAGAGTTAGTAATAGAGTGATGACAACATGAAGTGCGCACGGAAAAATTTTTATTTTCAAAGGGAAAAAAGTAGAGTTGTGGAAATAAATTGAGGATCATTGTTAGAAAATAACCAAAATACATAAAATAGAAGAAAAATATGTGATTTTTGTGGACATTTAAGAAAGAAATAAATTATTTTTAGTGAAAAATAAGAAGAAGAAGAAGAAGAAGAAGAAGAAGAAGAAAATTTTCAATGATTTCAACATAAAGTAAAAGAATTTATGTGATTTTTGGGACGTTTGAGAGAAAAAATAAAATATTTTTAGTGAAACATAGGAAGAAGAAGAAGAACTTTTTTAATAATTTCAACATAAAGTAAAAGAAATTTAGAAAATTATGTGATTTTTTTTGGTAATTTAAGGAAATGTGATTTAGTGAAACAAGAAGAAGAAGAAAATTTTCAATAATTTCAACATTAAGTGAGAGAAATTTAGAAAATTATGTGATTTTTTGGACATTTAAGAAAAAAATATTTTTTTAGGGAAACATAAGGAGAAGAAGAAGAAAATTCTCAATAATTTCAACATAAAGTGAGAGAAATTTAGAAAATTATGTGATTTTTTGGAGGATTATGTGATTTTTGAATAAATAAGTAAAAGATAAAATTTTTCTATGCGAGTTCATGAAATGTAAGAAGAAGAAGAAGAATTTTTCAATAATTTCAACATAAAGTGGGAGAAATTTAGAAAATTATGTGATTTTTTGGAGGATTAAGTAAAAGATAAAATATTTTTATATGAAATCATGAAACATAAGAAGAAGAATTTTTTCATGAGCAAATTTTTGAAAAAAGAGATGCTATAAAAATTTTTTAAATATAATTTTAAGAAAAATCGCAGTAAATATTAACAAAATTCAAACTAATTTAATGAAAATTTTTTTAAAAAAGGTAATTTTCATTTTAATTTAAAAAATTTAATAACAATTTTTAATAATTTCATCACAAAATAACAAAAATTTTTACTTGAAGGAAAAAATAAGTACATAACATCGCAGTCAAAAAGATATTGTTGGCTTGGCATAGCATTGATGTGCGTTAGTTATATGAACAAACACACGCACACACCGACCGACGCTAGCGTATACACACATCGTCGTATTATCAAGCAAGCAAGCAGCTACCCTAACAACGAGAGTTGCCGGTAGAACATGTATTAGTGGAAATAAAGGAACATTTTTGTGTATTACGAAAAAGGAATGATCAGAGTTGCCGACGGTAAACATTTTTGAAGGCAAAAAAAAGAAGAAGAAGAAGAAAAAATGTTAAGAAAAAAGGTAATGATCAGAGTTGCCGACGGCTAACATTTTTGAAGGAAAAAAATGGAAAATTATTTGACGATGGAAACAAATTTATGAAAATAAAATTAAATGAGCAGAGTTGCCGAAGGCATTTATTTTTGAAGACAAAAGGGAATATTATTTGAAAAAAAAAAATATGAAATGTGGAAAATGAAAGAAAAAATAAAATGCACTGAAAAAAGTAATATGAAAGAAAATATTTTATGGTTAGTTTTATTATAAGCGGTATTGTGGGCTTAGATGATGCCATTATTGGGGGGGATTTAAATGCTAAACATCCAGATTGGGGTGGAAGTAGCACTAACACTAGTGGGAGGGTTTTAAAAAACTGGCTAAATAGCAATCCAAATATATACATCAGACCAACAGAAGGCCCAACAAGACCTTCTACAACAACTGAATCATTCATCGACATTTTTATGTCAACTATAGGCCTCTGGTCTCCTGACAGGCCTAAATTGCTAGATTTTGAGTCAGATCATAAAGCTATAATGACGTACATTATCGCCAATATAGAAAGAGTACAACCAAAGGAAATATATGATTACAACTCCATTAGGATAGGAATGTTAAACAATACCCTTGCTGAGGAACTTCAAGATAGTATGCCCCCAATTAATCAAAATATATCATCACTAGAAATAGACTATGCAATAGACAAGTTCACTGCTGCTTTAAATACAGCAATGAATTCTTCCATTAAAAAGTTTACACCTACCAGGGATAGTATATCTAAACTCCCACAAGATATACTTGACCTAATAGCTCAGAAAAAAACAGCCAGAAGAAGATTACAAAGAATTGTAGATCCACATGAAGCTACAACTCTTAAAGCTATAATTAGAAATATGAATACTATTATTCAACAAAGAATTTCCTTGTTTGAAGAGCAAGAATTACTTACCAAACTACAGAAAATAAAACCGGGAAATGACATGTTCCGAAAAGTCAAAAGTTTCAGTGGAAAACTATCCAAAAGTAATATTAATTATATTACAGATGGAAATAACAGAGTTATTCTTGATAGTGAAAAAGCGAATGTCATGGCAAAAACTTTCGCCAGCACACCACAGGTTGCCAACACAGCTAACAATGTCGTCCTTCATGAAACACATAATTATATGGTTCAATTTGGTATAGATGTACTGGCGAATGGAAGCAGAATAGGACCCCCGACAAGTCTTCCAATTCGTCTCACAACCGATGTAGAAATAGGAAGTTTACTTAAATCCATGAATAACAAAAAATCTAGCGGGGATGATAAAATACCAAATTTTGTACTCAGGAAATTAGACCACAGGGCCTGGGAATACCTAGCAATTATTTTTAACCATTGCCTGAACATAGGCTATTTTCCAAAAAAATGGAAAACAGCAATGGTAATACCTATATTAAAACCAGGAAAGGACCCCACTGATCCTTCCAGTTATAGACCAATTTCCATGCTGTCATGCTTAGGGAAACTATTTGAAGTAATCATTCTTGATAGGATAAACGATCACATTGATAATAATGATCTACTCAAAGACAGCCAATTCGGCTTTAAAAAACAACATTCAACTACGCATGCTCTGCTTACATTGAATGATAAAATAACCAGAGGTTTTAATAAAAGAAGTGCGACAATTGCTGTCAGTCTGGACTTCAAAAAAGCATTTGACACGGTCTCAATCGGGGGAATACTGGAAAAGATGGGGTCCTTTTATGGTTTTAACCCTTTCATTACAAAAATTACTAAAAGTTATTTACAAGAAAGAAAATTTTACGTTTCGGTTGATGACTCTAAATCACAACACCAAAATGTACATGCTGGAGTACCCCAGGGCTCTGTACTGGGCCCAGTATTGTACAATCTATATTTGGCAGATTTACCGCCACCCACACATGACCTACATCTACTAATATATGCAGACGACATCCTAATTACAGCAACACACGCAAGCGCAAAAATAGCTAACAGGCAGCTTTGCCAATATTTAACAATACTTAAAGAGTACTTCGATAAATGGAAACTCTTTCTAAACATAGAAAAATGTAGGGCGATCATTTTTAAGGGAAAGGGCGTACAATTGTATAAAAATGCTAGAAAATACATTCCTGAAATTATAATAGGAAACCAAACGATAACAAATACCGAAACTTTAAAGTATCTTGGGGTTATATTTGAACAAGATATGAGTTTTATACGACATGTAGATCATGTAATAAAAAAAGGTCGTACAGCGTATCATTACTATCAATGGCTGTTACGCAAGAATAATGGGCTAAGTAATAAGGTTAAATTAGCAATTTATAAACAAATAGTCCGACCAACAATGGAATATGCTTTCCCCGTATGGTCTTTTATCTCGTCACATCAAATGGAACGCATACGAATTTTAGAGCGTAAAATGTTGTCACATTGTCTTGGTCTTAAATGGCGCTTGACTGAGCAGGGGTACTATATAAGTCCATCTATTAAGGAAATCTATAGTAAAAGCAAAATTGAACGCTTTGACAAATTTGCGGTTAGATTGGCCATAAATTGTTTAAGTAAATGTATTAATCATCCAAATCCAATGGTTAAAAACTTAACAATAACCATTGAAGAAGTAAATTTAATTAAAGAAAGAAAAGGTTACCTACCAGCTATGAGTCTACTTCCTCTTTCTATTGACGGAACAATATATAATTCGACAGGAAATTTAATCTTTTATCACAGGAGATACAAATCCTATAATACCGACAATTTAGTTTATAGGACTGACCAATAAACATAGGCATAATGCCATTGTAAATAGTTTGTTTTTGTTAATTTTATCTGTTTTTTGTTTATAATTAGTTTTAAGTAATTTTATAACTTGAGTTTTTCCCTTTTCTCAAGATATCAATTAAATATCTGTAAAATAATAAAAATAAATATCGAACGGGCTGGCCTTCACAATGTTCAACATTAACTATGTATATAATTTTATAATTCTAGATAAGTAGGTGACTACGTTAGAAATAATAATATAATTAAATTAGTCTTAAGAAACTTGTAAAACAAATGAATCTGGAATAAATTTGAATCTGAATCTGAATTCTGGTTAGTTTTATTTTTCATATATTAAGGTAAGTAGTTTTATTTTTGATATATTTTATTAATTTTTTTATGTTTTTGTAATTTTCAACAAGAAAATATCTCTTTTTAAATATTTTTTGTGGTCCTGAAAAGGACCGATTGTTTTGTTGTAAAAGAAAAATTCTCCAAATAGCGTCAAGAAAATATTTAACCGCCGAAACCGTACAAAGTACGACCTTGTCTCTTCAAAGCATAGACGACATCCATAGCAGTGACGGTTTTACGCTTAGCATGTTCGGTGTATGTAACGGCGTCACGAATAACGTTTTCCAAAAACACCTTCAGAACACCACGGGTTTCTTCGTAGATGAGGCCAGAGATACGCTTTACACCACCACGGCGAGCCAAACGTCTAATAGCTGGCTTGGTAATACCTTGGATATTATCAGGTAACACTTTACGGTGACGTTTAGCGCCACCTTTTCCCAAGCCTTTGCCACCTTTACCACGACCAGTCATTTTTCACTTTTTTAAAAATCACTTAACACTTCACGAAAGCACAAGAACGAATGTTTTTTCGAAGTTCAGTTTCAGTTTCAGTTTCAGTTTTATTTCCCAAATTCAGTTAGATACAATATTTTATACATGCGTATGAACTTATAATATTACTTACTCTAACACAAATTTAATTTGTTTTTCTAGAGATATACATACATATTTGATATTTTAAGATTGGTAAGGCCAGCCATTGTTTAAGTTATAAAATTAAGCATTTTGATTAATACTACCTCGGAAAAAAGGGATCAAAAACGAGGTTTACCATTGTGATTTTTTCTTAAACTACTTAATGCTAATGGGCAGTGCCCCTTAAAACTAAATAAAATAAATAATAGTAATAAAGATATTATTTAAGATCACTCCAATTTTAGGCTTACTAATAAGCCAAATAACACTTTTGTTTTTTCGTCATCTGATTTAAGTTGACGGTAGGTATCTGAAAAATCACCAAGTTTTTTTATGCATGTGAGAAAATCTTTTCCCAATAGCCGTTTGCATTCATTTTCAAAAAAGTCCATTGTTTTATCAATTTGAAGGGAAGTTTTTGCCACATTATTATCTGTGACTGCTATATTCCTATTGAGGTTTGCGGGTTGTGCTATATTAGCAGCGTTGGCATATGAAATGCCGCTAGTTACTTTCCGGCTAGTAAACTGCCTTGGTTGACTGTTTATAGTAGTCATTCTTTTTTGATTTATTTTTTCCTGGATTTCCAGGCGTTTTGGACAATTTTTATCACTGGCCACATGGCCGAAAATATTACAATTAACACATTTAATTGGTTTTCCCACAGTTTTTATAATTTCACCCGTATTGGGATCGGTATCAATATTTATTTGATTATTCTGGTCCTTTGGGGGAATTGCGCAATTGCGCGGACCATGTGATTCTCCACATTTCACACATCTGTAGGGTAATCTACAATTTGTGGAAATGTGACCAAAACGTTGGCAATTTCTACATTGTACCAAACCATCTCTTTTATATTTTGTTATTTTGACTTTGTGTGTCAACAGGTATTGAAGTCTAGAAAATGACTTAGTATCAACATCGTGCGGGAAGTGCACTAGCCATCGATCGCCCTTTAGTTTAACCGTTTTCTTTGGTTTTAGATTTGGGTTAGTCTCTTTTATGAGTTCTTCTACATCGGCTTGTTCGAATGTAGATGAAAGTTTTTGAATTAATAAAGTATTGGGTTTAAAATCTTTTGGAGTGTATGTATAAAATGATATTTGTTGCGATTCTAAATATTTACGGACTGTTTCATAGTCTTCAGGTTTTGTGAGTTTAAGATGAAATAAGTTTTTATTTATAGTATTTGTTGTAAATAACATATGATTCAAGAAATTTTTTAGTTTCAATGAAAAATTCTTTAAGTTTTCATTATAAATTTTAAAAAGGGGTGGGCTGGCCTTACCTTTTGATTTTTTTGTATTAATATTGCTGTTCATGTTGTTATTATAGCTGCTCTCATTTGCTTTTGTTCCATTGAGTACGTCCCCCGGTTGTGTGTCATCTACGTTGCAAACAGCCGGCGTTGCTGTTGTTTGGTCTTCAACATCGGCATCCATGAGGTCTACGGCTGCCTCATCTGCCCAATCACTTTTTAGTTTAATATTATTCGCATCTTGAATTTGCTTATTTTGATTTTCATTATTGTGCATAATGTCACTATTGGTGTTGTTATTTTTTGTCCACTCATTAGGTATGTGAACATCCACTTGTATATTGCCTGTTTCTATCAGTTGTTGTACTGTTAAATTTAGCTGTTTTATTTTGTCTTCAAGACTTTTTATTTTTTGTTTTTCTTGTATACTCTCTTCTAGTATTCTTTTATATTTGTTAGTTAAATTTTTTAGTTCTTCATCTTTTTTTAGTTCTTCTTCTTTATTGTTTATATCATTATTTAAGTTTTTGTTTAGCTTTTTTCTTTTGGTCGCGATAGTGACAAAACCATCGGCGTTATTTCTATTTTCATCATTAGCACTTTTTGTTTTAGCACTATTTCCATTATTATGGACACTTTCAGCAGTTTTTATAGTCTTTTTGTTCTCGGCGCTAGAGCCGAGACCAGACATTTTAGAGTCTTTTGCCCTTAGGCTAATTTTCTTCTTCTTCTTCTTGAGTTTGAAACAAAATTTATCTCCAAAAGAAGAATAGATTTCACTTCATTTTCACTTTTGTTTTCACTTTGCACTTTAGCTAACTTCCATCACACTTGATGTTTACTGTTCGAGCTTTAAGCTCAGAATGTTGTTTTTTCGAAGGCTGGCGGCTTCTATTTATACAAAAATTGGCCTGTTTGACTAACCAAGAGTCTTAATGGAATACACATGTATTTGTGTATGTGTTAGTACACATTTTGGGCGCGCACAGCTGTCTTTACTGGTTTACCCACCCCTAATCATAGCCGCCTCTTCGAAATTTTCTATAAATACCGCTATATGGATGGATGGCACAGTTATTACAGTGTTAACAGTGTTTGTGTGCATACCTAAGTGAAGTGAAAAAACTAAAGTGAAAAATGGCTCGTACTAAGCAAACTGCCCGTAAATCAACTGGTGGAAAGGCTCCTCGTAAGCAATTGGCCACTAAAGCTGCTCGTAAGAGTGCCCCAGCCACCGGCGGCGTCAAGAAGCCTCATCGTTTCCGTCCTGGTACTGTTGCCTTGCGTGAAATCCGTCGTTACCAGAAGAGTACTGAATTGTTGATCCGCAAATTGCCCTTCCAACGTTTGGTTCGTGAAATTGCTCAAGATTTCAAAACTGATTTGCGTTTCCAGAGCTCTGCTGTTATGGCCTTGCAAGAAGCCAGTGAAGCATACTTGGTTGGTCTTTTCGAAGATACTAACTTGTGCGCCATCCATGCTAAGCGTGTCACCATCATGCCTAAAGATATTCAATTGGCCAGACGTATCCGTGGAGAACGTGCTTAAATTCTTGACGTTTTAAAAACATATTTTTTACAACAAAACAATCGGTCCTTTTCAGGACCACAAAATATTTATAAAAAAGAGATTATTTTTTCATCAAACTATTTATCATTTTTAACATTTTAAATAAATAAATATTTTTCTTTGTGTTTATTTCATTTTTGAGGCTGATTTTAGGAATATTTTAAAATTTTCTTGTATGAGTCATATTTGACGGCGTCAGTAAAAATTTCCCATTAGAAGACACATTTTATTCTTCTTCTTGAAAAAAATATAATATTACAATTTTCCCTTTCAAAGACACATTTCTGCTTCTTAAAAAAGTATTGAAATTTGCTTCTATAGGAAATTTTTGACGGCGTCAGTAAAATTATTCAATTAAATATTTTGTTCTTCTTCTTGACACAAAAAACAAAAATTATGTTATAATTTTTCCCTAAAAAGACATTTTATTCTTCTTCTTGAACAAACTTATTGAAATTTCCTTCTATATGTCATTTTTGACGGCGTCAGTAAAATTTTCCCATTGAAATGCACATTTGTGTTCTTCTTCTTCTTCCTTTTCTATGTGTATTTTTGATGGCGTCAGTAATATTTTCCTATTAAAGTATACATTTATTCTTCTTCTTTCTTTTCTATTGGTCTTTTTGACGCCGTCCGTCCATATTAATTTCTTCTTTAAAGACAATGTTTTTTCTTCTTCTTATTTTCTTCATAACAAATATTTGTTCTATTGAACTTGTTTTTGTGTGTATACTAATGTCCACAAGGCATATGTTCACTAAATTTGGCGCGAAATGTTCTCTGCAATAATGCTCTCATTATTTCTCACTCAATATGGTTGAAATTTTTTGGCGGCAAATGCTCTCTGTTTTGTTTTATTTTTCTTTTCAGATAATGATGAATGAAATATGCAATTTTTTTCTTTTCAGCAATATATATTTTTTAATTTAGTAAAATTTTAGGATAATTTTGTAAAATTATAATTTTTTTGAAAATATTAATCAAAAATTTTATCACATAGAGATGGCGAATATTTCTTGGCCATTTGAAAGGCGTAATACTGCATTTTAGAAAAAAAATTTCTTTTAAGAAAATTGTTTAAATCTTGTATTATTTTTACAAAATTGTCATAGAAAAGGGATTTATTTATTTTATTATATACATTTTTGCAAAAAATATCCAAATTTTTAACGAAATCTTGAAAAAAGTACGTGCGAAAAACTTCAGTAATTCTATATGGTTTTTTCCTTGATATGTACTAGCAAAGGAAGAATTATTTTTGGAGAATATTTTTTGTAAAAATTGATGAAATTTTTACTAAATTTTAACGAAAATGCCCTCATATTTTATTAAAAAGTAATTTTTGAGCGATTTTCATATAATTTAGCAAAAATATTTCAATTTTCAAAAATATTACCTTTGACAGTGAATGTTTGTCCATAGGTGGTATACGGTAATGGGAAGATTTTTTTAACTTTTCCAAAGAAATAACTACTTTTTATGAATAATGTTATAATTTGGTGTAAATATACAGATTCTGAAATGTTTTTTAAGAAATTTTTATAAAACTTAATTAGATTTGAGCTTTTAAATTTCTTTGAAGAAAAACTTTTCTTCATTGAAAATATGCCAACAAGAGGATTTCTGCCGTCTTGGACCACATAAAGATTTTGAATTTTTTTCACAGTGAAAATGTGAAATTTGTTAATATTTTAATTTTATCCTAAAGTAAACATATCAGGCTTTATTCTCAAACAGAATTTGGAAAAATATTTTTGAAAAAATTCATAATTTTTTCAAATTTAGTTACAAATTTGTGATTACATTTTTACAATCTGTGAAGTTAAACGCTTATAACTTTTAAACGGATAAAGGAAATTACACCAAATTTTCGTTAAAATATGGCCTGATATCTATACAAGAAATGTGTAAAATATCTTTTATAAAAATATTCAAAGATTCTTCAGAAAAATTAAATTTCTACGAAAACTTTTGTAAAAAATTAAACACGCTTCCACACAATATTTCGAAAAATATAGCTATTGACTACTATGCACTTCTCATCTTTTCAATGTACCTACCATTTTTAAAAATTGCCAATAACAATTTAATAGTACACATAAATTTGTGAGTGTATTTGTGTTACAGTGAAATATAAACATAAAAGTGAATAATCATGTCTGACGCCGCCGTTGTTGAAGCCACCGCCTCCCCAGTTGCCGCTGTTGAGAAAAAGGCACCAAAGAAGGCCGCAGCCAAAGCAAAGAAACCATCAGCTGCCCCTACTCATCCACCAACCCAACAAATGGTTGACGCCGCCATCAAAACATTGAAGGAACGTGGTGGTTCATCATTGCCCGCCATCAAGAAATATTTGGCCAGCACCTACAAGGTTGATGCCCAAAAATTGGCTCCTTTCATCAAGAAATATTTGAAGAGCGCTGTTGCCAGTGGAAAATTGATCCAAACTAAAGGTAAGGGTGCTTCTGGTTCATTCAAATTGTCCGCCTCGGCTTCCAAGGAACCCAAAGCAAAGACTGCTGAAAAGAAGAAGAAGGCCCCAGCTGCTGAGAAGAAGAAGAAGGCTGCCCCTAAAAAGGCCGCCGGTGAAAAGAAAACCGCTGCCAAGAAGCCATCTGCCGCCAAAAAGACCGCTGAGAAGAAGAAGGCTGACAAAACAAAGGCTAAGGCTGCCAAGAAAACCGGTACAGTTAAGGCTAAACCAGCAAAAACCGCCGCTAAAGCATCTGCCACCAAACCAAAGGCACCCAAGGCAAAAACAGCAGCTGCTAAACCCAAAAAAGCCGCCGCACCAAAGAAGCCAGCTGCCAAGAAAGCCGCCGCCAAGAAGTAATTTTTCCCAGAAAGATTACTTGTTGACAACATTTTTCGATATTCGAAAGCATAATATCTAACAGCCCTTTTCAGGGCTACAAATTAAATTCAAAAAGAGAAAATCTTTACTTCAAACTATTTATTATTACTACTATTTATTGTTTTATTACCTAAATAAATAAGAAAAATACACACGTGTCTGATTTTAGGAAAAATATTACCCTCACTAATTACTTTTCCTATTAGGTAATTAACATTGAGCCTGTTTTATTATGGGCATTCCACAAAATAACACCACAAACGGATTAAAATTTTAGTCCGGGTCATAAAATAAATGTGACTAATTTTTGTTTGTCTAATTATGGTCATTTTCATCTAATTTCATATTTTAGGAATTTTCCATTTAATATTCAAAAATGATAATTTTTTCTCTTTGCAAAAATTGTTTGCTGGGTAAAAGGAGATTATTTTAATCAGGAATGTTTTTCTATTCTAATGAAGTTATGTTGCAACTCTATTTTATTTCTCTTTCTATTTTCCCCTAATTCTATTTTTTCCATTGAAAGAAGTCCCGTTAATTTTTGCGCCACCACCAAAAATTTCCCCTTAAAAATGTTCGCGCTTCATATTTGGCATTGGCGTAGTGAAGTGTTACAGGCAAAATGCTTATACATGCTTGTTGTTCGTTTATACATTTTCGATATTGGTGGTGACTGCCGACGGCAATACAAAGTAACATCGCACAAGCACACACACACATACCCATACAGTGGATGGCGTGTTGTTGTACACACATAGAGTAGCCAAGCAAGCAAAAAAGCAATATGAACCACGGCAAAACAAGAATTGACGGCGTCATTTAGTAAATACATGGGAAAATATTATTTTTGCTAGAATTTGAGGAATTTTAAAATTATTTTGGTAAGTTTCTTTATTAAAAAATGTAAATAATGGAAAATAAGTGTTTCGACAAAAATTTGATCTCTTTTAAAATGTTTTTTGTGGCCCTGAAAAGGGCCTTTTATGGTAGAATTTCGACGAATTGATGAAAAATCAAGGCATTTACTTGGAGCTGGTGTATTTAGTAACAGCCTTGGTACCTTCAGAGACAGCGTGCTTAGCCAATTCACCGGGCAACAATAGACGGACAGCAGTTTGGATTTCCCGACTGGTGATGGTAGAGCGCTTGTTGTAGTGGGCCAAACGAGAGGCTTCGGCGGCAATACGTTCGAAGATGTCATTCACGAAACTGTTCATGATGCTCATGGCCTTTGACGAAATACCAGTATCAGGATGGACTTGCTTCAACACTTTGTAAATGTAGATAGCGTAACTCTCCTTACGCTTGGTACGTCTCTTCGATTTATCGCCCTTGGTGATGTTCTTTTGGGCTTTGCCGGCCTTCTTTGCTGCTTTACCACTGGTTTTTGGAGGCATTTTTCACTTTTAATTTTTTTAATCACACAAACACTTTTAACACTGTTCACAAATGATAAAAACCCAGTACCCAAACAGAATATTTCAAGCATTATGTGCTCAAATGTTTCAGGTAGTCGCAGTTGCTGTGTGGAATAGTGGCCAAACAACCCCAGTTTTCGATGTGTGTGTATTAAATGAGCGAGAGAAAAGTATAAATACTAGGGGTTCAAGTGAGTAACGGCATCATTCTGTGTTTTTTCAGTGCTAAGTGAAGTGTTCAAAAAAATATTAAGTGAAAATGTCTGGTCGTGGTAAAGGTGGCAAAGTTAAGGGAAAGGCAAAGTCCCGTTCAAATCGTGCTGGTCTTCAATTCCCCGTCGGTCGTATTCATCGTTTGTTGCGCAAAGGCAACTATGCTGAACGTGTTGGTGCCGGTGCTCCAGTATATTTAGCCGCCGTCATGGAATATTTGGCTGCTGAAGTTTTGGAATTGGCTGGTAATGCTGCCCGTGACAACAAGAAGACTCGTATCATTCCCCGTCACTTGCAATTGGCCATCCGCAACGACGAAGAATTGAACAAATTGCTGTCCGGCGTCACTATTGCTCAAGGTGGTGTATTGCCAAACATCCAAGCTGTTCTCTTGCCCAAGAAGACCGAAAAGAAAGCCTAAATTATCTCGAAAGGTATTATGGAAAAAATACAGACCATCGTATAAGAAGAAGAAAAATCCATACAAAATTCAACCAATCCGTCCTTTTCAGGACGACAAAATATATTTAAAAAGAGAAAAAATCTATTCAAACTATTAATTTTCATTATTTACATTTTATAGGAAAAGAATAAAAATGACCAAAATTTTAATATTTACATTTTATAGGGAAAAAATAAAAATTCCCAAAAAATGATATTTTTCTTAATCGGCGACAACCCTTGATTATTTTGCAAATGACATTTTTTCTTTCATATTTCCTTAGAAAATATGTTCGTTTGTTGTAACTGTTTTTCATTTCTACCCCCCTCAGCAGAATTGTGTTTGTTTTATGTCGCTTTAGTTTTTCACAGAAATAGCGAGACAGATAGAGAGACAGAGAAAGAGAGAGAGCGAAAAAGAGATCATTCGTCTCATCGATGATGTTCGCGCCAATATTCCTTAATCGATGTTCCCGCCAATGTTCGTTCATCGTAAGTTGACGATGTCTGTTATGAATGTGTGTGTGTGGTGTTGTGTGTTTGTTAGTTAGAATAACCAAATGCCTTTACTTACGTTGACGATGATGATGGCCGTTGTTAATGTTGTTGTTGTGGTTGTTAGAGTAGTAAATTATTGGGAAAAAGACTTCTGCCGCCGCGAATTTTGAGGAGAAAAAAGTAACTGTATTTGGAAAGGAAAAAATGCAGAAATGTGCGATTTTGGTGATGTTGTCAGAGCATAGAGTTAGTAATAGAGTGATGACAACATGAAGTGCGCACGGAAAAATTTTTATTTTCAAAGGGAAAAAAGTAGAGTTGTGGAAATAAATTGAGGATCATTGTTAGAAAATAACCAAAATACATAAAATAGAAGAAAAATATGTGATTTTTGTGGACATTTAAGAAAGAAATAAATTATTTTTAGTGAAAAATAAGAAGAAGAAGAAGAAGAAGAAGAAGAAGAAGAAAATTTTCAATGATTTCAACATAAAGTAAAAGAATTTATGTGATTTTTGGGACGTTTGAGAGAAAAAATAAAATATTTTTAGTGAAACATAGGAAGAAGAAGAAGAACTTTTTTAATAATTTCAACATAAAGTAAAAGAAATTTAGAAAATTATGTGATTTTTTTTGGTAATTTAAGGAAATGTGATTTAGTGAAACAAGAAGAAGAAGAAAATTTTCAATAATTTCAACATTAAGTGAGAGAAATTTAGAAAATTATGTGATTTTTTGGACATTTAAGAAAAAAATATTTTTTTAGGGAAACATAAGGAGAAGAAGAAGAAAATTCTCAATAATTTCAACATAAAGTGAGAGAAATTTAGAAAATTATGTGATTTTTTGGAGGATTATGTGATTTTTGAATAAATAAGTAAAAGATAAAATTTTTCTATGCGAGTTCATGAAATGTAAGAAGAAGAAGAAGAATTTTTCAATAATTTCAACATAAAGTGGGAGAAATTTAGAAAATTATGTGATTTTTTGGAGGATTAAGTAAAAGATAAAATATTTTTATATGAAATCATGAAACATAAGAAGAAGAATTTTTTCATGAGCAAATTTTTGAAAAAAGAGATGCTATAAAAATTTTTTAAATATAATTTTAAGAAAAATCGCAGTAAATATTAACAAAATTCAAACTAATTTAATGAAAATTTTTTTAAAAAAGGTAATTTTCATTTTAATTTAAAAAATTTAATAACAATTTTTAATAATTTCATCACAAAATAACAAAAATTTTTACTTGAAGGAAAAAATAAGTACATAACATCGCAGTCAAAAAGATATTGTTGGCTTGGCATAGCATTGATGTGCGTTAGTTATATGAACAAACACACGCACACACCGACCGACGCTAGCGTATACACACATCGTCGTATTATCAAGCAAGCAAGCAGCTACCCTAACAACGAGAGTTGCCGGTAGAACATGTATTAGTGGAAATAAAGGAACATTTTTGTGTATTACGAAAAAGGAATGATCAGAGTTGCCGACGGTAAACATTTTTGAAGGCAAAAAAAAGAAGAAGAAGAAGAAAAAATGTTAAGAAAAAAGGTAATGATCAGAGTTGCCGACGGCTAACATTTTTGAAGGAAAAAAATGGAAAATTATTTGACGATGGAAACAAATTTATGAAAATAAAATTAAATGAGCAGAGTTGCCGAAGGCATTTATTTTTGAAGACAAAAGGGAATATTATTTGAAAAAAAAAAATATGAAATGTGGAAAATGAAAGAAAAAATAAAATGCACTGAAAAAAGTAATATGAAAGAAAATATTTTATGGTTAGTTTTATTTTTCATATATTAAGGTAAGTAGTTTTATTTTTGATATATTTTATTAATTTTTTTATGTTTTTGTAATTTTCAACAAGAAAATATCTCTTTTTAAATATTTTTTGTGGTCCTGAAAAGGACCGATTGTTTTGTTGTAAAAGAAAAATTCTCCAAATAGCGTCAAGAAAATATTTAACCGCCGAAACCGTACAAAGTACGACCTTGTCTCTTCAAAGCATAGACGACATCCATAGCAGTGACGGTTTTACGCTTAGCATGTTCGGTGTATGTAACGGCGTCACGAATAACGTTTTCCAAAAACACCTTCAGAACACCACGGGTTTCTTCGTAGATGAGGCCAGAGATACGCTTTACACCACCACGGCGAGCCAAACGTCTAATAGCTGGCTTGGTAATACCTTGGATATTATCACGTAACACTTTACGGTGACGTTTAGCGCCACCTTTTCCCAAGCCTTTGCCACCTTTACCACGACCAGTCATTTTTCACTTTTTTAAAAATCACTTAACACTTCACGAAAGCACAAGAACGAATGTTTTTTCGAAGGCTGGCGGCTTCTATTTATACAAAAATTGGCCTGTTTGACTAACCAAGAGTCTTAATGGAATACACATGTATTTGTGTATGTGTTAGTACACATTTTGGGCGCGCACAGCTGTCTTTACTGGTTTACCCACCCCTAATCATAGCCGCCTCTTCGAAATTTTCTATAAATACCGCTATATGGATGGATGGCACAGTTATTACAGTGTTAACAGTGTTTGTGTGCATACCTAAGTGAAGTGAAAAAACTAAAGTGAAAAATGGCTCGTACTAAGCAAACTGCCCGTAAATCAACTGGTGGAAAGGCTCCTCGTAAGCAATTGGCCACTAAAGCTGCTCGTAAGAGTGCCCCAGCCACCGGCGGCGTCAAGAAGCCTCATCGTTTCCGTCCTGGTACTGTTGCCTTGCGTGAAATCCGTCGTTACCAGAAGAGTACTGAATTGTTGATCCGCAAATTGCCCTTCCAACGTTTGGTTCGTGAAATTGCTCAAGATTTCAAAACTGATTTGCGTTTCCAGAGCTCTGCTGTTATGGCCTTGCAAGAAGCCAGTGAAGCATACTTGGTTGGTCTTTTCGAAGATACTAACTTGTGCGCCATCCATGCTAAGCGTGTCACCATCATGCCTAAAGATATTCAATTGGCCAGACGTATCCGTGGAGAACGTGCTTAAATTCTTGACGTTTTAAAAACATATTTTTTACAACAAAACAATCGGTCCTTTTCAGGACCACAAAATATTTATAAAAAAGAGATTATTTTTTCATCAAACTATTTATCATTTTTAACATTTTAAATAAATAAATATTTTTCTTTGTGTTTATTTCATTTTTGAGGCTGATTTTAGGAATATTTTAAAATTTTCTTGTATGAGTCATATTTGACGGCGTCAGTAAAAATTTCCCATTAGAAGACACATTTTATTCTTCTTCTTGAAAAAAATATAATATTACAATTTTCCCTTTCAAAGACACATTTCTGCTTCTTAAAAAAGTATTGAAATTTGCTTCTATAGGAAATTTTTGACGGCGTCAGTAAAATTATTCAATTAAATATTTTGTTCTTCTTCTTGACACAAAAAACAAAAATTATGTTATAATTTTTCCCTAAAAAGACATTTTATTCTTCTTCTTGAACAAACTTATTGAAATTTCCTTCTATATGTCATTTTTGACGGCGTCAGTAAAATTTTCCCATTGAAATGCACATTTGTGTTCTTCTTCTTCTTCCTTTTCTATGTGTATTTTTGATGGCGTCAGTAATATTTTCCTATTAAAGTATACATTTATTCTTCTTCTTTCTTTTCTATTGGTCTTTTTGACGCCGTCCGTCCATATTAATTTCTTCTTTAAAGACAATGTTTTTTCTTCTTCTTATTTTCTTCATAACAAATATTTGTTCTATTGAACTTGTTTTTGTGTGTATACTAATGTCCACAAGGCATATGTTCACTAAATTTGGCGCGAAATGTTCTCTGCAATAATGCTCTCATTATTTCTCACTCAATATGGTTGAAATTTTTTGGCGGCAAATGCTCTCTGTTTTGTTTTATTTTTCTTTTCAGATAATGATGAATGAAATATGCAATTTTTTTCTTTTCAGCAATATATATTTTTTAATTTAGTAAAATTTTAGGATAATTTTGTAAAATTATAATTTTTTTGAAAATATTAATCAAAAATTTTATCACATAGAGATGGCGAATATTTCTTGGCCATTTGAAAGGCGTAATACTGCATTTTAGAAAAAAAATTTCTTTTAAGAAAATTGTTTAAATCTTGTATTATTTTTACAAAATTGTCATAGAAAAGGGATTTATTTATTTTATTATATACATTTTTGCAAAAAATATCCAAATTTTTAACGAAATCTTGAAAAAAGTACGTGCGAAAAACTTCAGTAATTCTATATGGTTTTTTCCTTGATATGTACTAGCAAAGGAAGAATTATTTTTGGAGAATATTTTTTGTAAAAATTGATGAAATTTTTACTAAATTTTAACGAAAATGCCCTCATATTTTATTAAAAAGTAATTTTTGAGCGATTTTCATATAATTTAGCAAAAATATTTCAATTTTCAAAAATATTACCTTTGACAGTGAATGTTTGTCCATAGGTGGTATACGGTAATGGGAAGATTTTTTTAACTTTTCCAAAGAAATAACTACTTTTTATGAATAATGTTATAATTTGGTGTAAATATACAGATTCTGAAATGTTTTTTAAGAAATTTTTATAAAACTTAATTAGATTTGAGCTTTTAAATTTCTTTGAAGAAAAACTTTTCTTCATTGAAAATATGCCAACAAGAGGATTTCTGCCGTCTTGGACCACATAAAGATTTTGAATTTTTTTCACAGTGAAAATGTGAAATTTGTTAATATTTTAATTTTATCCTAAAGTAAACATATCAGGCTTTATTCTCAAACAGAATTTGGAAAAATATTTTTGAAAAAATTCATAATTTTTTCAAATTTAGTTACAAATTTGTGATTACATTTTTACAATCTGTGAAGTTAAACGCTTATAACTTTTAAACGGATAAAGGAAATTACACCAAATTTTCGTTAAAATATGGCCTGATATCTATACAAGAAATGTGTAAAATATCTTTTATAAAAATATTCAAAGATTCTTCAGAAAAATTAAATTTCTACGAAAACTTTTGTAAAAAATTAAACACGCTTCCACACAATATTTCGAAAAATATAGCTATTGACTACTATGCACTTCTCATCTTTTCAATGTACCTACCATTTTTAAAAATTGCCAATAACAATTTAATAGTACACATAAATTTGTGAGTGTATTTGTGTTACAGTGAAATATAAACATAAAAGTGAATAATCATGTCTGACGCCGCCGTTGTTGAAGCCACCGCCTCCCCAGTTGCCGCTGTTGAGAAAAAGGCACCAAAGAAGGCCGCAGCCAAAGCAAAGAAACCATCAGCTGCCCCTACTCATCCACCAACCCAACAAATGGTTGACGCCGCCATCAAAACATTGAAGGAACGTGGTGGTTCATCATTGCCCGCCATCAAGAAATATTTGGCCAGCACCTACAAGGTTGATGCCCAAAAATTGGCTCCTTTCATCAAGAAATATTTGAAGAGCGCTGTTGCCAGTGGAAAATTGATCCAAACTAAAGGTAAGGGTGCTTCTGGTTCATTCAAATTGTCCGCCTCGGCTTCCAAGGAACCCAAAGCAAAGACTGCTGAAAAGAAGAAGAAGGCCCCAGCTGCTGAGAAGAAGAAGAAGGCTGCCCCTAAAAAGGCCGCCGGTGAAAAGAAAACCGCTGCCAAGAAGCCATCTGCCGCCAAAAAGACCGCTGAGAAGAAGAAGGCTGACAAAACAAAGGCTAAGGCTGCCAAGAAAACCGGTACAGTTAAGGCTAAACCAGCAAAAACCGCCGCTAAAGCATCTGCCACCAAACCAAAGGCACCCAAGGCAAAAACAGCAGCTGCTAAACCCAAAAAAGCCGCCGCACCAAAGAAGCCAGCTGCCAAGAAAGCCGCCGCCAAGAAGTAATTTTTCCCAGAAAGATTACTTGTTGACAACATTTTTCGATATTCGAAAGCATAATATCTAACAGCCCTTTTCAGGGCTACAAATTAAATTCAAAAAGAGAAAATCTTTACTTCAAACTATTTATTATTACTACTATTTATTGTTTTATTACCTAAATAAATAAGAAAAATACACACGTGTCTGATTTTAGGAAAAATATTACCCTCACTAATTACTTTTCCTATTAGGTAATTAACATTGAGCCTGTTTTATTATGGGCATTCCACAAAATAACACCACAAACGGATTAAAATTTTAGTCCGGGTCATAAAATAAATGTGACTAATTTTTGTTTGTCTAATTATGGTCATTTTCATCTAATTTCATATTTTAGGAATTTTCCATTTAATATTCAAAAATGATAATTTTTTCTCTTTGCAAAAATTGTTTGCTGGGTAAAAGGAGATTATTTTAATCAGGAATGTTTTTCTATTCTAATGAAGTTATGTTGCAACTCTATTTTATTTCTCTTTCTATTTTCCCCTAATTCTATTTTTTCCATTGAAAGAAGTCCCGTTAATTTTTGCGCCACCACCAAAAATTTCCCCTTAAAAATGTTCGCGCTTCATATTTGGCATTGGCGTAGTGAAGTGTTACAGGCAAAATGCTTATACATGCTTGTTGTTCGTTTATACATTTTCGATATTGGTGGTGACTGCCGACGGCAATACAAAGTAACATCGCACAAGCACACACACACATACCCATACAGTGGATGGCGTGTTGTTGTACACACATAGAGTAGCCAAGCAAGCAAAAAAGCAATATGAACCACGGCAAAACAAGAATTGACGGCGTCATTTAGTAAATACATGGGAAAATATTATTTTTGCTAGAATTTGAGGAATTTTAAAATTATTTTGGTAAGTTTCTTTATTAAAAAATGTAAATAATGGAAAATAAGTGTTTCGACAAAAATTTGATCTCTTTTAAAATGTTTTTTGTGGCCCTGAAAAGGGCCTTTTATGGTAGAATTTCGACGAATTGATGAAAAATCAAGGCATTTACTTGGAGCTGGTGTATTTAGTAACAGCCTTGGTACCTTCAGAGACAGCGTGCTTAGCCAATTCACCGGGCAACAATAGACGGACAGCAGTTTGGATTTCCCGACTGGTGATGGTAGAGCGCTTGTTGTAGTGGGCCAAACGAGAGGCTTCGGCGGCAATACGTTCGAAGATGTCATTCACGAAACTGTTCATGATGCTCATGGCCTTTGACGAAATACCAGTATCAGGATGGACTTGCTTCAACACTTTGTAAATGTAGATAGCGTAACTCTCCTTACGCTTGGTACGTCTCTTCGATTTATCGCCCTTGGTGATGTTCTTTTGGGCTTTGCCGGCCTTCTTTGCTGCTTTACCACTGGTTTTTGGAGGCATTTTTCACTTTTAATTTTTTTAATCACACAAACACTTTTAACACTGTTCACAAATGATAAAAACCCAGTACCCAAACAGAATATTTCAAGCATTATGTGCTCAAATGTTTCAGGTAGTCGCAGTTGCTGTGTGGAATAGTGGCCAAACAACCCCAGTTTTCGATGTGTGTGTATTAAATGAGCGAGAGAAAAGTATAAATACTAGGGGTTCAAGTGAGTAACGGCATCATTCTGTGTTTTTTCAGTGCTAAGTGAAGTGTTCAAAAAAATATTAAGTGAAAATGTCTGGTCGTGGTAAAGGTGGCAAAGTTAAGGGAAAGGCAAAGTCCCGTTCAAATCGTGCTGGTCTTCAATTCCCCGTCGGTCGTATTCATCGTTTGTTGCGCAAAGGCAACTATGCTGAACGTGTTGGTGCCGGTGCTCCAGTATATTTAGCCGCCGTCATGGAATATTTGGCTGCTGAAGTTTTGGAATTGGCTGGTAATGCTGCCCGTGACAACAAGAAGACTCGTATCATTCCCCGTCACTTGCAATTGGCCATCCGCAACGACGAAGAATTGAACAAATTGCTGTCCGGCGTCACTATTGCTCAAGGTGGTGTATTGCCAAACATCCAAGCTGTTCTCTTGCCCAAGAAGACCGAAAAGAAAGCCTAAATTATCTCGAAAGGTATTATGGAAAAAATACAGACCATCGTATAAGAAGAAGAAAAATCCATACAAAATTCAACCAATCCGTCCTTTTCAGGACGACAAAATATATTTAAAAAGAGAAAAAATCTATTCAAACTATTAATTTTCATTATTTACATTTTATAGGAAAAGAATAAAAATGACCAAAATTTTAATATTTACATTTTATAGGGAAAAAATAAAAATTCCCAAAAAATGATATTTTTCTTAATCGGCGACAACCCTTGATTATTTTGCAAATGACATTTTTTCTTTCATATTTCCTTAGAAAATATGTTCGTTTGTTGTAACTGTTTTTCATTTCTACCCCCCTCAGCAGAATTGTGTTTGTTTTATGTCGCTTTAGTTTTTCACAGAAATAGCGAGACAGATAGAGAGACAGAGAAAGAGAGAGAGCGAAAAAGAGATCATTCGTCTCATCGATGATGTTCGCGCCAATATTCCTTAATCGATGTTCCCGCCAATGTTCGTTCATCGTAAGTTGACGATGTCTGTTATGAATGTGTGTGTGTGGTGTTGTGTGTTTGTTAGTTAGAATAACCAAATGCCTTTACTTACGTTGACGATGATGATGGCCGTTGTTAATGTTGTTGTTGTGGTTGTTAGAGTAGTAAATTATTGGGAAAAAGACTTCTGCCGCCGCGAATTTTGAGGAGAAAAAAGTAACTGTATTTGGAAAGGAAAAAATGCAGAAATGTGCGATTTTGGTGATGTTGTCAGAGCATAGAGTTAGTAATAGAGTGATGACAACATGAAGTGCGCACGGAAAAATTTTTATTTTCAAAGGGAAAAAAGTAGAGTTGTGGAAATAAATTGAGGATCATTGTTAGAAAATAACCAAAATACATAAAATAGAAGAAAAATATGTGATTTTTGTGGACATTTAAGAAAGAAATAAATTATTTTTAGTGAAAAATAAGAAGAAGAAGAAGAAGAAGAAGAAGAAGAAGAAAATTTTCAATGATTTCAACATAAAGTAAAAGAATTTATGTGATTTTTGGGACGTTTGAGAGAAAAAATAAAATATTTTTAGTGAAACATAGGAAGAAGAAGAAGAACTTTTTTAATAATTTCAACATAAAGTAAAAGAAATTTAGAAAATTATGTGATTTTTTTTGGTAATTTAAGGAAATGTGATTTAGTGAAACAAGAAGAAGAAGAAAATTTTCAATAATTTCAACATTAAGTGAGAGAAATTTAGAAAATTATGTGATTTTTTGGACATTTAAGAAAAAAATATTTTTTTAGGGAAACATAAGGAGAAGAAGAAGAAAATTCTCAATAATTTCAACATAAAGTGAGAGAAATTTAGAAAATTATGTGATTTTTTGGAGGATTATGTGATTTTTGAATAAATAAGTAAAAGATAAAATTTTTCTATGCGAGTTCATGAAATGTAAGAAGAAGAAGAAGAATTTTTCAATAATTTCAACATAAAGTGGGAGAAATTTAGAAAATTATGTGATTTTTTGGAGGATTAAGTAAAAGATAAAATATTTTTATATGAAATCATGAAACATAAGAAGAAGAATTTTTTCATGAGCAAATTTTTGAAAAAAGAGATGCTATAAAAATTTTTTAAATATAATTTTAAGAAAAATCGCAGTAAATATTAACAAAATTCAAACTAATTTAATGAAAATTTTTTTAAAAAAGGTAATTTTCATTTTAATTTAAAAAATTTAATAACAATTTTTAATAATTTCATCACAAAATAACAAAAATTTTTACTTGAAGGAAAAAATAAGTACATAACATCGCAGTCAAAAAGATATTGTTGGCTTGGCATAGCATTGATGTGCGTTAGTTATATGAACAAACACACGCACACACCGACCGACGCTAGCGTATACACACATCGTCGTATTATCAAGCAAGCAAGCAGCTACCCTAACAACGAGAGTTGCCGGTAGAACATGTATTAGTGGAAATAAAGGAACATTTTTGTGTATTACGAAAAAGGAATGATCAGAGTTGCCGACGGTAAACATTTTTGAAGGCAAAAAAAAGAAGAAGAAGAAGAAAAAATGTTAAGAAAAAAGGTAATGATCAGAGTTGCCGACGGCTAACATTTTTGAAGGAAAAAAATGGAAAATTATTTGACGATGGAAACAAATTTATGAAAATAAAATTAAATGAGCAGAGTTGCCGAAGGCATTTATTTTTGAAGACAAAAGGGAATATTATTTGAAAAAAAAAAATATGAAATGTGGAAAATGAAAGAAAAAATAAAATGCACTGAAAAAAGTAATATGAAAGAAAATATTTTATGGTTAGTTTTATTTTTCATATATTAAGGTAAGTAGTTTTATTTTTGATATATTTTATTAATTTTTTTATGTTTTTGTAATTTTCAACAAGAAAATATCTCTTTTTAAATATTTTTTGTGGTCCTGAAAAGGACCGATTGTTTTGTTGTAAAAGAAAAATTCTCCAAATAGCGTCAAGAAAATATTTAACCGCCGAAACCGTACAAAGTACGACCTTGTCTCTTCAAAGCATAGACGACATCCATAGCAGTGACGGTTTTACGCTTAGCATGTTCGGTGTATGTAACGGCGTCACGAATAACGTTTTCCAAAAACACCTTCAGAACACCACGGGTTTCTTCGTAGATGAGGCCAGAGATACGCTTTACACCACCACGGCGAGCCAAACGTCTAATAGCTGGCTTGGTAATACCTTGGATATTATCACGTAACACTTTACGGTGACGTTTAGCGCCACCTTTTCCCAAGCCTTTGCCACCAGTTTTCAGTTTTCAGTTTTGCCAATGGCCATATTTATTTGGTAAAAAATCTTACGAACTAACAGAATGGCTTACTGTACTAATTTATAAAGGGATCATGTAGCTACTTCGCCACCTACTACTTTAAGAACGGGTTTCGCTGTGGTCTAGCCACAGCAGCTATTTTAACAGAAAATTAAGTATACTTTATGTGCCCAAAAAATCCAATATAAAAAGGGCGAATTTTACATATTGATTAAAAACTATAACTAAAAACTATGACTAAAACTATAACTTAAAACTAAGAACTAAACTACTATTTACAATATGTACAAGAACAAATATTATTGTATATTATTATATACAATGCTATATACGTTAAGAGTGTTGTACCGTCGGTGGTAGAAGCGAAGCTCCCCGTCAACAAACAGCAACCCCTCATTCATCAGGCAGTTTAATGCACCTGGAGGCAGGTGCTGGCATTCACTTAATCCACTAAGATCAAGGTTACAATACAGTGAGCTCTCAACAATCCTGTTGTCCACACCCACACACCCGTTCAAGAACTCCAGAGCCCCAGAAACCAGGACCCGGTCAATTCTATCGCCCTCAGCTCTATCATATATGGCTCTGTTAGAGTGTCTTCTAATAGAGCCGTCATCGTCGAATACTATACCTCGCATTCCCAAACAAGACGCAAGGACTTTGCGCTCCCACCTCCTAAGCCTTTCCATCTGGTGTGACGATATGTCAAACCAGACTGGAAAGGCATAGGTGATGATGGGTCTGATAATCTGCCGATATATCAGTAGCTTAATCTGAGGTGAAAGGCCACCTCTCATTTTCAGGAGTCCCTGGTAACCGAAAAATACATTCTTTGCTTTGGACAGGATGAAGTTTATATGGGTGATGAAATCAAATTTCTTGTGAAAAATGATTCCCAGATACTTCATCCTGTCCTTAACCTCCACGATATTTGACCCGATCTGTATGATAGGGCGGAAGAGCCTATAATTGGCTCTTGTGCACCCCGTTTTTCCTGTAAACTTTACAGCCGTACATTTGTCTCCGTTTAGTTTTAAACCCCAAAGGGTAAAAAACCGGTCAAGAACTGCTAGGTAGTCATTGAGCCCAGCTTGAACATAGCGAGCTAGTGGACCAGAGAAAGCCACCAGCACATCATCGGCATAGGATAGCAAAATACCCCCCGGTGGAGGTTGTGGCATATCACTCACATATATGTTATACAACATAGGTCCCAGTAATGATCCCTGGGGTACTCCAGCTCGGATGGGTCTACGACTTGAAAGTCGGCCCCCAACTTTGACCCTGAATGTCCTATTAGCAAGGAAATTCCCTACCAGCCTACAAGTTTGGCGATCAAACCCAAACTGCACCAACTTCGACAACAATCCGTCATGCCAGACGGTGTCGAAGGCCTTTGAGAAGTCTAGGCTGACCGCAAGCGTACCCTCCCTTTTGTTGAGTCCATTGACTACAAAGGACGAAAACGCAGTAAGGGCGTGGACAGTCGATAGGCCTGTCCTGAACCCGAACTGGTTGTCCTTTAAGACCCGTTTGTCCTCAACAAGTTTCTGTAGCCTTTCGAGTATAAAATGCTCGAAGAGTTTGCCAAATGCCGACAGTAAAGATATCGGCCTATAGCTGCCGCATTGGCCAGGAGGAGACCCTTTTTTATAAATAGGGACCAGCATGGCCTCTTTCCACGCCCTAGGAAAGTATCCTATGTTCATGCAGTGGTTGCACAAAACCGCCAGAAATCTAAATATAATTTCCCCTGCCTTTTTTAAGGCGACATCGGGAATTTTATCCAGACCACAGGATTTGCGTGCCGGTCTTTGAGCTAAGGCTCTACCAACACACCTGGGTCGTATAAAACCACTCTCCTGCCAGCGAGTGGTATCATTAACTACAGCCCCATCCGCAGAGAATGCCCCGGAAAAGTCAACCATTGGCGTCCGATCGTCGATCCCCTCAATAGCCCGACTAACTGAGCTACGGAAGGAATCGAACTCCCCTGGGACCCGGTCTACCGGGCCGCCAGAGAAGCTTCCGACCGACCCGTCAATGGGCCGAAACACTCCCTGCACATGGTCTGCTAAGATTTCTGCCTTATGGGTGTCATCTGTAATAATGGAACCCGCATCGTCAACCAGCTGATCAATAGGATCTTTTGTCGCTAGACCAGCTGCCCTTTTTACTTTCCCATATGTTCTCCCATCCATTTGTATACCCTCAAGATAAGTTTGGAGTTTATTCTGTTCGAATATTCGAATAGAGTCCTCAATAATGCGGTCCAGGTTTCGGATATCAGCTCTAAGAGCCGGATATCTGTCTGGGTCACCCGATCTACGAAGCGTGCGGCATATCCTGCGACGCTCGCGAATAAAACCTCGAATTCTCGGGGGGAGATCTCCAAGAACCTGATCCCTGACTCTCTGTTTCGGGACAGAGTGTTCAATTGCATGACGAAAAACGTTGCCTAGATTTTCTACGCAAGTGTCAATCTCCTCAATGGTGACATTTCTGTCTGAGGGTAATTGACACTCGTCCAGGCCCTGCCTCAGATGCCGCCTTAAACGGCCGACATTTGTGCGATAGAAGTTAAGATAAGACTGAACTTCCTGCCTCGCCACGTTTCCCATCTGAACCTGAATCTGGATCGCCCTGTGATCCGATTCAACATCAAAAGTCATCGACACATTGCCTCCGCCAACCAGTGGGAGCCCTGGTGTGCGTAGGAATATGTCGATGAATGAGCCAGATGTATCATTTGGCCTGGTTGGTAAATCCGATTTTATGAGAAGGAAGTCTGGAGAGTCGAACAGTAACCTGTCCAGTACCCTACCGCTGGTATTTCTCGTGATCCCTCCCCACGAGTCGTGTCTCGCGTTAAGGTCCGCACCAATTAAGACTTCCCCTGAGTTATACAGATTCATGACATTAGTCATGTCATGAGCTGAAAGATGTTCTTGCGGCCGAAGGTATAAAGAGACAAAGGCTACAGAGGAGCCATCGTCTCTCCACACCCTCGCCGCACAGGACTCTATATTGCCGGTTGAGAGCGGTATACGATCACATCGTATGCCTTCACGAATGGCAACTGCGGTGCCACCGGCGCATTGTCCAACTCGATATTGGAGGAATATTTTATATCCCGCTAGTGTAAAATTATGAGAAGGGTTGAGCTTATGCTCAGCAAGAAGTAGTACATCAGGCCTTCTCTCTACAATTAGAAGTTTTAAAAAGTGTCTTCTAGAGAGAGACACTAATGAATTAACATTAATAAAAATTACTTTAAAGCTGGACATTGCCAGCTATAAAGAGTAACCAGGCAGACATTGCGGCATCAATGCCTGACTGGCTTCGGATTTGCTCAAAGATAGGCCCAAACTGCCTAGCTTTGTTACACTTTTCATTAAAGTCTGTACCGAAGTATTGAACAATACTGGAAGTATTGCCAACACTTACAGTCGGTGCAGGGTTTGTGCTAGTGCGGGGGGTGCCTCTAGCTGGGTGTGAAGGGCTAGGGCGAGGATCGCCTCTAGCTGGGTATGAAGGAGGTGGTGGGTGAGTATTACCCCCTGATGCTGCAGCATATGATATGCCAGAGCGAAGATTAGAAATTCGCGAAGAACGCGCATCAGCCTTTGCCTTTGATTGGGCCTTCTGCTGGGATTTGCGTGACAAGATTGCCAGGCGAAGTGGGCAATCTCGTGCACAGGCAGGGTGACCAACCTTCTCACAATTGGTGCAAGAAGGTGGCTGCGCCAATTTTTTAACCATCTCTCCTGAAGTAGGATGAGTGTATTCGATGTACGTTTCCTGCCCTTTGGGAGGAACCGCACAATTGTCAGGCTCGTGATTTTCTAGGCATCTAACGCACCGAAAATCCATCTGGCAGTTTGGAGCAATATGTCCAAACCGCTGGCAGTGGAAGCACTGCATGATTGCACGTCCGTGATCCTTACGGATCACAATATTGGCGTCCTCAATCATTTTTAAATTGTACAGACCTAATATGTCAGAGCCTTTTGTAACTCTGAGAAGCCATAGTCTATACGATACATTGGTTAAACCAACAACTTTGACGTTCAAACCTGATTTCTTCTCCAAGAAATCAATAACCTCGTTACGTGGATATTCATCCGATAATTTTTCAATGACGAGCATATGAGGGCGGAGCTCTTTGGGGGTGTGGTAGTGAAATTTAAACCCACGATCTGTTAATATCTTTATAACAATATTAAAATTGTCAAGGCCTTTGGTCTTGATATTTACAACGGACTGACGTACTAGGGATGTTGAGAACTCACCTGTATTCAAATGTTGATTCAAAATACCAGAGATCACACGTTGACCAACGTTGTGAACTGTGATCGCTGGCATGGATCTGCTGTTTGCATTAGGGGTAGCTTGGGCGTTAGTAGCGGAAGCAACATGTTTCTTAGATTTATCAACTGGTTTGGGTGTTGGTTGATTGTTGTCGTCATCATTGGTCTCCATCAGGGGTGGTGGTTGACGGAAATTCTCATTGTTCATCAATGTAGATGTTGGTTGACGCTTGTTGACATCTTTAAGTACATATCGTACTTTTGTAGCAGAAGTCTTCTTCTTACTCTTGACCTCGGTCCACGAAGTTTCATCCTTGGTCATATCCTCATGCGCCATACCGGGGTCTTCGGCTACCCCGGCAGCAATAACTGAGTTGTCAGTATCTTCTTCAAACGCCATGCCAGGGTTTTCGGCGACCCTGGCAGCCAATATAGATTTACTGCTGGTGGTGGTGGCATTTCCTGTTGTTAAAATGCCGTGTTGCTTCAGAGCCTCTTTGACAGCGGCCAACTCTGCTGCCAGGCTCTCTTTTTCGCGTTCTAAACGAGAAATAGTTGCAGCTTGTTGTCGCACGGTCGCCTCTAACTTTATGGCTTTGCGCGACAAATCATCAACGTCACAGTGTGAACGTTTCTTACGTGCTTTACGTAGATCGTCCGATGCGACAGACATACCTCCATCGCTGGTTATATCCTCTGAGGCAACATCAGTAGGTTTTGGTAGATCAGCCAGTCGATTTTTGGTTGACTTGCGACTGGTAACGGTTTTGACGCCGGCAGATTCATCCCCCGGCATAGGGGTCTTCATTTCACAATTACTTTCTGCCATTGATGTATTGGTAGAAGTTGAAAACATTTTTTTGCTTGGTTTCAAAAATTCTCGAACCAAGTTTTTGCCGCCGTCGAAATTATTCGGCATCGGCTCAGGAGTGTCAGCGGGCTTTGTTACGCCTACCAACGATGCTGTGCTATTAATTGTTGACTTTGCTCCAGATTTAGCAAAAAACTCCTTCTTTTCAAATATGACGCCGTCAAAATTTGAGGACATCGGCTCGGGAGTGCTAGCGGGGTTGGATCTGCCCGCCAGCGGGGTTGATTTGGCTGAGAACAACCACCTTACGTTGTGAGTTCTTATGCAAAAGGCCAGAAACGAACAATAAGGGAGTTGCTGCCTTCTATGCGCTTCTCACTGTTAGCACTTAACTAAAGGCAATTTTTCAGTTTTTACGCTTTTGCGTCACAGATAAAATTTTGTTCAAACTTCGAATTTGAAACACTTTCGTTTTCAACACTTGGTGATTTTAAAACTACCAGTCAATTTTCACTGCAAAAATCACTTAACACTTCACGAAAGCACAAGAACGAATGTTTTTTCGAAGGCTGGCGGCTTCTATTTATACAAAAATTGGCCTGTTTGACTAACCAAGAGTCTTAATGGAATACACATGTATTTGTGTATGTGTTAGTACACATTTTGGGCGCGCACAGCTGTCTTTACTGGTTTACCCACCCCTAATCATAGCCGCCTCTTCGAAATTTTCTATAAATACCGCTATATGGATGGATGGCACAGTTATTACAGTGTTAACAGTGTTTGTGTGCATACCTAAGTGAAGTGAAAAAACTAAAGTGAAAAATGGCTCGTACTAAGCAAACTGCCCGTAAATCAACTGGTGGAAAGGCTCCTCGTAAGCAATTGGCCACTAAAGCTGCTCGTAAGAGTGCCCCAGCCACCGGCGGCGTCAAGAAGCCTCATCGTTTCCGTCCTGGTACTGTTGCCTTGCGTGAAATCCGTCGTTACCAGAAGAGTACTGAATTGTTGATCCGCAAATTGCCCTTCCAACGTTTGGTTCGTGAAATTGCTCAAGATTTCAAAACTGATTTGCGTTTCCAGAGCTCTGCTGTTATGGCCTTGCAAGAAGCCAGTGAAGCATACTTGGTTGGTCTTTTCGAAGATACTAACTTGTGCGCCATCCATGCTAAGCGTGTCACCATCATGCCTAAAGATATTCAATTGGCCAGACGTATCCGTGGAGAACGTGCTTAAATTCTTGACGTTTTAAAAACATATTTTTTACAACAAAACAATCGGTCCTTTTCAGGACCACAAAATATTTATAAAAAAGAGATTATTTTTTCATCAAACTATTTATCATTTTTAACATTTTAAATAAATAAATATTTTTCTTTGTGTTTATTTCATTTTTGAGGCTGATTTTAGGAATATTTTAAAATTTTCTTGTATGAGTCATATTTGACGGCGTCAGTAAAAATTTCCCATTAGAAGACACATTTTATTCTTCTTCTTGAAAAAAATATAATATTACAATTTTCCCTTTCAAAGACACATTTCTGCTTCTTAAAAAAGTATTGAAATTTGCTTCTATAGGAAATTTTTGACGGCGTCAGTAAAATTATTCAATTAAATATTTTGTTCTTCTTCTTGACACAAAAAACAAAAATTATGTTATAATTTTTCCCTAAAAAGACATTTTATTCTTCTTCTTGAACAAACTTATTGAAATTTCCTTCTATATGTCATTTTTGACGGCGTCAGTAAAATTTTCCCATTGAAATGCACATTTGTGTTCTTCTTCTTCTTCCTTTTCTATGTGTATTTTTGATGGCGTCAGTAATATTTTCCTATTAAAGTATACATTTATTCTTCTTCTTTCTTTTCTATTGGTCTTTTTGACGCCGTCCGTCCATATTAATTTCTTCTTTAAAGACAATGTTTTTTCTTCTTCTTATTTTCTTCATAACAAATATTTGTTCTATTGAACTTGTTTTTGTGTGTATACTAATGTCCACAAGGCATATGTTCACTAAATTTGGCGCGAAATGTTCTCTGCAATAATGCTCTCATTATTTCTCACTCAATATGGTTGAAATTTTTTGGCGGCAAATGCTCTCTGTTTTGTTTTATTTTTCTTTTCAGATAATGATGAATGAAATATGCAATTTTTTTCTTTTCAGCAATATATATTTTTTAATTTAGTAAAATTTTAGGATAATTTTGTAAAATTATAATTTTTTTGAAAATATTAATCAAAAATTTTATCACATAGAGATGGCGAATATTTCTTGGCCATTTGAAAGGCGTAATACTGCATTTTAGAAAAAAAATTTCTTTTAAGAAAATTGTTTAAATCTTGTATTATTTTTACAAAATTGTCATAGAAAAGGGATTTATTTATTTTATTATATACATTTTTGCAAAAAATATCCAAATTTTTAACGAAATCTTGAAAAAAGTACGTGCGAAAAACTTCAGTAATTCTATATGGTTTTTTCCTTGATATGTACTAGCAAAGGAAGAATTATTTTTGGAGAATATTTTTTGTAAAAATTGATGAAATTTTTACTAAATTTTAACGAAAATGCCCTCATATTTTATTAAAAAGTAATTTTTGAGCGATTTTCATATAATTTAGCAAAAATATTTCAATTTTCAAAAATATTACCTTTGACAGTGAATGTTTGTCCATAGGTGGTATACGGTAATGGGAAGATTTTTTTAACTTTTCCAAAGAAATAACTACTTTTTATGAATAATGTTATAATTTGGTGTAAATATACAGATTCTGAAATGTTTTTTAAGAAATTTTTATAAAACTTAATTAGATTTGAGCTTTTAAATTTCTTTGAAGAAAAACTTTTCTTCATTGAAAATATGCCAACAAGAGGATTTCTGCCGTCTTGGACCACATAAAGATTTTGAATTTTTTTCACAGTGAAAATGTGAAATTTGTTAATATTTTAATTTTATCCTAAAGTAAACATATCAGGCTTTATTCTCAAACAGAATTTGGAAAAATATTTTTGAAAAAATTCATAATTTTTTCAAATTTAGTTACAAATTTGTGATTACATTTTTACAATCTGTGAAGTTAAACGCTTATAACTTTTAAACGGATAAAGGAAATTACACCAAATTTTCGTTAAAATATGGCCTGATATCTATACAAGAAATGTGTAAAATATCTTTTATAAAAATATTCAAAGATTCTTCAGAAAAATTAAATTTCTACGAAAACTTTTGTAAAAAATTAAACACGCTTCCACACAATATTTCGAAAAATATAGCTATTGACTACTATGCACTTCTCATCTTTTCAATGTACCTACCATTTTTAAAAATTGCCAATAACAATTTAATAGTACACATAAATTTGTGAGTGTATTTGTGTTACAGTGAAATATAAACATAAAAGTGAATAATCATGTCTGACGCCGCCGTTGTTGAAGCCACCGCCTCCCCAGTTGCCGCTGTTGAGAAAAAGGCACCAAAGAAGGCCGCAGCCAAAGCAAAGAAACCATCAGCTGCCCCTACTCATCCACCAACCCAACAAATGGTTGACGCCGCCATCAAAACATTGAAGGAACGTGGTGGTTCATCATTGCCCGCCATCAAGAAATATTTGGCCAGCACCTACAAGGTTGATGCCCAAAAATTGGCTCCTTTCATCAAGAAATATTTGAAGAGCGCTGTTGCCAGTGGAAAATTGATCCAAACTAAAGGTAAGGGTGCTTCTGGTTCATTCAAATTGTCCGCCTCGGCTTCCAAGGAACCCAAAGCAAAGACTGCTGAAAAGAAGAAGAAGGCCCCAGCTGCTGAGAAGAAGAAGAAGGCTGCCCCTAAAAAGGCCGCCGGTGAAAAGAAAACCGCTGCCAAGAAGCCATCTGCCGCCAAAAAGACCGCTGAGAAGAAGAAGGCTGACAAAACAAAGGCTAAGGCTGCCAAGAAAACCGGTACAGTTAAGGCTAAACCAGCAAAAACCGCCGCTAAAGCATCTGCCACCAAACCAAAGGCACCCAAGGCAAAAACAGCAGCTGCTAAACCCAAAAAAGCCGCCGCACCAAAGAAGCCAGCTGCCAAGAAAGCCGCCGCCAAGAAGTAATTTTTCCCAGAAAGATTACTTGTTGACAACATTTTTCGATATTCGAAAGCATAATATCTAACAGCCCTTTTCAGGGCTACAAATTAAATTCAAAAAGAGAAAATCTTTACTTCAAACTATTTATTATTACTACTATTTATTGTTTTATTACCTAAATAAATAAGAAAAATACACACGTGTCTGATTTTAGGAAAAATATTACCCTCACTAATTACTTTTCCTATTAGGTAATTAACATTGAGCCTGTTTTATTATGGGCATTCCACAAAATAACACCACAAACGGATTAAAATTTTAGTCCGGGTCATAAAATAAATGTGACTAATTTTTGTTTGTCTAATTATGGTCATTTTCATCTAATTTCATATTTTAGGAATTTTCCATTTAATATTCAAAAATGATAATTTTTTCTCTTTGCAAAAATTGTTTGCTGGGTAAAAGGAGATTATTTTAATCAGGAATGTTTTTCTATTCTAATGAAGTTATGTTGCAACTCTATTTTATTTCTCTTTCTATTTTCCCCTAATTCTATTTTTTCCATTGAAAGAAGTCCCGTTAATTTTTGCGCCACCACCAAAAATTTCCCCTTAAAAATGTTCGCGCTTCATATTTGGCATTGGCGTAGTGAAGTGTTACAGGCAAAATGCTTATACATGCTTGTTGTTCGTTTATACATTTTCGATATTGGTGGTGACTGCCGACGGCAATACAAAGTAACATCGCACAAGCACACACACACATACCCATACAGTGGATGGCGTGTTGTTGTACACACATAGAGTAGCCAAGCAAGCAAAAAAGCAATATGAACCACGGCAAAACAAGAATTGACGGCGTCATTTAGTAAATACATGGGAAAATATTATTTTTGCTAGAATTTGAGGAATTTTAAAATTATTTTGGTAAGTTTCTTTATTAAAAAATGTAAATAATGGAAAATAAGTGTTTCGACAAAAATTTGATCTCTTTTAAAATGTTTTTTGTGGCCCTGAAAAGGGCCTTTTATGGTAGAATTTCGACGAATTGATGAAAAATCAAGGCATTTACTTGGAGCTGGTGTATTTAGTAACAGCCTTGGTACCTTCAGAGACAGCGTGCTTAGCCAATTCACCGGGCAACAATAGACGGACAGCAGTTTGGATTTCCCGACTGGTGATGGTAGAGCGCTTGTTGTAGTGGGCCAAACGAGAGGCTTCGGCGGCAATACGTTCGAAGATGTCATTCACGAAACTGTTCATGATGCTCATGGCCTTTGACGAAATACCAGTATCAGGATGGACTTGCTTCAACACTTTGTAAATGTAGATAGCGTAACTCTCCTTACGCTTGGTACGTCTCTTCGATTTATCGCCCTTGGTGATGTTCTTTTGGGCTTTGCCGGCCTTCTTTGCTGCTTTACCACTGGTTTTTGGAGGCATTTTTCACTTTTAATTTTTTTAATCACACAAACACTTTTAACACTGTTCACAAATGATAAAAACCCAGTATCATTTTTCATTTTCAAAATTGCTATTTATTGAATTCCATTTTTTTTATCATTACAAAAATAAGTACATAATAGCTAAAGTACATTATCCATATAGTAACTAAACTTTCTCTTGAATATTAATTCTTTAGAGACTTCGCAAATCAATTAAATAGTGCTGCATTTTTTTTATGTCAGCAATCAGTCATTTAGGAATATTTGTTTTACAAAATCTTCATTCAAATTTTTACAGTTCAAACAGTATTTTGGGAATTAAAATGAAAAAATAAGAATGTCTTATATACTAAAAATTATATAACTTATAACTAAACTTACAAAATAAATATTTACAATATATACAATATTTACAATGAATATTATTGATCAGTGTTATACACTGGATCAGTTCTCCAATCAATCCTTTGGTACCTCCTATGGTAGTATAAAAGCAGGTCATTTTCATACATGAGTCCTTCATCGCGAAGCTTGATGTAAGCTGCAGGAGGCATGTGCTTCCTGGCGAGAAGGACAGCTGAGTCCTCATCTATATTGTGGAAATTTTCAATGATACTATTGGAGACGTGTTCTGATTTTTCAAGGAATTTAAAAACTCCTTTCATCATAAATGCGTCAATTCTTTCAAAGTCTATAGAGTCATAAAGACATCTATTTGGTGGTCTTCTGGGGACACCATTGGAGTCAGGTATACGTCTCAACTCTAGAGCAGACGTTAAAACTAATCGTTCCCACTTCCTAATACGCTCCATTTGTGCAGAGGATATGTCTGCCCAGGCAACGAAGGAATAAGCTAATATCGGTCTTATAATCTGCTTATATATAAGCAATTTCAATTCTTTTGAGAGCCCACCCCTCATCACGAACAAACGCTGGTAGGCTGAATATATTGATTTAGCTTTAGACAGAATGAAGTTCACATGGCTAATGAAGTTCAATGTGCTATTGAACACCACACCCAGGTACTTCATTCTGTCAGATACTCTAATTATATTATTTCCAATATTAATAGTTGGATTAAAACTTCTTATATTTGGGCATGTATCTCTTCTGCTGTTGCCTTTAAACAGCACTGCCAAACATTTGTCCGTGTTGAGGGTTAGACCCCATTGAATAAAATATTCATTAAGACTAGCCAAATATCTGTTAATTCTTCCCTCAAGTGGGAGACCATATTTTCCTTGCAAGGCAAGGAGGATATCATCAGCAAACATTAGTAGCAAACCCCCTGGAGGCGGTCCAGGAATGTCGCAGACGAAAAGGTTGTACAGCATCGGTCCGAGGAGAGATCCCTGAGGAACTCCCGCACAGACACGGTGCTGCACAGACATCTTCTCACCTACGCGAACCCTAAAGACTCTGCCTTCCAGGAAGCTTGCCACCAATCTGCAAGTTTGGTTGTCAAAACCAAATGATTGCATTTTATAGAGTATGCCCTTTTGCCAGACAGTGTCGAAAGCCTTGGAAAAATCAAGACTCACGGCAATGGTGCCCATCCTTCTTTGGAATCCATTGACTACATAATTAGTAAAGGCTGCTAAAGCATGTGTAGTCGAATGTTCATACCTAAAACCAAATTGACAATCTCTTAGGATATGCCTCTCTTCTATAATTTTGTTAATTCTGTGAAGAATTACTTTTTCAAATATTTTACCGAACGGAGAGAGTATAGAAATGGGTCTATATCCCTCACATTTGGTGTGGTCTGCTTTAGGTTTCGGGATGGGCACTACCACTGCCTCTTTCCATGCTGATGGGAAATACCCTAAGTTTAGGCAATGGTTTATAACCAAAGCTAGAAACGTTGCTATAATATCGCCGACTTTTTTAAGGGCAATATCAGGAACCCCATCTATACCGTAAGCCTTACGGGAAGGTCGTTGTGAAATAATTTTTGAGACCAAAACAGGCTCAACAAATCCACAGTCATTCCAGCGGGGAAGATCCCCAACGACGGAACCATCCGCCGCAAAATCGCTGGAAAAGTTAACGAGAGGGTCATGGTTGGCAACACCCTCCACAGCCTCGTGAACGAGTCCGCGAAAGGCGTCGTCAACCACCCCCTCCCGGCCAACAGATTCCAGAATATGCCCAGCAATATGCTCAGCCTTGTCAACATCGTTGGAGATCTGCCCCCCTGCGTTATCTACGAGCGTTTGAACGGGCTTTCTAAATGAAAGACCAGTGGCTCTTTTGACCTTCGCGTAAGACTTAGGACTAACCTCAATTTTCTTCAAGTAATCCTTGTATCGGTCTTTTTCAAATTGTGTAATTAATTCTCTAATTATCACGTTAAGGTTCCTGATATTAGCCCTTAAAGTATTATATCTGCCTGGGTCAGCTGTTCTATTCATAGCACGTTTCATCCTCTTACGTTCTTCTATGAACCTGAGTATATGAGGTGGCAGTTCCCCCAAAATCGTATTTTTAAATCTGGCTTTAGGCACACTTGTTTCCATTGCCTCACGGAAAGTAAAGCTCAAGTCAGAAACGCAATTATCTATTTCCTCAATCGAGACGTTCCTATCAGCTGGGAGAAAATATTGCTCTAAATTTTGCTGAATATTTCTCCTAAATCGTCCCACCCTCATCTTATTAAAGTTATAAAATTCTTTAACGGGTTCATGAAGAATGTCACCGACACATAATCGAATCTCAACCGCTCTGTGGTCAGACTCATAATCATGTGTCGGTAGCAATCCCTCGTCCTCTAGTGCAATACCAGATGAAGTTATGAAATAGTCGATGAAAGAATCTTCGACTATATTCGGTTTGCTTGCTTCCGCTGTGGGACACAGTGAAAGGTTTGGACAATTTAGGAGGAATTCATGCAGATCGATACCTCTTCGATTGTTAGTATTGCCTCCCCAGTCCCTATGCTTTGCATTTAAGTCACAACCAATGATAACTTCATTGGTTGTGCTCAAATGAACAATGCTATTTAGGTCTGAGGGGCAAAACGTAACACGGGGACGAAGGTATTGTGCTATAAAAATAATAGGAGAGCTATCCCGCCTATATATTCTAACACAACAAGATTCTATATTTCCGGTGTTTAAAAACAGTTGCTCAGATTTAAAAACATTTCTCACCAGCACAGCAGTGCCTCCTGCGGAACTACCACCTTCTCTAATTTGCTTATAAACTACATAGCCGTCAATGCCAAAATTATGTCTGTTGCTGAGTTTGTGTTCTGCTATTAGCAGAACATCAGGTTTGTGTTGTTTAATAAAAATGTTTAGATAGTGCCTTTTTGCCAAAGACACTATCGAGTTGACGTTAATAAAGATGCACTTTAACATTGATAGTTTTTAATGTGCATTAGAAGACCTAAGACGGCTTCCTCCCTTCCTTCAGTTTTTAGAATATCATGAAATTGATCATGATAATCGTCGAGATCCCTTAACAATTTGGTAAGACTTTTGCCAAATGTACCTTTGCATGTCTCACCGAGTACTGTAGCCATTCTACCTGGTCCCTGGTCTTGAGGTGGTTTACGACTAGGTAATGTGCTTTTTTCATTAGTTTTTGGAGCGGAATATCGTGCACCGGCGGCTGAAGCAAAAGAAACGCCTGCACGTATTTCTGCTAGTCTGTCGTGTTTAGCTTGTATAGTAGCTTGTTTCTCAGCAAGACGTTCAGTCTTTTTTAATAAAATAGCTTTACGTCTGGGACAATCAGGAGAGCTTGCCGTGTGTCCGTCTATTTCACAATTTGCGCATCTTAAGACGATGGGTGGTGCGTCTTTCGGCAAATTTTCTTCATCCTCTTTAGATGGCAGGGGACAATTATCTGGTCCGTGGCCCTGTGCACATTTTACACATCGATATGGCATGCTACAATTTTGTGCAACATGGCCATATCGTTGGCATTTGCGACATTGGATTATATGTGGTCCCTTGTCTTTATAAAATGTAACGTCATTATGCATGATTTTTTTGACCTTATATAGTTTTCGGATTTCGGTGGATCTTCCTAATTTGAGAATCCACGTTTTACGACCAATATTTATGGAATCAATTAGGTCAACTTTAAAACCTAATTTAGACATGAAGTCGGCTATTATTTCTTTGGTGTACAAGTTGGACAGACCTTGCGCCACTACCGAAAAAGGCACCAAAGGTTTAGGCGTATGAGTGTGAAATTTATAATTTCGATCTTTTAATAATTTTACAACTTTTTCAAAATTTTCTAGTCCGGTTAATCTTAGGGACATTATCTGACTATTATTAAGCAGTTTAATTTTAAAATACTCTCTGCCTATGTGGTAATCTAATAAATTACATATTTCTACAAAACCTACATCATATAATGTGATAGCAGGAAGGTTATTACCTTTTGAGCCGTTTTTGTTTGGTTGTTGTGGTTGCTTATTGCTTCCAGTAGTCGATTTTGCTGTTGCTGCAGTCTCTGTTGATGCTGCTGTTTCTTTTGTTGTTGTTTTGGCATCTGTTGATGTTGACGCCGCTGCTGTATTACCGGATGTTGGCGCCGTCATCGCTGGTGACTTAGCTTGATCCTTAGACTTCCTAGACTTGGCCTTCAGCATAGGTCGTTCATTCCATGTATGAATAGTATCAACTTGTTGTATCATTTCCTCACTCATCGCAGTGTCGGAGTTTTCGGCTACTCCGACCGACTTTGTGTTGTTAGTAGTCTCAATTTCATTAATCGACATATCATCAGTACTCGCCTTTAATGACATATTGTTGTTGTTGCTGGCTGACATGTAGGCAGCAAGTTGTTCAGTAAGTCTTTTATTTTGTTCTATTAATTCATTAATAGTTTTTTGCAGTTGTAGAATTTGAGCATCTTGTTTCATGATCTCGTAATCGCTATCACCACTATTCGTTTTGGTTCTTTTAGAACTTTTTTTCTTTTCTTTTTTGTTCTTCTTCTTATTCTTCTTCTCAGATTGAGAATCAGAAGTTGCACCAATATCATTATTTTTGTCTGACATTTTCTTTTTAAAATAGTCAATGTTCATTTTTATATTTTGATTTGGATTTGCGGATTTTGGGGAACTGTCATTGAGGGTTCCCAATTTCAAGTCTTCTTCTTCTTCACTTAAGATGTCTATATTATTGTTAGACATACTTTCAAATTCACTAGTGTCATATGAGAAAGTCTCATTTGCTACATTAGTAGCTGACACCTCATTTTCAGCAAAAAGTTTATTAACGTCCTTGTCTATGAATTCAGAATTCATAGAATTCACCACTTAGAGCTTTTTCACTTTTAATTTTTTTAATCACACAAACACTTTTAACACTGTTCACAAATGATAAAAACCCAGTACCCAAACAGAATATTTCAAGCATTATGTGCTCAAATGTTTCAGGTAGTCGCAGTTGCTGTGTGGAATAGTGGCCAAACAACCCCAGTTTTCGATGTGTGTGTATTAAATGAGCGAGAGAAAAGTATAAATACTAGGGGTTCAAGTGAGTAACGGCATCATTCTGTGTTTTTTCAGTGCTAAGTGAAGTGTTCAAAAAAATATTAAGTGAAAATGTCTGGTCGTGGTAAAGGTGGCAAAGTTAAGGGAAAGGCAAAGTCCCGTTCAAATCGTGCTGGTCTTCAATTCCCCGTCGGTCGTATTCATCGTTTGTTGCGCAAAGGCAACTATGCTGAACGTGTTGGTGCCGGTGCTCCAGTATATTTAGCCGCCGTCATGGAATATTTGGCTGCTGAAGTTTTGGAATTGGCTGGTAATGCTGCCCGTGACAACAAGAAGACTCGTATCATTCCCCGTCACTTGCAATTGGCCATCCGCAACGACGAAGAATTGAACAAATTGCTGTCCGGCGTCACTATTGCTCAAGGTGGTGTATTGCCAAACATCCAAGCTGTTCTCTTGCCCAAGAAGACCGAAAAGAAAGCCTAAATTATCTCGAAAGGTATTATGGAAAAAATACAGACCATCGTATAAGAAGAAGAAAAATCCATACAAAATTCAACCAATCCGTCCTTTTCAGGACGACAAAATATATTTAAAAAGAGAAAAAATCTATTCAAACTATTAATTTTCATTATTTACATTTTATAGGAAAAGAATAAAAATGACCAAAATTTTAATATTTACATTTTATAGGGAAAAAATAAAAATTCCCAAAAAATGATATTTTTCTTAATCGGCGACAACCCTTGATTATTTTGCAAATGACATTTTTTCTTTCATATTTCCTTAGAAAATATGTTCGTTTGTTGTAACTGTTTTTCATTTCTACCCCCCTCAGCAGAATTGTGTTTGTTTTATGTCGCTTTAGATTTTCACAGAAATAGCGAGACAGATAGAGAGACAGAGAAAGAGAGAGAGCGAAAAAGAGATCATTCGTCTCATCGATGATGTTCGCGCCAATATTCCTTAATCGATGTTCCCGCCAATGTTCGTTCATCGTAAGTTGACGATGTCTGTTATGAATGTGTGTGTGTGGTGTTGTGTGTTTGTTAGTTAGAATAACCAAATGCCTTTACTTACGTTGACGATGATGATGGCCGTTGTTAATGTTGTTGTTGTGGTTGTTAGAGTAGTAAATTATTGGGAAAAAGACTTCTGCCGCCGCGAATTTTGAGGAGAAAAAAGTAACTGTATTTGGAAAGGAAAAAATGCAGAAATGTGCGATTTTGGTGATGTTGTCAGAGCATAGAGTTAGTAATAGAGTGATGACAACATGAAGTGCGCACGGAAAAATTTTTATTTTCAAAGGGAAAAAAGTAGAGTTGTGGAAATAAATTGAGGATCATTGTTAGAAAATAACCAAAATACATAAAATAGAAGAAAAATATGTGATTTTTGTGGACATTTAAGAAAGAAATAAATTATTTTTAGTGAAAAATAAGAAGAAGAAGAAGAAGAAGAAGAAGAAGAAGAAGAAAATTTTCAATGATTTCAACATAAAGTAAAAGAATTTATGTGATTTTTGGGACGTTTGAGAGAAAAAATAAAATATTTTTAGTGAAACATAGGAAGAAGAAGAAGAACTTTTTTAATAATTTCAACATAAAGTAAAAGAAATTTAGAAAATTATGTGATTTTTTTTGGTAATTTAAGGAAATGTGATTTAGTGAAACAAGAAGAAGAAGAAAATTTTCAATAATTTCAACATTAAGTGAGAGAAATTTAGAAAATTATGTGATTTTTTGGACATTTAAGAAAAAAATATTTTTTTAGGGAAACATAAGGAGAAGAAGAAGAAAATTCTCAATAATTTCAACATAAAGTGAGAGAAATTTAGAAAATTATGTGATTTTTTGGAGGATTATGTGATTTTTGAATAAATAAGTAAAAGATAAAATTTTTCTATGCGAGTTCATGAAATGTAAGAAGAAGAAGAAGAATTTTTCAATAATTTCAACATAAAGTGGGAGAAATTTAGAAAATTATGTGATTTTTTGGAGGATTAAGTAAAAGATAAAATATTTTTATATGAAATCATGAAACATAAGAAGAAGAATTTTTTCATGAGCAAATTTTTGAAAAAAGAGATGCTATAAAAATTTTTTAAATATAATTTTAAGAAAACTCGCAGTAAATATTAACAAAATTCAAACTAATTTAATGAAAATTTTTTTAAAAAAGGTAATTTTCATTTTAATTTAAAAAATTTAATAACAATTTTTAATAATTTCATCACAAAATAACAAAAATTTTTACTTGAAGGAAAAAATAAGTACATAACATCGCAGTCAAAAAGATATTGTTGGCTTGGCATAGCATTGATGTGCGTTAGTTATATGAACAAACACACGCACACACCGACCGACGCTAGCGTATACACACATCGTCGTATTATCAAGCAAGCAAGCAGCTACCCTAACAACGAGAGTTGCCGGTAGAACATGTATTAGTGGAAATAAAGGAACATTTTTGTGTATTACGAAAAAGGAATGATCAGAGTTGCCGACGGTAAACATTTTTGAAGGCAAAAAAAAGAAGAAGAAGAAGAAAAAATGTTAAGAAAAAAGGTAATGATCAGAGTTGCCGACGGCTAACATTTTTGAAGGAAAAAAATGGAAAATTATTTGACGATGGAAACAAATTTATGAAAATAAAATTAAATGAGCAGAGTTGCCGAAGGCATTTATTTTTGAAGACAAAAGGGAATATTATTTGAAAAAAAAAAATATGAAATGTGGAAAATGAAAGAAAAAATAAAATGCACTGAAAAAAGTAATATGAAAGAAAATATTTTATGGTTAGTTTTATTTTTCATATATTAAGGTAAGTAGTTTTATTTTTGATATATTTTATTAATTTTTTTATGTTTTTGTAATTTTCAACAAGAAAATATCTCTTTTTAAATATTTTTTGTGGTCCTGAAAAGGACCGATTGTTTTGTTGTAAAAGAAAAATTCTCCAAATAGCGTCAAGAAAATATTTAACCGCCGAAACCGTACAAAGTACGACCTTGTCTCTTCAAAGCATAGACGACATCCATAGCAGTGACGGTTTTACGCTTAGCATGTTCGGTGTATGTAACGGCGTCACGAATAACGTTTTCCAAAAACACCTTCAGAACACCACGGGTTTCTTCGTAGATGAGGCCAGAGATACGCTTTACACCACCACGGCGAGCCAAACGTCTAATAGCTGGCTTGGTAATACCTTGGATATTATCACGTAACACTTTACGGTGACGTTTAGCGCCACCTTTTCCCAAGCCTTTGCCACCTTTACCACGACCAGTCATTTTTCACTTTTTTAAAAATCACTTAACACTTCACGAAAGCACAAGAACGAATGTTTTTTCGAAGGCTGGCGGCTTCTATTTATACAAAAATTGGCCTGTTTGACTAACCAAGAGTCTTAATGGAATACACATGTATTTGTGTATGTGTTAGTACACATTTTGGGCGCGCACAGCTGTCTTTACTGGTTTACCCACCCCTAATCATAGCCGCCTCTTCGAAATTTTCTATAAATACCGCTATATGGATGGATGGCACAGTTATTACAGTGTTAACAGTGTTTGTGTGCATACCTAAGTGAAGTGAAAAAACTAAAGTGAAAAATGGCTCGTACTAAGCAAACTGCCCGTAAATCAACTGGTGGAAAGGCTCCTCGTAAGCAATTGGCCACTAAAGCTGCTCGTAAGAGTGCCCCAGCCACCGGCGGCGTCAAGAAGCCTCATCGTTTCCGTCCTGGTACTGTTGCCTTGCGTGAAATCCGTCGTTACCAGAAGAGTACTGAATTGTTGATCCGCAAATTGCCCTTCCAACGTTTGGTTCGTGAAATTGCTCAAGATTTCAAAACTGATTTGCGTTTCCAGAGCTCTGCTGTTATGGCCTTGCAAGAAGCCAGTGAAGCATACTTGGTTGGTCTTTTCGAAGATACTAACTTGTGCGCCATCCATGCTAAGCGTGTCACCATCATGCCTAAAGATATTCAATTGGCCAGACGTATCCGTGGAGAACGTGCTTAAATTCTTGACGTTTTAAAAACATATTTTTTACAACAAAACAATCGGTCCTTTTCAGGACCACAAAATATTTATAAAAAAGAGATTATTTTTTCATCAAACTATTTATCATTTTTAACATTTTAAATAAATAAATATTTTTCTTTGTGTTTATTTCATTTTTGAGGCTGATTTTAGGAATATTTTAAAATTTTCTTGTATGAGTCATATTTGACGGCGTCAGTAAAAATTTCCCATTAGAAGACACATTTTATTCTTCTTCTTGAAAAAAATATAATATTACAATTTTCCCTTTCAAAGACACATTTCTGCTTCTTAAAAAAGTATTGAAATTTGCTTCTATAGGAAATTTTTGACGGCGTCAGTAAAATTATTCAATTAAATATTTTGTTCTTCTTCTTGACACAAAAAACAAAAATTATGTTATAATTTTTCCCTAAAAAGACATTTTATTCTTCTTCTTGAACAAACTTATTGAAATTTCCTTCTATATGTCATTTTTGACGGCGTCAGTAAAATTTTCCCATTGAAATGCACATTTGTGTTCTTCTTCTTCTTCCTTTTCTATGTGTATTTTTGATGGCGTCAGTAATATTTTCCTATTAAAGTATACATTTATTCTTCTTCTTTCTTTTCTATTGGTCTTTTTGACGCCGTCCGTCCATATTAATTTCTTCTTTAAAGACAATGTTTTTTCTTCTTCTTATTTTCTTCATAACAAATATTTGTTCTATTGAACTTGTTTTTGTGTGTATACTAATGTCCACAAGGCATATGTTCACTAAATTTGGCGCGAAATGTTCTCTGCAATAATGCTCTCATTATTTCTCACTCAATATGGTTGAAATTTTTTGGCGGCAAATGCTCTCTGTTTTGTTTTATTTTTCTTTTCAGATAATGATGAATGAAATATGCAATTTTTTTCTTTTCAGCAATATATATTTTTTAATTTAGTAAAATTTTAGGATAATTTTGTAAAATTATAATTTTTTTGAAAATATTAATCAAAAATTTTATCACATAGAGATGGCGAATATTTCTTGGCCATTTGAAAGGCGTAATACTGCATTTTAGAAAAAAAATTTCTTTTAAGAAAATTGTTTAAATCTTGTATTATTTTTACAAAATTGTCATAGAAAAGGGATTTATTTATTTTATTATATACATTTTTGCAAAAAATATCCAAATTTTTAACGAAATCTTGAAAAAAGTACGTGCGAAAAACTTCAGTAATTCTATATGGTTTTTTCCTTGATATGTACTAGCAAAGGAAGAATTATTTTTGGAGAATATTTTTTGTAAAAATTGATGAAATTTTTACTAAATTTTAACGAAAATGCCCTCATATTTTATTAAAAAGTAATTTTTGAGCGATTTTCATATAATTTAGCAAAAATATTTCAATTTTCAAAAATATTACCTTTGACAGTGAATGTTTGTCCATAGGTGGTATACGGTAATGGGAAGATTTTTTTAACTTTTCCAAAGAAATAACTACTTTTTATGAATAATGTTATAATTTGGTGTAAATATACAGATTCTGAAATGTTTTTTAAGAAATTTTTATAAAACTTAATTAGATTTGAGCTTTTAAATTTCTTTGAAGAAAAACTTTTCTTCATTGAAAATATGCCAACAAGAGGATTTCTGCCGTCTTGGACCACATAAAGATTTTGAATTTTTTTCACAGTGAAAATGTGAAATTTGTTAATATTTTAATTTTATCCTAAAGTAAACATATCAGGCTTTATTCTCAAACAGAATTTGGAAAAATATTTTTGAAAAAATTCATAATTTTTTCAAATTTAGTTACAAATTTGTGATTACATTTTTACAATCTGTGAAGTTAAACGCTTATAACTTTTAAACGGATAAAGGAAATTACACCAAATTTTCGTTAAAATATGGCCTGATATCTATACAAGAAATGTGTAAAATATCTTTTATAAAAATATTCAAAGATTCTTCAGAAAAATTAAATTTCTACGAAAACTTTTGTAAAAAATTAAACACGCTTCCACACAATATTTCGAAAAATATAGCTATTGACTACTATGCACTTCTCATCTTTTCAATGTACCTACCATTTTTAAAAATTGCCAATAACAATTTAATAGTACACATAAATTTGTGAGTGTATTTGTGTTACAGTGAAATATAAACATAAAAGTGAATAATCATGTCTGACGCCGCCGTTGTTGAAGCCACCGCCTCCCCAGTTGCCGCTGTTGAGAAAAAGGCACCAAAGAAGGCCGCAGCCAAAGCAAAGAAACCATCAGCTGCCCCTACTCATCCACCAACCCAACAAATGGTTGACGCCGCCATCAAAACATTGAAGGAACGTGGTGGTTCATCATTGCCCGCCATCAAGAAATATTTGGCCAGCACCTACAAGGTTGATGCCCAAAAATTGGCTCCTTTCATCAAGAAATATTTGAAGAGCGCTGTTGCCAGTGGAAAATTGATCCAAACTAAAGGTAAGGGTGCTTCTGGTTCATTCAAATTGTCCGCCTCGGCTTCCAAGGAACCCAAAGCAAAGACTGCTGAAAAGAAGAAGAAGGCCCCAGCTGCTGAGAAGAAGAAGAAGGCTGCCCCTAAAAAGGCCGCCGGTGAAAAGAAAACCGCTGCCAAGAAGCCATCTGCCGCCAAAAAGACCGCTGAGAAGAAGAAGGCTGACAAAACAAAGGCTAAGGCTGCCAAGAAAACCGGTACAGTTAAGGCTAAACCAGCAAAAACCGCCGCTAAAGCATCTGCCACCAAACCAAAGGCACCCAAGGCAAAAACAGCAGCTGCTAAACCCAAAAAAGCCGCCGCACCAAAGAAGCCAGCTGCCAAGAAAGCCGCCGCCAAGAAGTAATTTTTCCCAGAAAGATTACTTGTTGACAACATTTTTCGATATTCGAAAGCATAATATCTAACAGCCCTTTTCAGGGCTACAAATTAAATTCAAAAAGAGAAAATCTTTACTTCAAACTATTTATTATTACTACTATTTATTGTTTTATTACCTAAATAAATAAGAAAAATACACACGTGTCTGATTTTAGGAAAAATATTACCCTCACTAATTACTTTTCCTATTAGGTAATTAACATTGAGCCTGTTTTATTATGGGCATTCCACAAAATAACACCACAAACGGATTAAAATTTTAGTCCGGGTCATAAAATAAATGTGACTAATTTTTGTTTGTCTAATTATGGTCATTTTCATCTAATTTCATATTTTAGGAATTTTCCATTTAATATTCAAAAATGATAATTTTTTCTCTTTGCAAAAATTGTTTGCTGGGTAAAAGGAGATTATTTTAATCAGGAATGTTTTTCTATTCTAATGAAGTTATGTTGCAACTCTATTTTATTTCTCTTTCTATTTTCCCCTAATTCTATTTTTTCCATTGAAAGAAGTCCCGTTAATTTTTGCGCCACCACCAAAAATTTCCCCTTAAAAATGTTCGCGCTTCATATTTGGCATTGGCGTAGTGAAGTGTTACAGGCAAAATGCTTATACATGCTTGTTGTTCGTTTATACATTTTCGATATTGGTGGTGACTGCCGACGGCAATACAAAGTAACATCGCACAAGCACACACACACATACCCATACAGTGGATGGCGTGTTGTTGTACACACATAGAGTAGCCAAGCAAGCAAAAAAGCAATATGAACCACGGCAAAACAAGAATTGACGGCGTCATTTAGTAAATACATGGGAAAATATTATTTTTGCTAGAATTTGAGGAATTTTAAAATTATTTTGGTAAGTTTCTTTATTAAAAAATGTAAATAATGGAAAATAAGTGTTTCGACAAAAATTTGATCTCTTTTAAAATGTTTTTTGTGGCCCTGAAAAGGGCCTTTTATGGTAGAATTTCGACGAATTGATGAAAAATCAAGGCATTTACTTGGAGCTGGTGTATTTAGTAACAGCCTTGGTACCTTCAGAGACAGCGTGCTTAGCCAATTCACCGGGCAACAATAGACGGACAGCAGTTTGGATTTCCCGACTGGTGATGGTAGAGCGCTTGTTGTAGTGGGCCAAACGAGAGGCTTCGGCGGCAATACGTTCGAAGATGTCATTCACGAAACTGTTCATGATGCTCATGGCCTTTGACGAAATACCAGTATCAGGATGGACTTGCTTCAACACTTTGTAAATGTAGATAGCGTAACTCTCCTTACGCTTGGTACGTCTCTTCGATTTATCGCCCTTGGTGATGTTCTTTTGGGCTTTGCCGGCCTTCTTTGCTGCTTTACCACTGGTTTTTGGAGGCATTTTTCACTTTTAATTTTTTTAATCACACAAACACTTTTAACACTGTTCACAAATGATAAAAACCCAGTACCCAAACAGAATATTTCAAGCATTATGTGCTCAAATGTTTCAGGTAGTCGCAGTTGCTGTGTGGAATAGTGGCCAAACAACCCCAGTTTTCGATGTGTGTGTATTAAATGAGCGAGAGAAAAGTATAAATACTAGGGGTTCAAGTGAGTAACGGCATCATTCTGTGTTTTTTCAGTGCTAAGTGAAGTGTTCAAAAAAATATTAAGTGAAAATGTCTGGTCGTGGTAAAGGTGGCAAAGTTAAGGGAAAGGCAAAGTCCCGTTCAAATCGTGCTGGTCTTCAATTCCCCGTCGGTCGTATTCATCGTTTGTTGCGCAAAGGCAACTATGCTGAACGTGTTGGTGCCGGTGCTCCAGTATATTTAGCCGCCGTCATGGAATATTTGGCTGCTGAAGTTTTGGAATTGGCTGGTAATGCTGCCCGTGACAACAAGAAGACTCGTATCATTCCCCGTCACTTGCAATTGGCCATCCGCAACGACGAAGAATTGAACAAATTGCTGTCCGGCGTCACTATTGCTCAAGGTGGTGTATTGCCAAACATCCAAGCTGTTCTCTTGCCCAAGAAGACCGAAAAGAAAGCCTAAATTATCTCGAAAGGTATTATGGAAAAAATACAGACCATCGTATAAGAAGAAGAAAAATCCATACAAAATTCAACCAATCCGTCCTTTTCAGGACGACAAAATATATTTAAAAAGAGAAAAAATCTATTCAAACTATTAATTTTCATTATTTACATTTTATAGGAAAAGAATAAAAATGACCAAAATTTTAATATTTACATTTTATAGGGAAAAAATAAAAATTCCCAAAAAATGATATTTTTCTTAATCGGCGACAACCCTTGATTATTTTGCAAATGACATTTTTTCTTTCATATTTCCTTAGAAAATATGTTCGTTTGTTGTAACTGTTTTTCATTTCTACCCCCCTCAGCAGAATTGTGTTTGTTTTATGTCGCTTTAGTTTTTCACAGAAATAGCGAGACAGATAGAGAGACAGAGAAAGAGAGAGAGCGAAAAAGAGATCATTCGTCTCATCGATGATGTTCGCGCCAATATTCCTTAATCGATGTTCCCGCCAATGTTCGTTCATCGTAAGTTGACGATGTCTGTTATGAATGTGTGTGTGTGGTGTTGTGTGTTTGTTAGTTAGAATAACCAAATGCCTTTACTTACGTTGACGATGATGATGGCCGTTGTTAATGTTGTTGTTGTGGTTGTTAGAGTAGTAAATTATTGGGAAAAAGACTTCTGCCGCCGCGAATTTTGAGGAGAAAAAAGTAACTGTATTTGGAAAGGAAAAAATGCAGAAATGTGCGATTTTGGTGATGTTGTCAGAGCATAGAGTTAGTAATAGAGTGATGACAACATGAAGTGCGCACGGAAAAATTTTTATTTTCAAAGGGAAAAAAGTAGAGTTGTGGAAATAAATTGAGGATCATTGTTAGAAAATAACCAAAATACATAAAATAGAAGAAAAATATGTGATTTTTGTGGACATTTAAGAAAGAAATAAATTATTTTTAGTGAAAAATAAGAAGAAGAAGAAGAAGAAGAAGAAAATTTTCAATGATTTCAACATAAAGTAAAAGAATTTATGTGATTTTTGGGACGTTTGAGAGAAAAAATAAAATATTTTTAGTGAAACATAGGAAGAAGAAGAAGAACTTTTTTAATAATTTCAACATAAAGTAAAAGAAATTTAGAAAATTATGTGATTTTTTTTGGTAATTTAAGGAAATGTGATTTAGTGAAACAAGAAGAAGAAGAAAATTTTCAATAATTTCAACATTAAGTGAGAGAAATTTAGAAAATTATGTGATTTTTTGGACATTTAAGAAAAAAATATTTTTTTAGGGAAACATAAGGAGAAGAAGAAGAAAATTCTCAATAATTTCAACATAAAGTGAGAGAAATTTAGAAAATTATGTGATTTTTTGGAGGATTATGTGATTTTTGAATAAATAAGTAAAAGATAAAATTTTTCTATGCGAGTTCATGAAATGTAAGAAGAAGAAGAAGAATTTTTCAATAATTTCAACATAAAGTGGGAGAAATTTAGAAAATTATGTGATTTTTTGGAGGATTAAGTAAAAGATAAAATATTTTTATATGAAATCATGAAACATAAGAAGAAGAATTTTTTCATGAGCAAATTTTTGAAAAAAGAGATGCTATAAAAATTTTTTAAATATAATTTTAAGAAAAATCGCAGTAAATATTAACAAAATTCAAACTAATTTAATGAAAATTTTTTTAAAAAAGGTAATTTTCATTTTAATTTAAAAAATTTAATAACAATTTTTAATAATTTCATCACAAAATAACAAAAATTTTTACTTGAAGGAAAAAATAAGTACATAACATCGCAGTCAAAAAGATATTGTTGGCTTGGCATAGCATTGATGTGCGTTAGTTATATGAACAAACACACGCACACACCGACCGACGCTAGCGTATACACACATCGTCGTATTATCAAGCAAGCAAGCAGCTACCCTAACAACGAGAGTTGCCGGTAGAACATGTATTAGTGGAAATAAAGGAACATTTTTGTGTATTACGAAAAAGGAATGATCAGAGTTGCCGACGGTAAACATTTTTGAAGGCAAAAAAAAGAAGAAGAAGAAGAAAAAATGTTAAGAAAAAAGGTAATGATCAGAGTTGCCGACGGCTAACATTTTTGAAGGAAAAAAATGGAAAATTATTTGACGATGGAAACAAATTTATGAAAATAAAATTAAATGAGCAGAGTTGCCGAAGGCATTTATTTTTGAAGACAAAAGGGAATATTATTTGAAAAAAAAAAATATGAAATGTGGAAAATGAAAGAAAAAATAAAATGCACTGAAAAAAGTAATATGAAAGAAAATATTTTATGGTTAGTTTTATTTTTCATATATTAAGGTAAGTAGTTTTATTTTTGATATATTTTATTAATTTTTTTATGTTTTTGTAATTTTCAACAAGAAAATATCTCTTTTTAAATATTTTTTGTGGTCCTGAAAAGGACCGATTGTTTTGTTGTAAAAGAAAAATTCTCCAAATAGCGTCAAGAAAATATTTAACCGCCGAAACCGTACAAAGTACGACCTTGTCTCTTCAAAGCATAGACGACATCCATAGCAGTGACGGTTTTACGCTTAGCATGTTCGGTGTATGTAACGGCGTCACGAATAACGTTTTCCAAAAACACCTTCAGAACACCACGGGTTTCTTCGTAGATGAGGCCAGAGATACGCTTTACACCACCACGGCGAGCCAAACGTCTAATAGCTGGCTTGGTAATACCTTGGATATTATCACGTAACACTTTACGGTGACGTTTAGCGCCACCTTTTCCCAAGCCTTTGCCACCTTTACCACGACCAGTCATTTTTCACTTTTTTAAAAATCACTTAACACTTCACGAAAGCACAAGAACGAATGTTTTTTCGAAGGCTGGCGGCTTCTATTTATACAAAAATTGGCCTGTTTGACTAACCAAGAGTCTTAATGGAATACACATGTATTTGTGTATGTGTTAGTACACATTTTGGGCGCGCACAGCTGTCTTTACTGGTTTACCCACCCCTAATCATAGCCGCCTCTTCGAAATTTTCTATAAATACCGCTATATGGATGGATGGCACAGTTATTACAGTGTTAACAGTGTTTGTGTGCATACCTAAGTGAAGTGAAAAAACTAAAGTGAAAAATGGCTCGTACTAAGCAAACTGCCCGTAAATCAACTGGTGGAAAGGCTCCTCGTAAGCAATTGGCCACTAAAGCTGCTCGTAAGAGTGCCCCAGCCACCGGCGGCGTCAAGAAGCCTCATCGTTTCCGTCCTGGTACTGTTGCCTTGCGTGAAATCCGTCGTTACCAGAAGAGTACTGAATTGTTGATCCGCAAATTGCCCTTCCAACGTTTGGTTCGTGAAATTGCTCAAGATTTCAAAACTGATTTGCGTTTCCAGAGCTCTGCTGTTATGGCCTTGCAAGAAGCCAGTGAAGCATACTTGGTTGGTCTTTTCGAAGATACTAACTTGTGCGCCATCCATGCTAAGCGTGTCACCATCATGCCTAAAGATATTCAATTGGCCAGACGTATCCGTGGAGAACGTGCTTAAATTCTTGACGTTTTAAAAACATATTTTTTACAACAAAACAATCGGTCCTTTTCAGGACCACAAAATATTTATAAAAAAGAGATTATTTTTTCATCAAACTATTTATCATTTTTAACATTTTAAATAAATAAATATTTTTCTTTGTGTTTATTTCATTTTTGAGGCTGATTTTAGGAATATTTTAAAATTTTCTTGTATGAGTCATATTTGACGGCGTCAGTAAAAATTTCCCATTAGAAGACACATTTTATTCTTCTTCTTGAAAAAAATATAATATTACAATTTTCCCTTTCAAAGACACATTTCTGCTTCTTAAAAAAGTATTGAAATTTGCTTCTATAGGAAATTTTTGACGGCGTCAGTAAAATTATTCAATTAAATATTTTGTTCTTCTTCTTGACACAAAAAACAAAAATTATGTTATAATTTTTCCCTAAAAAGACATTTTATTCTTCTTCTTGAACAAACTTATTGAAATTTCCTTCTATATGTCATTTTTGACGGCGTCAGTAAAATTTTCCCATTGAAATGCACATTTGTGTTCTTCTTCTTCTTCCTTTTCTATGTGTATTTTTGATGGCGTCAGTAATATTTTCCTATTAAAGTATACATTTATTCTTCTTCTTTCTTTTCTATTGGTCTTTTTGACGCCGTCCGTCCATATTAATTTCTTCTTTAAAGACAATGTTTTTTCTTCTTCTTATTTTCTTCATAACAAATATTTGTTCTATTGAACTTGTTTTTGTGTGTATACTAATGTCCACAAGGCATATGTTCACTAAATTTGGCGCGAAATGTTCTCTGCAATAATGCTCTCATTATTTCTCACTCAATATGGTTGAAATTTTTTGGCGGCAAATGCTCTCTGTTTTGTTTTATTTTTCTTTTCAGATAATGATGAATGAAATATGCAATTTTTTTCTTTTCAGCAATATATATTTTTTAATTTAGTAAAATTTTAGGATAATTTTGTAAAATTATAATTTTTTTGAAAATATTAATCAAAAATTTTATCACATAGAGATGGCGAATATTTCTTGGCCATTTGAAAGGCGTAATACTGCATTTTAGAAAAAAAATTTCTTTTAAGAAAATTGTTTAAATCTTGTATTATTTTTACAAAATTGTCATAGAAAAGGGATTTATTTATTTTATTATATACATTTTTGCAAAAAATATCCAAATTTTTAACGAAATCTTGAAAAAAGTACGTGCGAAAAACTTCAGTAATTCTATATGGTTTTTTCCTTGATATGTACTAGCAAAGGAAGAATTATTTTTGGAGAATATTTTTTGTAAAAATTGATGAAATTTTTACTAAATTTTAACGAAAATGCCCTCATATTTTATTAAAAAGTAATTTTTGAGCGATTTTCATATAATTTAGCAAAAATATTTCAATTTTCAAAAATATTACCTTTGACAGTGAATGTTTGTCCATAGGTGGTATACGGTAATGGGAAGATTTTTTTAACTTTTCCAAAGAAATAACTACTTTTTATGAATAATGTTATAATTTGGTGTAAATATACAGATTCTGAAATGTTTTTTAAGAAATTTTTATAAAACTTAATTAGATTTGAGCTTTTAAATTTCTTTGAAGAAAAACTTTTCTTCATTGAAAATATGCCAACAAGAGGATTTCTGCCGTCTTGGACCACATAAAGATTTTGAATTTTTTTCACAGTGAAAATGTGAAATTTGTTAATATTTTAATTTTATCCTAAAGTAAACATATCAGGCTTTATTCTCAAACAGAATTTGGAAAAATATTTTTGAAAAAATTCATAATTTTTTCAAATTTAGTTACAAATTTGTGATTACATTTTTACAATCTGTGAAGTTAAACGCTTATAACTTTTAAACGGATAAAGGAAATTACACCAAATTTTCGTTAAAATATGGCCTGATATCTATACAAGAAATGTGTAAAATATCTTTTATAAAAATATTCAAAGATTCTTCAGAAAAATTAAATTTCTACGAAAACTTTTGTAAAAAATTAAACACGCTTCCACACAATATTTCGAAAAATATAGCTATTGACTACTATGCACTTCTCATCTTTTCAATGTACCTACCATTTTTAAAAATTGCCAATAACAATTTAATAGTACACATAAATTTGTGAGTGTATTTGTGTTACAGTGAAATATAAACATAAAAGTGAATAATCATGTCTGACGCCGCCGTTGTTGAAGCCACCGCCTCCCCAGTTGCCGCTGTTGAGAAAAAGGCACCAAAGAAGGCCGCAGCCAAAGCAAAGAAACCATCAGCTGCCCCTACTCATCCACCAACCCAACAAATGGTTGACGCCGCCATCAAAACATTGAAGGAACGTGGTGGTTCATCATTGCCCGCCATCAAGAAATATTTGGCCAGCACCTACAAGGTTGATGCCCAAAAATTGGCTCCTTTCATCAAGAAATATTTGAAGAGCGCTGTTGCCAGTGGAAAATTGATCCAAACTAAAGGTAAGGGTGCTTCTGGTTCATTCAAATTGTCCGCCTCGGCTTCCAAGGAACCCAAAGCAAAGACTGCTGAAAAGAAGAAGAAGGCCCCAGCTGCTGAGAAGAAGAAGAAGGCTGCCCCTAAAAAGGCCGCCGGTGAAAAGAAAACCGCTGCCAAGAAGCCATCTGCCGCCAAAAAGACCGCTGAGAAGAAGAAGGCTGACAAAACAAAGGCTAAGGCTGCCAAGAAAACCGGTACAGTTAAGGCTAAACCAGCAAAAACCGCCGCTAAAGCATCTGCCACCAAACCAAAGGCACCCAAGGCAAAAACAGCAGCTGCTAAACCCAAAAAAGCCGCCGCACCAAAGAAGCCAGCTGCCAAGAAAGCCGCCGCCAAGAAGTAATTTTTCCCAGAAAGATTACTTGTTGACAACATTTTTCGATATTCGAAAGCATAATATCTAACAGCCCTTTTCAGGGCTACAAATTAAATTCAAAAAGAGAAAATCTTTACTTCAAACTATTTATTATTACTACTATTTATTGTTTTATTACCTAAATAAATAAGAAAAATACACACGTGTCTGATTTTAGGAAAAATATTACCCTCACTAATTACTTTTCCTATTAGGTAATTAACATTGAGCCTGTTTTATTATGGGCATTCCACAAAATAACACCACAAACGGATTAAAATTTTAGTCCGGGTCATAAAATAAATGTGACTAATTTTTGTTTGTCTAATTATGGTCATTTTCATCTAATTTCATATTTTAGGAATTTTCCATTTAATATTCAAAAATGATAATTTTTTCTCTTTGCAAAAATTGTTTGCTGGGTAAAAGGAGATTATTTTAATCAGGAATGTTTTTCTATTCTAATGAAGTTATGTTGCAACTCTATTTTATTTCTCTTTCTATTTTCCCCTAATTCTATTTTTTCCATTGAAAGAAGTCCCGTTAATTTTTGCGCCACCACCAAAAATTTCCCCTTAAAAATGTTCGCGCTTCATATTTGGCATTGGCGTAGTGAAGTGTTACAGGCAAAATGCTTATACATGCTTGTTGTTCGTTTATACATTTTCGATATTGGTGGTGACTGCCGACGGCAATACAAAGTAACATCGCACAAGCACACACACACATACCCATACAGTGGATGGCGTGTTGTTGTACACACATAGAGTAGCCAAGCAAGCAAAAAAGCAATATGAACCACGGCAAAACAAGAATTGACGGCGTCATTTAGTAAATACATGGGAAAATATTATTTTTGCTAGAATTTGAGGAATTTTAAAATTATTTTGGTAAGTTTCTTTATTAAAAAATGTAAATAATGGAAAATAAGTGTTTCGACAAAAATTTGATCTCTTTTAAAATGTTTTTTGTGGCCCTGAAAAGGGCCTTTTATGGTAGAATTTCGACGAATTGATGAAAAATCAAGGCATTTACTTGGAGCTGGTGTATTTAGTAACAGCCTTGGTACCTTCAGAGACAGCGTGCTTAGCCAATTCACCGGGCAACAATAGACGGACAGCAGTTTGGATTTCCCGACTGGTGATGGTAGAGCGCTTGTTGTAGTGGGCCAAACGAGAGGCTTCGGCGGCAATACGTTCGAAGATGTCATTCACGAAACTGTTCATGATGCTCATGGCCTTTGACGAAATACCAGTATCAGGATGGACTTGCTTCAACACTTTGTAAATGTAGATAGCGTAACTCTCCTTACGCTTGGTACGTCTCTTCGATTTATCGCCCTTGGTGATGTTCTTTTGGGCTTTGCCGGCCTTCTTTGCTGCTTTACCACTGGTTTTTGGAGGCATTTTTCACTTTTAATTTTTTTAATCACACAAACACTTTTAACACTGTTCACAAATGATAAAAACCCAGTACCCAAACAGAATATTTCAAGCATTATGTGCTCAAATGTTTCAGGTAGTCGCAGTTGCTGTGTGGAATAGTGGCCAAACAACCCCAGTTTTCGATGTGTGTGTATTAAATGAGCGAGAGAAAAGTATAAATAGTAGGGGTTCAAGTGAGTAACGGCATCATTCTGTGTTTTTTCAGTGCTAAGTGAAGTGTTCAAAAAAATATTAAGTGAAAATGTCTGGTCGTGGTAAAGGTGGCAAAGTTAAGGGAAAGGCAAAGTCCCGTTCAAATCGTGCTGGTCTTCAATTCCCCGTCGGTCGTATTCATCGTTTGTTGCGCAAAGGCAACTATGCTGAACGTGTTGGTGCCGGTGCTCCAGTATATTTAGCCGCCGTCATGGAATATTTGGCTGCTGAAGTTTTGGAATTGGCTGGTAATGCTGCCCGTGACAACAAGAAGACTCGTATCATTCCCCGTCACTTGCAATTGGCCATCCGCAACGACGAAGAATTGAACAAATTGCTGTCCGGCGTCACTATTGCTCAAGGTGGTGTATTGCCAAACATCCAAGCTGTTCTCTTGCCCAAGAAGACCGAAAAGAAAGCCTAAATTATCTCGAAAGGTATTATGGAAAAAATACAGACCATCGTATAAGAAGAAGAAAAATCCATACAAAATTCAACCAATCCGTCCTTTTCAGGACGACAAAATATATTTAAAAAGAGAAAAAATCTATTCAAACTATTAATTTTCATTATTTACATTTTATAGGAAAAGAATAAAAATGACCAAAATTTTAATATTTACATTTTATAGGGAAAAAATAAAAATTCCCAAAAAATGATATTTTTCTTAATCGGCGACAACCCTTGATTATTTTGCAAATGACATTTTTTCTTTCATATTTCCTTAGAAAATATGTTCGTTTGTTGTAACTGTTTTTCATTTCTACCCCCCTCAGCAGAATTGTGTTTGTTTTATGTCGCTTTAGTTTTTCACAGAAATAGCGAGACAGATAGAGAGACAGAGAAAGAGAGAGAGCGAAAAAGAGATCATTCGTCTCATCGATGATGTTCGCGCCAATATTCCTTAATCGATGTTCCCGCCAATGTTCGTTCATCGTAAGTTGACGATGTCTGTTATGAATGTGTGTGTGTGGTGTTGTGTGTTTGTTAGTTAGAATAACCAAATGCCTTTACTTACGTTGACGATGATGATGGCCGTTGTTAATGTTGTTGTTGTGGTTGTTAGAGTAGTAAATTATTGGGAAAAAGACTTCTGCCGCCGCGAATTTTGAGGAGAAAAAAGTAACTGTATTTGGAAAGGAAAAAATGCAGAAATGTGCGATTTTGGTGATGTTGTCAGAGCATAGAGTTAGTAATAGAGTGATGACAACATGAAGTGCGCACGGAAAAATTTTTATTTTCAAAGGGAAAAAAGTAGAGTTGTGGAAATAAATTGAGGATCATTGTTAGAAAATAACCAAAATACATAAAATAGAAGAAAAATATGTGATTTTTGTGGACATTTAAGAAAGAAATAAATTATTTTTAGTGAAAAATAAGAAGAAGAAGAAGAAGAAGAAGAAGAAGAAGAAAATTTTCAATGATTTCAACATAAAGTAAAAGAATTTATGTGATTTTTGGGACGTTTGAGAGAAAAAATAAAATATTTTTAGTGAAACATAGGAAGAAGAAGAAGAACTTTTTTAATAATTTCAACATAAAGTAAAAGAAATTTAGAAAATTATGTGATTTTTTTTGGTAATTTAAGGAAATGTGATTTAGTGAAACAAGAAGAAGAAGAAAATTTTCAATAATTTCAACATTAAGTGAGAGAAATTTAGAAAATTATGTGATTTTTTGGACATTTAAGAAAAAAATATTTTTTTAGGGAAACATAAGGAGAAGAAGAAGAAAATTCTCAATAATTTCAACATAAAGTGAGAGAAATTTAGAAAATTATGTGATTTTTTGGAGGATTATGTGATTTTTGAATAAATAAGTAAAAGATAAAATTTTTCTATGCGAGTTCATGAAATGTAAGAAGAAGAAGAAGAATTTTTCAATAATTTCAACATAAAGTGGGAGAAATTTAGAAAATTATGTGATTTTTTGGAGGATTAAGTAAAAGATAAAATATTTTTATATGAAATCATGAAACATAAGAAGAAGAATTTTTTCATGAGCAAATTTTTGAAAAAAGAGATGCTATAAAAATTTTTTAAATATAATTTTAAGAAAAATCGCAGTAAATATTAACAAAATTCAAACTAATTTAATGAAAATTTTTTTAAAAAAGGTAATTTTCATTTTAATTTAAAAAATTTAATAACAATTTTTAATAATTTCATCACAAAATAACAAAAATTTTTACTTGAAGGAAAAAATAAGTACATAACATCGCAGTCAAAAAGATATTGTTGGCTTGGCATAGCATTGATGTGCGTTAGTTATATGAACAAACACACGCACACACCGACCGACGCTAGCGTATACACACATCGTCGTATTATCAAGCAAGCAAGCAGCTACCCTAACAACGAGAGTTGCCGGTAGAACATGTATTAGTGGAAATAAAGGAACATTTTTGTGTATTACGAAAAAGGAATGATCAGAGTTGCCGACGGTAAACATTTTTGAAGGCAAAAAAAAGAAGAAGAAGAAGAAAAAATGTTAAGAAAAAAGGTAATGATCAGAGTTGCCGACGGCTAACATTTTTGAAGGAAAAAAATGGAAAATTATTTGACGATGGAAACAAATTTATGAAAATAAAATTAAATGAGCAGAGTTGCCGAAGGCATTTATTTTTGAAGACAAAAGGGAATATTATTTGAAAAAAAAAAATATGAAATGTGGAAAATGAAAGAAAAAATAAAATGCACTGAAAAAAGTAATATGAAAGAAAATATTTTATGGTTAGTTTTATTTTTCATATATTAAGGTAAGTAGTTTTATTTTTGATATATTTTATTAATTTTTTTATGTTTTTGTAATTTTCAACAAGAAAATATCTCTTTTTAAATATTTTTTGTGGTCCTGAAAAGGACCGATTGTTTTGTTGTAAAAGAAAAATTCTCCAAATAGCGTCAAGAAAATATTTAACCGCCGAAACCGTACAAAGTACGACCTTGTCTCTTCAAAGCATAGACGACATCCATAGCAGTGACGGTTTTACGCTTAGCATGTTCGGTGTATGTAACGGCGTCACGAATAACGTTTTCCAAAAACACCTTCAGAACACCACGGGTTTCTTCGTAGATGAGGCCAGAGATACGCTTTACACCACCACGGCGAGCCAAACGTCTAATAGCTGGCTTGGTAATACCTTGGATATTATCACGTAACACTTTACGGTGACGTTTAGCGCCACCTTTTCCCAAGCCTTTGCCACCTTTACCACGACCAGTCATTTTTCACTTTTTTAAAAATCACTTAACACTTCACGAAAGCACAAGAACGAATGTTTTTTCGAAGGCTGGCGGCTTCTATTTATACAAAAATTGGCCTGTTTGACTAACCAAGAGTCTTAATGGAATACACATGTATTTGTGTATGTGTTAGTACACATTTTGGGCGCGCACAGCTGTCTTTACTGGTTTACCCACCCCTAATCATAGCCGCCTCTTCGAAATTTTCTATAAATACCGCTATATGGATGGATGGCACAGTTATTACAGTGTTAACAGTGTTTGTGTGCATACCTAAGTGAAGTGAAAAAACTAAAGTGAAAAATGGCTCGTACTAAGCAAACTGCCCGTAAATCAACTGGTGGAAAGGCTCCTCGTAAGCAATTGGCCACTAAAGCTGCTCGTAAGAGTGCCCCAGCCACCGGCGGCGTCAAGAAGCCTCATCGTTTCCGTCCTGGTACTGTTGCCTTGCGTGAAATCCGTCGTTACCAGAAGAGTACTGAATTGTTGATCCGCAAATTGCCCTTCCAACGTTTGGTTCGTGAAATTGCTCAAGATTTCAAAACTGATTTGCGTTTCCAGAGCTCTGCTGTTATGGCCTTGCAAGAAGCCAGTGAAGCATACTTGGTTGGTCTTTTCGAAGATACTAACTTGTGCGCCATCCATGCTAAGCGTGTCACCATCATGCCTAAAGATATTCAATTGGCCAGACGTATCCGTGGAGAACGTGCTTAAATTCTTGACGTTTTAAAAACATATTTTTTACAACAAAACAATCGGTCCTTTTCAGGACCACAAAATATTTATAAAAAAGAGATTATTTCTTCATCAAACTATTTATCATTTTTAACATTTTAAATAAATAAATATTTTTCTTTGTGTTTATTTCATTTTTGAGGCTGATTTTAGGAATATTTTAAAATTTTCTTGTATGAGTCATATTTGACGGCGTCAGTAAAAATTTCCCATTAGAAGACACATTTTATTCTTCTTCTTGAAAAAAATATAATATTACAATTTTCCCTTTCAAAGACACATTTCTGCTTCTTAAAAAAGTATTGAAATTTGCTTCTATAGGAAATTTTTGACGGCGTCAGTAAAATTATTCAATTAAATATTTTGTTCTTCTTCTTGACACAAAAAACAAAAATTATGTTATAATTTTTCCCTAAAAAGACATTTTATTCTTCTTCTTGAACAAACTTATTGAAATTTCCTTCTATATGTCATTTTTGACGGCGTCAGTAAAATTTTCCCATTGAAATGCACATTTGTGTTCTTCTTCTTCTTCCTTTTCTATGTGTATTTTTGATGGCGTCAGTAATATTTTCCTATTAAAGTATACATTTATTCTTCTTCTTTCTTTTCTATTGGTCTTTTTGACGCCGTCCGTCCATATTAATTTCTTCTTTAAAGACAATGTTTTTTCTTCTTCTTATTTTCTTCATAACAAATATTTGTTCTATTGAACTTGTTTTTGTGTGTATACTAATGTCCACAAGGCATATGTTCACTAAATTTGGCGCGAAATGTTCTCTGCAATAATGCTCTCATTATTTCTCACTCAATATGGTTGAAATTTTTTGGCGGCAAATGCTCTCTGTTTTGTTTTATTTTTCTTTTCAGATAATGATGAATGAAATATGCAATTTTTTTCTTTTCAGCAATATATATTTTTTAATTTAGTAAAATTTTAGGATAATTTTGTAAAATTATAATTTTTTTGAAAATATTAATCAAAAATTTTATCACATAGAGATGGCGAATATTTCTTGGCCATTTGAAAGGCGTAATACTGCATTTTAGAAAAAAAATTTCTTTTAAGAAAATTGTTTAAATCTTGTATTATTTTTACAAAATTGTCATAGAAAAGGGATTTATTTATTTTATTATATACATTTTTGCAAAAAATATCCAAATTTTTAACGAAATCTTGAAAAAAGTACGTGCGAAAAACTTCAGTAATTCTATATGGTTTTTTCCTTGATATGTACTAGCAAAGGAAGAATTATTTTTGGAGAATATTTTTTGTAAAAATTGATGAAATTTTTACTAAATTTTAACGAAAATGCCCTCATATTTTATTAAAAAGTAATTTTTGAGCGATTTTCATATAATTTAGCAAAAATATTTCAATTTTCAAAAATATTACCTTTGACAGTGAATGTTTGTCCATAGGTGGTATACGGTAATGGGAAGATTTTTTTAACTTTTCCAAAGAAATAACTACTTTTTATGAATAATGTTATAATTTGGTGTAAATATACAGATTCTGAAATGTTTTTTAAGAAATTTTTATAAAACTTAATTAGATTTGAGCTTTTAAATTTCTTTGAAGAAAAACTTTTCTTCATTGAAAATATGCCAACAAGAGGATTTCTGCCGTCTTGGACCACATAAAGATTTTGAATTTTTTTCACAGTGAAAATGTGAAATTTGTTAATATTTTAATTTTATCCTAAAGTAAACATATCAGGCTTTATTCTCAAACAGAATTTGGAAAAATATTTTTGAAAAAATTCATAATTTTTTCAAATTTAGTTACAAATTTGTGATTACATTTTTACAATCTGTGAAGTTAAACGCTTATAACTTTTAAACGGATAAAGGAAATTACACCAAATTTTCGTTAAAATATGGCCTGATATCTATACAAGAAATGTGTAAAATATCTTTTATAAAAATATTCAAAGATTCTTCAGAAAAATTAAATTTCTACGAAAACTTTTGTAAAAAATTAAACACGCTTCCACACAATATTTCGAAAAATATAGCTATTGACTACTATGCACTTCTCATCTTTTCAATGTACCTACCATTTTTAAAAATTGCCAATAACAATTTAATAGTACACATAAATTTGTGAGTGTATTTGTGTTACAGTGAAATATAAACATAAAAGTGAATAATCATGTCTGACGCCGCCGTTGTTGAAGCCACCGCCTCCCCAGTTGCCGCTGTTGAGAAAAAGGCACCAAAGAAGGCCGCAGCCAAAGCAAAGAAACCATCAGCTGCCCCTACTCATCCACCAACCCAACAAATGGTTGACGCCGCCATCAAAACATTGAAGGAACGTGGTGGTTCATCATTGCCCGCCATCAAGAAATATTTGGCCAGCACCTACAAGGTTGATGCCCAAAAATTGGCTCCTTTCATCAAGAAATATTTGAAGAGCGCTGTTGCCAGTGGAAAATTGATCCAAACTAAAGGTAAGGGTGCTTCTGGTTCATTCAAATTGTCCGCCTCGGCTTCCAAGGAACCCAAAGCAAAGACTGCTGAAAAGAAGAAGAAGGCCCCAGCTGCTGAGAAGAAGAAGAAGGCTGCCCCTAAAAAGGCCGCCGGTGAAAAGAAAACCGCTGCCAAGAAGCCATCTGCCGCCAAAAAGACCGCTGAGAAGAAGAAGGCTGACAAAACAAAGGCTAAGGCTGCCAAGAAAACCGGTACAGTTAAGGCTAAACCAGCAAAAACCGCCGCTAAAGCATCTGCCACCAAACCAAAGGCACCCAAGGCAAAAACAGCAGCTGCTAAACCCAAAAAAGCCGCCGCACCAAAGAAGCCAGCTGCCAAGAAAGCCGCCGCCAAGAAGTAATTTTTCCCAGAAAGATTACTTGTTGACAACATTTTTCGATATTCGAAAGCATAATATCTAACAGCCCTTTTCAGGGCTACAAATTAAATTCAAAAAGAGAAAATCTTTACTTCAAACTATTTATTATTACTACTATTTATTGTTTTATTACCTAAATAAATAAGAAAAATACACACGTGTCTGATTTTAGGAAAAATATTACCCTCACTAATTACTTTTCCTATTAGGTAATTAACATTGAGCCTGTTTTATTATGGGCATTCCACAAAATAACACCACAAACGGATTAAAATTTTAGTCCGGGTCATAAAATAAATGTGACTAATTTTTGTTTGTCTAATTATGGTCATTTTCATCTAATTTCATATTTTAGGAATTTTCCATTTAATATTCAAAAATGATAATTTTTTCTCTTTGCAAAAATTGTTTGCTGGGTAAAAGGAGATTATTTTAATCAGGAATGTTTTTCTATTCTAATGAAGTTATGTTGCAACTCTATTTTATTTCTCTTTCTATTTTCCCCTAATTCTATTTTTTCCATTGAAAGAAGTCCCGTTAATTTTTGCGCCACCACCAAAAATTTCCCCTTAAAAATGTTCGCGCTTCATATTTGGCATTGGCGTAGTGAAGTGTTACAGGCAAAATGCTTATACATGCTTGTTGTTCGTTTATACATTTTCGATATTGGTGGTGACTGCCGACGGCAATACAAAGTAACATCGCACAAGCACACACACACATACCCATACAGTGGATGGCGTGTTGTTGTACACACATAGAGTAGCCAAGCAAGCAAAAAAGCAATATGAACCACGGCAAAACAAGAATTGACGGCGTCATTTAGTAAATACATGGGAAAATATTATTTTTGCTAGAATTTGAGGAATTTTAAAATTATTTTGGTAAGTTTCTTTATTAAAAAATGTAAATAATGGAAAATAAGTGTTTCGACAAAAATTTGATCTCTTTTAAAATGTTTTTTGTGGCCCTGAAAAGGGCCTTTTATGGTAGAATTTCGACGAATTGATGAAAAATCAAGGCATTTACTTGGAGCTGGTGTATTTAGTAACAGCCTTGGTACCTTCAGAGACAGCGTGCTTAGCCAATTCACCGGGCAACAATAGACGGACAGCAGTTTGGATTTCCCGACTGGTGATGGTAGAGCGCTTGTTGTAGTGGGCCAAACGAGAGGCTTCGGCGGCAATACGTTCGAAGATGTCATTCACGAAACTGTTCATGATGCTCATGGCCTTTGACGAAATACCAGTATCAGGATGGACTTGCTTCAACACTTTGTAAATGTAGATAGCGTAACTCTCCTTACGCTTGGTACGTCTCTTCGATTTATCGCCCTTGGTGATGTTCTTTTGGGCTTTGCCGGCCTTCTTTGCTGCTTTACCACTGGTTTTTGGAGGCATTTTTCACTTTTAATTTTTTTAATCACACAAACACTTTTAACACTGTTCACAAATGATAAAAACCCAGTACCCAAACAGAATATTTCAAGCATTATGTGCTCAAATGTTTCAGGTAGTCGCAGTTGCTGTGTGGAATAGTGGCCAAACAACCCCAGTTTTCGATGTGTGTGTATTAAATGAGCGAGAGAAAAGTATAAATACTAGGGGTTCAAGTGAGTAACGGCATCATTCTGTGTTTTTTCAGTGCTAAGTGAAGTGTTCAAAAAAATATTAAGTGAAAATGTCTGGTCGTGGTAAAGGTGGCAAAGTTAAGGGAAAGGCAAAGTCCCGTTCAAATCGTGCTGGTCTTCAATTCCCCGTCGGTCGTATTCATCGTTTGTTGCGCAAAGGCAACTATGCTGAACGTGTTGGTGCCGGTGCTCCAGTATATTTAGCCGCCGTCATGGAATATTTGGCTGCTGAAGTTTTGGAATTGGCTGGTAATGCTGCCCGTGACAACAAGAAGACTCGTATCATTCCCCGTCACTTGCAATTGGCCATCCGCAACGACGAAGAATTGAACAAATTGCTGTCCGGCGTCACTATTGCTCAAGGTGGTGTATTGCCAAACATCCAAGCTGTTCTCTTGCCCAAGAAGACCGAAAAGAAAGCCTAAATTATCTCGAAAGGTATTATGGAAAAAATACAGACCATCGTATAAGAAGAAGAAAAATCCATACAAAATTCAACCAATCCGTCCTTTTCAGGACGACAAAATATATTTAAAAAGAGAAAAAATCTATTCAAACTATTAATTTTCATTATTTACATTTTATAGGAAAAGAATAAAAATGACCAAAATTTTAATATTTACATTTTATAGGGAAAAAATAAAAATTCCCAAAAAATGATATTTTTCTTAATCGGCGACAACCCTTGATTATTTTGCAAATGACATTTTTTCTTTCATATTTCCTTAGAAAATATGTTCGTTTGTTGTAACTGTTTTTCATTTCTACCCCCCTCAGCAGAATTGTGTTTGTTTTATGTCGCTTTAGTTTTTCACAGAAATAGCGAGACAGATAGAGAGACAGAGAAAGAGAGAGAGCGAAAAAGAGATCATTCGTCTCATCGATGATGTTCGCGCCAATATTCCTTAATCGATGTTCCCGCCAATGTTCGTTCATCGTAAGTTGACGATGTCTGTTATGAATGTGTGTGTGTGGTGTTGTGTGTTTGTTAGTTAGAATAACCAAATGCCTTTACTTACGTTGACGATGATGATGGCCGTTGTTAATGTTGTTGTTGTGGTTGTTAGAGTAGTAAATTATTGGGAAAAAGACTTCTGCCGCCGCGAATTTTGAGGAGAAAAAAGTAACTGTATTTGGAAAGGAAAAAATGCAGAAATGTGCGATTTTGGTGATGTTGTCAGAGCATAGAGTTAGTAATAGAGTGATGACAACATGAAGTGCGCACGGAAAAATTTTTATTTTCAAAGGGAAAAAAGTAGAGTTGTGGAAATAAATTGAGGATCATTGTTAGAAAATAACCAAAATACATAAAATAGAAGAAAAATATGTGATTTTTGTGGACATTTAAGAAAGAAATAAATTATTTTTAGTGAAAAATAAGAAGAAGAAGAAGAAGAAGAAGAAGAAGAAGAAAATTTTCAATGATTTCAACATAAAGTAAAAGAATTTATGTGATTTTTGGGACGTTTGAGAGAAAAAATAAAATATTTTTAGTGAAACATAGGAAGAAGAAGAAGAACTTTTTTAATAATTTCAACATAAAGTAAAAGAAATTTAGAAAATTATGTGATTTTTTTTGGTAATTTAAGGAAATGTGATTTAGTGAAACAAGAAGAAGAAGAAAATTTTCAATAATTTCAACATTAAGTGAGAGAAATTTAGAAAATTATGTGATTTTTTGGACATTTAAGAAAAAAATATTTTTTTAGGGAAACATAAGGAGAAGAAGAAGAAAATTCTCAATAATTTCAACATAAAGTGAGAGAAATTTAGAAAATTATGTGATTTTTTGGAGGATTATGTGATTTTTGAATAAATAAGTAAAAGATAAAATTTTTCTATGCGAGTTCATGAAATGTAAGAAGAAGAAGAAGAATTTTTCAATAATTTCAACATAAAGTGGGAGAAATTTAGAAAATTATGTGATTTTTTGGAGGATTAAGTAAAAGATAAAATATTTTTATATGAAATCATGAAACATAAGAAGAAGAATTTTTTCATGAGCAAATTTTTGAAAAAAGAGATGCTATAAAAATTTTTTAAATATAATTTTAAGAAAAATCGCAGTAAATATTAACAAAATTCAAACTAATTTAATGAAAATTTTTTTAAAAAAGGTAATTTTCATTTTAATTTAAAAAATTTAATAACAATTTTTAATAATTTCATCACAAAATAACAAAAATTTTTACTTGAAGGAAAAAATAAGTACATAACATCGCAGTCAAAAAGATATTGTTGGCTTGGCATAGCATTGATGTGCGTTAGTTATATGAACAAACACACGCACACACCGACCGACGCTAGCGTATACACACATCGTCGTATTATCAAGCAAGCAAGCAGCTACCCTAACAACGAGAGTTGCCGGTAGAACATGTATTAGTGGAAATAAAGGAACATTTTTGTGTATTACGAAAAAGGAATGATCAGAGTTGCCGACGGTAAACATTTTTGAAGGCAAAAAAAAGAAGAAGAAGAAGAAAAAATGTTAAGAAAAAAGGTAATGATCAGAGTTGCCGACGGCTAACATTTTTGAAGGAAAAAAATGGAAAATTATTTGACGATGGAAACAAATTTATGAAAATAAAATTAAATGAGCAGAGTTGCCGAAGGCATTTATTTTTGAAGACAAAAGGGAATATTATTTGAAAAAAAAAAATATGAAATGTGGAAAATGAAAGAAAAAATAAAATGCACTGAAAAAAGTAATATGAAAGAAAATATTTTATGGTTAGTTTTATTTTTCATATATTAAGGTAAGTAGTTTTATTTTTGATATATTTTATTAATTTTTTTATGTTTTTGTAATTTTCAACAAGAAAATATCTCTTTTTAAATATTTTTTGTGGTCCTGAAAAGGACCGATTGTTTTGTTGTAAAAGAAAAATTCTCCAAATAGCGTCAAGAAAATATTTAACCGCCGAAACCGTACAAAGTACGACCTTGTCTCTTCAAAGCATAGACGACATCCATAGCAGTGACGGTTTTACGCTTAGCATGTTCGGTGTATGTAACGGCGTCACGAATAACGTTTTCCAAAAACACCTTCAGAACACCACGGGTTTCTTCGTAGATGAGGCCAGAGATACGCTTTACACCACCACGGCGAGCCAAACGTCTAATAGCTGGCTTGGTAATACCTTGGATATTATCACGTAACACTTTACGGTGACGTTTAGCGCCACCTTTTCCCAAGCCTTTGCCACCTTTACCACGACCAGTCATTTTTCACTTTTTTAAAAATCACTTAACACTTCACGAAAGCACAAGAACGAATGTTTTTTCGAAGGCTGGCGGCTTCTATTTATACAAAAATTGGCCTGTTTGACTAACCAAGAGTCTTAATGGAATACACATGTATTTGTGTATGTGTTAGTACACATTTTGGGCGCGCACAGCTGTCTTTACTGGTTTACCCACCCCTAATCATAGCCGCCTCTTCGAAATTTTCTATAAATACCGCTATATGGATGGATGGCACAGTTATTACAGTGTTAACAGTGTTTGTGTGCATACCTAAGTGAAGTGAAAAAACTAAAGTGAAAAATGGCTCGTACTAAGCAAACTGCCCGTAAATCAACTGGTGGAAAGGCTCCTCGTAAGCAATTGGCCACTAAAGCTGCTCGTAAGAGTGCCCCAGCCACCGGCGGCGTCAAGAAGCCTCATCGTTTCCGTCCTGGTACTGTTGCCTTGCGTGAAATCCGTCGTTACCAGAAGAGTACTGAATTGTTGATCCGCAAATTGCCCTTCCAACGTTTGGTTCGTGAAATTGCTCAAGATTTCAAAACTGATTTGCGTTTCCAGAGCTCTGCTGTTATGGCCTTGCAAGAAGCCAGTGAAGCATACTTGGTTGGTCTTTTCGAAGATACTAACTTGTGCGCCATCCATGCTAAGCGTGTCACCATCATGCCTAAAGATATTCAATTGGCCAGACGTATCCGTGGAGAACGTGCTTAAATTCTTGACGTTTTAAAAACATATTTTTTACAACAAAACAATCGGTCCTTTTCAGGACCACAAAATATTTATAAAAAAGAGATTATTTTTTCATCAAACTATTTATCATTTTTAACATTTTAAATAAATAAATATTTTTCTTTGTGTTTATTTCATTTTTGAGGCTGATTTTAGGAATATTTTAAAATTTTCTTGTATGAGTCATATTTGACGGCGTCAGTAAAAATTTCCCATTAGAAGACACATTTTATTCTTCTTCTTGAAAAAAATATAATATTACAATTTTCCCTTTCAAAGACACATTTCTGCTTCTTAAAAAAGTATTGAAATTTGCTTCTATAGGAAATTTTTGACGGCGTCAGTAAAATTATTCAATTAAATATTTTGTTCTTCTTCTTGACACAAAAAACAAAAATTATGTTATAATTTTTCCCTAAAAAGACATTTTATTCTTCTTCTTGAACAAACTTATTGAAATTTCCTTCTATATGTCATTTTTGACGGCGTCAGTAAAATTTTCCCATTGAAATGCACATTTGTGTTCTTCTTCTTCTTCCTTTTCTATGTGTATTTTTGATGGCGTCAGTAATATTTTCCTATTAAAGTATACATTTATTCTTCTTCTTTCTTTTCTATTGGTCTTTTTGACGCCGTCCGTCCATATTAATTTCTTCTTTAAAGACAATGTTTTTTCTTCTTCTTATTTTCTTCATAACAAATATTTGTTCTATTGAACTTGTTTTTGTGTGTATACTAATGTCCACAAGGCATATGTTCACTAAATTTGGCGCGAAATGTTCTCTGCAATAATGCTCTCATTATTTCTCACTCAATATGGTTGAAATTTTTTGGCGGCAAATGCTCTCTGTTTTGTTTTATTTTTCTTTTCAGATAATGATGAATGAAATATGCAATTTTTTTCTTTTCAGCAATATATATTTTTTAATTTAGTAAAATTTTAGGATAATTTTGTAAAATTATAATTTTTTTGAAAATATTAATCAAAAATTTTATCACATAGAGATGGCGAATATTTCTTGGCCATTTGAAAGGCGTAATACTGCATTTTAGAAAAAAAATTTCTTTTAAGAAAATTGTTTAAATCTTGTATTATTTTTACAAAATTGTCATAGAAAAGGGATTTATTTATTTTATTATATACATTTTTGCAAAAAATATCCAAATTTTTAACGAAATCTTGAAAAAAGTACGTGCGAAAAACTTCAGTAATTCTATATGGTTTTTTCCTTGATATGTACTAGCAAAGGAAGAATTATTTTTGGAGAATATTTTTTGTAAAAATTGATGAAATTTTTACTAAATTTTAACGAAAATGCCCTCATATTTTATTAAAAAGTAATTTTTGAGCGATTTTCATATAATTTAGCAAAAATATTTCAATTTTCAAAAATATTACCTTTGACAGTGAATGTTTGTCCATAGGTGGTATACGGTAATGGGAAGATTTTTTTAACTTTTCCAAAGAAATAACTACTTTTTATGAATAATGTTATAATTTGGTGTAAATATACAGATTCTGAAATGTTTTTTAAGAAATTTTTATAAAACTTAATTAGATTTGAGCTTTTAAATTTCTTTGAAGAAAAACTTTTCTTCATTGAAAATATGCCAACAAGAGGATTTCTGCCGTCTTGGACCACATAAAGATTTTGAATTTTTTTCACAGTGAAAATGTGAAATTTGTTAATATTTTAATTTTATCCTAAAGTAAACATATCAGGCTTTATTCTCAAACAGAATTTGGAAAAATATTTTTGAAAAAATTCATAATTTTTTCAAATTTAGTTACAAATTTGTGATTACATTTTTACAATCTGTGAAGTTAAACGCTTATAACTTTTAAACGGATAAAGGAAATTACACCAAATTTTCGTTAAAATATGGCCTGATATCTATACAAGAAATGTGTAAAATATCTTTTATAAAAATATTCAAAGATTCTTCAGAAAAATTAAATTTCTACGAAAACTTTTGTAAAAAATTAAACACGCTTCCACACAATATTTCGAAAAATATAGCTATTGACTACTATGCACTTCTCATCTTTTCAATGTACCTACCATTTTTAAAAATTGCCAATAACAATTTAATAGTACACATAAATTTGTGAGTGTATTTGTGTTACAGTGAAATATAAACATAAAAGTGAATAATCATGTCTGACGCCGCCGTTGTTGAAGCCACCGCCTCCCCAGTTGCCGCTGTTGAGAAAAAGGCACCAAAGAAGGCCGCAGCCAAAGCAAAGAAACCATCAGCTGCCCCTACTCATCCACCAACCCAACAAATGGTTGACGCCGCCATCAAAACATTGAAGGAACGTGGTGGTTCATCATTGCCCGCCATCAAGAAATATTTGGCCAGCACCTACAAGGTTGATGCCCAAAAATTGGCTCCTTTCATCAAGAAATATTTGAAGAGCGCTGTTGCCAGTGGAAAATTGATCCAAACTAAAGGTAAGGGTGCTTCTGGTTCATTCAAATTGTCCGCCTCGGCTTCCAAGGAACCCAAAGCAAAGACTGCTGAAAAGAAGAAGAAGGCCCCAGCTGCTGAGAAGAAGAAGAAGGCTGCCCCTAAAAAGGCCGCCGGTGAAAAGAAAACCGCTGCCAAGAAGCCATCTGCCGCCAAAAAGACCGCTGAGAAGAAGAAGGCTGACAAAACAAAGGCTAAGGCTGCCAAGAAAACCGGTACAGTTAAGGCTAAACCAGCAAAAACCGCCGCTAAAGCATCTGCCACCAAACCAAAGGCACCCAAGGCAAAAACAGCAGCTGCTAAACCCAAAAAAGCCGCCGCACCAAAGAAGCCAGCTGCCAAGAAAGCCGCCGCCAAGAAGTAATTTTTCCCAGAAAGATTACTTGTTGACAACATTTTTCGATATTCGAAAGCATAATATCTAACAGCCCTTTTCAGGGCTACAAATTAAATTCAAATAGAGAAAATCTTTACTTCAAACTATTTATTATTACTACTATTTATTGTTTTATTACCTAAATAAATAAGAAAAATACACACGTGTCTGATTTTAGGAAAAATATTACCCTCACTAATTACTTTTCCTATTAGGTAATTAACATTGAGCCTGTTTTATTATGGGCATTCCACAAAATAACACCACAAACGGATTAAAATTTTAGTCCGGGTCATAAAATAAATGTGACTAATTTTTGTTTGTCTAATTATGGTCATTTTCATCTAATTTCATATTTTAGGAATTTTCCATTTAATATTCAAAAATGATAATTTTTTCTCTTTGCAAAAATTGTTTGCTGGGTAAAAGGAGATTATTTTAATCAGGAATGTTTTTCTATTCTAATGAAGTTATGTTGCAACTCTATTTTATTTCTCTTTCTATTTTCCCCTAATTCTATTTTTTCCATTGAAAGAAGTCCCGTTAATTTTTGCGCCACCACCAAAAATTTCCCCTTAAAAATGTTCGCGCTTCATATTTGGCATTGGCGTAGTGAAGTGTTACAGGCAAAATGCTTATACATGCTTGTTGTTCGTTTATACATTTTCGATATTGGTGGTGACTGCCGACGGCAATACAAAGTAACATCGCACAAGCACACACACACATACCCATACAGTGGATGGCGTGTTGTTGTACACACATAGAGTAGCCAAGCAAGCAAAAAAGCAATATGAACCACGGCAAAACAAGAATTGACGGCGTCATTTAGTAAATACATGGGAAAATATTATTTTTGCTAGAATTTGAGGAATTTTAAAATTATTTTGGTAAGTTTCTTTATTAAAAAATGTAAATAATGGAAAATAAGTGTTTCGACAAAAATTTGATCTCTTTTAAAATGTTTTTTGTGGCCCTGAAAAGGGCCTTTTATGGTAGAATTTCGACGAATTGATGAAAAATCAAGGCATTTACTTGGAGCTGGTGTATTTAGTAACAGCCTTGGTACCTTCAGAGACAGCGTGCTTAGCCAATTCACCGGGCAACAATAGACGGACAGCAGTTTGGATTTCCCGACTGGTGATGGTAGAGCGCTTGTTGTAGTGGGCCAAACGAGAGGCTTCGGCGGCAATACGTTCGAAGATGTCATTCACGAAACTGTTCATGATGCTCATGGCCTTTGACGAAATACCAGTATCAGGATGGACTTGCTTCAACACTTTGTAAATGTAGATAGCGTAACTCTCCTTACGCTTGGTACGTCTCTTCGATTTATCGCCCTTGGTGATGTTCTTTTGGGCTTTGCCGGCCTTCTTTGCTGCTTTACCACTGGTTTTTGGAGGCATTTTTCACTTTTAATTTTTTTAATCACACAAACACTTTTAACACTGTTCACAAATGATAAAAACCCAGTACTTTTACTTTTCATATTGCCATTTATTTTCAAATTTCATTCATTTTAATTACAAAGGTACTTAATGGCTAAAGTACATATTGAGTTAATAACTAAACATTCTCTATGTATCATTACAATACTTCTCTTAGAGACTACTATATTTATTTTAAGTTTGTGCATATGTTGCAATCATTTACATTTTTCTTTGTTCTTTCGAATTCAATGTTATTTTAAATTAGAGCCCAAAAATCACAAAAAGGCTGGAATAAAAATCTTAAAATAAAACTTACAAACTAAATAAATACTATAAAAAGATAACTTATAATAAACTTAACATAACTATATACAAAATTTACAAAATTTACTTATTGTGCCATATCGTAGACAGGATTTGTGTTTGCGTCAAAGCGGTGGTACCTTCTGTGGTAATAAATAAGTTTTTCGTCATTAAATACCAAGCCTTCACTGTTGAGCTTGAGTAAAGCAACAGGAGGTAAGTGTCTTCTATTTGTAATATTTCTTAATTCTTCATCAAAAGTAATGAAATCTTTTATAATATCATTATCTATGTCTTGACACCTTTCGAAGAATTCTAACAATATGTTTACCATGAACACATCAATTCTACTGAAGTGTACTGCATTATAGATACTTTTATTTGCTGGTGATCTGAGTTCGCCCTCACTATTTAGAACTGTTTTCATCCCTAAAGAAGCAGACAGAACTTTTCTCTCGAATATCCTTAGCCTTTCCATCTGGGCAGAAGATATGTCTACCCAGGCAGGAAAGGAGTAGGCTATAATTGGCCTAATTATTTGCCTATAAATTAAAAGTTTTATTTGGCTTGTTAGACCTCCTCTTCTTTTAAATATTCTCTGATAGGTGAAATAGACTCTTTTGGCTTTGGTCAATGTATAATCAATGTGCCTAATGAAATTGAACTTTCTACAGAACATGATACCTAAATATTTCATTTGGTCTGAAGCTGTGATAAGTTCATTTCCTGCTTTTATGGCAGGTTTATATCTTTTAAGGCTAGGATAGGTAGCCTTAGGTTTCCCACTAATCATTATAGAGCGACATTTTTGGACATTTAATTTTAGTTTCCACTTTTTGAAGTAGTCACACAACTTCACCATATATTGATTGAGTCTTCTTTCAAGAGTATGACCAAATCGACCGCGTAGAGCTAGCAAAACATCGTCTGCATATGTTAGGAGCAACCCTCCTTCAGGCGGGGTAGGTATGTCACTGATGAAGATATTGTACAACACTGGTCCAAGGAGTGAGCCTTGTGGCACACCCGCTTGGATCGAGCGTTGCACAGATATACTATCACCAACTTTGACCCTAAATTGCCTGTCCTTTAGGAAGGCTGCTACCATCCTACACGATTGGGAGTCAAACCCAAAAGACTGCATTTTATACAAAATTCCGCTTTGCCAAACGGAATCGAATGCCTTCTCAAAATCAAGGCTTACTGCAATAGTGCCCATTATTCTCTTAAACCCATTGGCAACATAAGTCGAAAATGCTGTGAGGGCATGCGTTGTGGAATGTCTAGGCCTAAATCCGAATTGACAATCCCTCAAGATTCTACGTTCCTCTATAGTTTGTTTGATCCTTTCAAGTAGAAAATATTCAAAGAGTTTTCCGAAAGGAGACAATAATGAAATAGGCCTATAACTTCCACAATTTCTTGCATCAGCGTTAGGCTTTTTTATAGGAATAATTAGGGCTTGTTTCCATTTGCTTGGAAAATAGCCTATATTCAGAGAGTGATTAATAATTAACGTAAGGAATGTTAAAATTACATTACCTGTATGTTTAAGTACTACGTCTGGTATTCCATCTATCCCAGAAGATTTTTTCGATGATCTTTTCTTAATCGCTGATGCTACCTCTTTAGGCTTTACAAAACCTCCCTCATACCACTTTGTCATATCATTTATTATTGATCCCTCTGCAGTAAAATCATCGCAAAAGTTTATTAGCGGTGTTTGACTCTCAATTCCACTGATGGCATCATTTACGAGACCATCAAAGGAATTGGCAGACAAAGCTCCTACTGATTGATGATTTTTCTGCAGATGATCAGCAAATATCTCAGCTTTTATGTTATTATTATTTATGTGTATCCCATCTGAATTTATTATTGTAGGAATCGGCTCCTTATGTGAAATACCAGCAGCTCTTTTAACTTGTCGATATGTTTTGGAGTTAATACTAATACCCTCTAAATAATTAGTGTAACGATTTCCCTCAAATATTATAATTTGTTCTTTTATTATTATTCCAAGATTTTTAATATCAGCCCTTATGATGGAGTGTCGCTGTGGGTCACCAGATCTGCGTAATATTTGTCGCAGTCTTTTTCTCTCTTTAATAAACCGCCTAATGTGTTGGGGAAGTTCACCTAACACATGGTTTCTATATTTAACTTTGGGAACACTATGTTCTATGGCTTCAGTGAAGACATTAGTAAGGCCCTCAATGGAAGAATCAATTTCTTCGATGGTTGAATTTCGGTTTGTTGGAAGAACATGGTCTTGTATCCCATGTCTTATTAATCTTTGGAATCTGTTAATATTAATTTTGTCATAATTATAATATGTTTGTTCTTCTTCAATTTGTAATGTATTTGTGACTATATTTATTTCAACCCCCATATGATCTGATTCAAAATCGTGTGTTTTTAGTGGTTCACTATTTTCTAATATGACACCTGATGATATAATGAAAAAATCAATATATGAATTTTCTACTCTATTGTACCTAGTGGGACCAGCTGTCGGGCAGATGGTCAAGTCTGGATTAGTAATTAGATAGTCTTGTAATTCGCGACCTCTTATGTTATTGGTAGTTCCTCCCCAATCTTCATGCTTAGCGTTCAGATCACATCCAACAATTATATCGTTGGTTGCCCCCAGATTCGCAATTTCATCAAGATCGGTAGGTGTGATATGAAGATTAGTACCTGGTGGGTAATACATTGATATTATCAACATATGGGTACCATCTGCTCTGTACAGCTTAATCCCACAAGATTCTATCTGACCTGTATTTATTGTAATTTCCTCAAATCTATAATTGTTTTTGACAAGAATTCCTGTGCCTCCTCCTGCACGTCCTATTCTACATTTTTTATGAAGTGCATATCCCTCAATGTCTAATTTATGTTTTTCAGTTAACTTATGCTCTGCAAGGAGCACCACATCTGGTTTGTGTTTTTTTATAAAATTTTTAAGGTAGTGTCTTTTTTCGATTGACACCACTGAATTAACGTTGAGGAATATGCACTTCAACATTGATATCCTGTAATATGCATCAAGAGTTTTAAGAAGGCAGTATCTTTGCCTTCTGTTTCAAGAATCTCTTGATATTTTGAATGGAATTGCTCAAGATTTTTTACTAGTTCCGGTAGAGTTTTACCAAAGGTATTTTTGCAGTTATTGGCAATAGACATTGTCATATCTGCAGAATTATTCATGCTAAATACTTGACTGGTTGTCCTAGTATTCCTAATTGGCTGAGTGTTTTCCCTAACTGCAGGTTTAACGGCGTTAGATACTTGTGTGGGTGGCTTAGTACTCTTTCCTAATTGATTATTTCCCCTAACTGCTGAAGCATAATGGGGTTCAGATCTGGTTTGGAAGATTTGATCTCTTCTAGCCTGATTTATATTCTCTTTTTCTTTTTGTGAATCCCTTTTTCGTTGAAGGAATGCCTGTCTGATTGGACAATCTGGAGAGCTAGCAACGTGTCCCTCTGTTTTGCAATTTATGCATTTAATAGGAGGCCTAGGTGCAGCATTATATGTTGCAATATCCTCTTTTTCCCTATCTTCCATTGGTAGAATAACACAGCTGGCTGGGCCATGGTCTCCACCGCACTTGACACAACGGTAGGGCATGTTACAGTTATGCGACACATGCCCAAATCGTTGACAATTATGGCACTGAATAATTTCCTTGCCCCTGTCTTTCTCCCAGTCTACAAAACAGCCAAAAATTTTACGTAGCTTATACAATTCTTGCAAATTTGTGTTTCTGGATAATTTAAGTACCCATGTATATTTAGAAATATTAATAGCATCTAGAACTTCTACTTTAAAGTCTAAATTTTCTAAAAATTCTTTAATGGATTGTTTACTATATTCATTTGAAAGACGTTTAACTATTACTGAATATGGTAAAAGTTGTTTAGGTGTATGCGTATGGTAGCGATATTTTCTCTCACGCAGGAGAGTTGTAACTTTATCGAAATTATCTAGTCCTGTTATACGTACTGATAATAATCTATCTCTAATCACCTTTACCCCGTGATTTTCTCTTCCAATATGAAGATCTAATATGTCTGATAACTCTTTTACACTTGTGTCATAAACAGTTATTGCTGGTAGGCTCTTACCCTTTCCATAATTTGATTGTTTAGCTGCTCTCCTTGGTGTTGTTGCTGCTGGCTGTGTTGTTGTCTCTGCTGTTTCTGCTGAAGCTGCATTCGTGTTTATTGTTGTTTTTACTGCACTTGTTGTTGCTGCATTATCATTTGTTGTTGTAAAGGATGTAACTCTGCTCTTCTTATTATTTGGCTTCTTCCCAGGCAATATGGGCTTGTTGAATGCCTGTGTTGACGCTTTGGCCGCGTCCATCTCTGTTATTGATAACGGCGTTTCTTCTGAAGGATGTTGGCTCTGATATTTACCAACATCTTCAGTTTCCATGTTATGTTGATTAAAGGCATTCGTTGCCTTATTGTTGTTGTCTGCATTTATTTGCAACTGCATCTGTTTTATAGTTCTAATATAACTATTTTCTTTCTTGGCTAACTCGCCAATGCGTACAGCTGCTTCTTCTTGCAGTTTTTTGATTCGGTTTAATTCTTCCATGAGAATTAGGTTTGTCTTTTCTGACTCTGCTAGTTTATTTTGAATTTCCCGCAATTGGGCTTCAAGTTTACGATTCTGGTATACGGCTTCATCATCACTTTTCTGACTCTGCCTCTTCTTCCTTTCTTTCTTTTTAACTTCCTTTTTTATGCCGGAAGCGAATTCTTGATTATTATTGTTATTTGCAAAAACGGAGCTGTTTGCAAATAGCGCACCTTCTTTTTCGTCTACAAGAGACAGGTTATCGTCGTCCATAGACGACATGCCGACGGCAATCTATTTTGCCGCCGACAAAACCAATAGTTGTGTTGTTGTTCCACAATACCACAAATCTTGAATTTTAAGTTCGAAAACAAAATTTGTTTTATCTCTTTGTATTGTGGTTTTTAGACACTAGCACTTTTCACTTTTAGTTTTTTGAATCACACAAACACTTTTAACACTGTTCACAAATGATCAAAACCCAGTACCCAAACAGAATATTTCAAGCATTATGTGCTCAAATGTTTCAGGTAGTCGCAGTTGCTGTGTGGAATAGTGGCCAAACAACCCCAGTTTTCGATGTGTGTGTATTAAATGAGCGAGAGAAAAGTATAAATACTAGGGGTTCAAGTGAGTAACGGCATCATTCTGTGTTTTTTCAGTGCTAAGTGAAGTGTTCAAAAAAATATTAAGTGAAAATGTCTGGTCGTGGTAAAGGTGGCAAAGTTAAGGGAAAGGCAAAGTCCCGTTCAAATCGTGCTGGTCTTCAATTCCCCGTCGGTCGTATTCATCGTTTGTTGCGCAAAGGCAACTATGCTGAACGTGTTGGTGCCGGTGCTCCAGTATATTTAGCCGCCGTCATGGAATATTTGGCTGCTGAAGTTTTGGAATTGGCTGGTAATGCTGCCCGTGACAACAAGAAGACTCGTATCATTCCCCGTCACTTGCAATTGGCCATCCGCAACGACGAAGAATTGAACAAATTGCTGTCCGGCGTCACTATTGCTCAAGGTGGTGTATTGCCAAACATCCAAGCTGTTCTCTTGCCCAAGAAGACCGAAAAGAAAGCCTAAATTATCTCGAAAGGTATTATGGAAAAAATACAGACCATCGTATAAGAAGAAGAAAAATCCATACAAAATTCAACCAATCCGTCCTTTTCAGGACGACAAAATATATTTAAAAAGAGAAAAAATCTATTCAAACTATTAATTTTCATTATTTACATTTTATAGGAAAAGAATAAAAATGACCAAAATTTTAATATTTACATTTTATAGGGAAAAAATAAAAATTCCCAAAAAATGATATTTTTCTTAATCGGCGACAACCCTTGATTATTTTGCAAATGACATTTTTTCTTTCATATTTCCTTAGAAAATATGTTCGTTTGTTGTAACTGTTTTTCATTTCTACCCCCCTCAGCAGAATTGTGTTTGTTTTATGTCGCTTTAGTTTTTCACAGAAATAGCGAGACAGATAGAGAGACAGAGAAAGAGAGAGAGCGAAAAAGAGATCATTCGTCTCATCGATGATGTTCGCGCCAATATTCCTTAATCGATGTTCCCGCCAATGTTCGTTCATCGTAAGTTGACGATGTCTGTTATGAATGTGTGTGTGTGGTGTTGTGTGTTTGTTAGTTAGAATAACCAAATGCCTTTACTTACGTTGACGATGATGATGGCCGTTGTTAATGTTGTTGTTGTGGTTGTTAGAGTAGTAAATTATTGGGAAAAAGACTTCTGCCGCCGCGAATTTTGAGGAGAAAAAAGTAACTGTATTTGGAAAGGAAAAAATGCAGAAATGTGCGATTTTGGTGATGTTGTCAGAGCATAGAGTTAGTAATAGAGTGATGACAACATGAAGTGCGCACGGAAAAATTTTTATTTTCAAAGGGAAAAAAGTAGAGTTGTGGAAATAAATTGAGGATCATTGTTAGAAAATAACCAAAATACATAAAATAGAAGAAAAATATGTGATTTTTGTGGACATTTAAGAAAGAAATAAATTATTTTTAGTGAAAAATAAGAAGAAGAAGAAGAAGAAGAAGAAGAAGAAAATTTTCAATGATTTCAACATAAAGTAAAAGAATTTATGTGATTTTTGGGACGTTTGAGAGAAAAAATAAAATATTTTTAGTGAAACATAGGAAGAAGAAGAAGAACTTTTTTAATAATTTCAACATAAAGTAAAAGAAATTTAGAAAATTATGTGATTTTTTTTGGTAATTTAAGGAAATGTGATTTAGTGAAACAAGAAGAAGAAGAAAATTTTCAATAATTTCAACATTAAGTGAGAGAAATTTAGAAAATTATGTGATTTTTTGGACATTTAAGAAAAAAATATTTTTTTAGGGAAACATAAGGAGAAGAAGAAGAAAATTCTCAATAATTTCAACATAAAGTGAGAGAAATTTAGAAAATTATGTGATTTTTTGGAGGATTATGTGATTTTTGAATAAATAAGTAAAAGATAAAATTTTTCTATGCGAGTTCATGAAATGTAAGAAGAAGAAGAAGAATTTTTCAATAATTTCAACATAAAGTGGGAGAAATTTAGAAAATTATGTGATTTTTTGGAGGATTAAGTAAAAGATAAAATATTTTTATATGAAATCATGAAACATAAGAAGAAGAATTTTTTCATGAGCAAATTTTTGAAAAAAGAGATGCTATAAAAATTTTTTAAATATAATTTTAAGAAAAATCGCAGTAAATATTAACAAAATTCAAACTAATTTAATGAAAATTTTTTTAAAAAAGGTAATTTTCATTTTAATTTAAAAAATTTAATAACAATTTTTAATAATTTCATCACAAAATAACAAAAATTTTTACTTGAAGGAAAAAATAAGTACATAACATCGCAGTCAAAAAGATATTGTTGGCTTGGCATAGCATTGATGTGCGTTAGTTATATGAACAAACACACGCACACACCGACCGACGCTAGCGTATACACACATCGTCGTATTATCAAGCAAGCAAGCAGCTACCCTAACAACGAGAGTTGCCGGTAGAACATGTATTAGTGGAAATAAAGGAACATTTTTGTGTATTACGAAAAAGGAATGATCAGAGTTGCCGACGGTAAACATTTTTGAAGGCAAAAAAAAGAAGAAGAAGAAGAAAAAATGTTAAGAAAAAAGGTAATGATCAGAGTTGCCGACGGCTAACATTTTTGAAGGAAAAAAATGGAAAATTATTTGACGATGGAAACAAATTTATGAAAATAAAATTAAATGAGCAGAGTTGCCGAAGGCATTTATTTTTGAAGACAAAAGGGAATATTATTTGAAAAAAAAAAATATGAAATGTGGAAAATGAAAGAAAAAATAAAATGCACTGAAAAAAGTAATATGAAAGAAAATATTTTATGGTTAGTTTTATTTTTCATATATTAAGGTAAGTAGTTTTATTTTTGATATATTTTATTAATTTTTTTATGTTTTTGTAATTTTCAACAAGAAAATATCTCTTTTTAAATATTTTTTGTGGTCCTGAAAAGGACCGATTGTTTTGTTGTAAAAGAAAAATTCTCCAAATAGCGTCAAGAAAATATTTAACCGCCGAAACCGTACAAAGTACGACCTTGTCTCTTCAAAGCATAGACGACATCCATAGCAGTGACGGTTTTACGCTTAGCATGTTCGGTGTATGTAACGGCGTCACGAATAACGTTTTCCAAAAACACCTTCAGAACACCACGGGTTTCTTCGTAGATGAGGCCAGAGATACGCTTTACACCACCACGGCGAGCCAAACGTCTAATAGCTGGCTTGGTAATACCTTGGATATTATCACGTAACACTTTACGGTGACGTTTAGCGCCACCTTTTCCCAAGCCTTTGCCACCTTTACCACGACCAGTCATTTTTCACTTTTTTAAAAATCACTTAACACTTCACGAAAGCACAAGAACGAATGTTTTTTCGAAGGCTGGCGGCTTCTATTTATACAAAAATTGGCCTGTTTGACTAACCAAGAGTCTTAATGGAATACACATGTATTTGTGTATGTGTTAGTACACATTTTGGGCGCGCACAGCTGTCTTTACTGGTTTACCCACCCCTAATCATAGCCGCCTCTTCGAAATTTTCTATAAATACCGCTATATGGATGGATGGCACAGTTATTACAGTGTTAACAGTGTTTGTGTGCATACCTAAGTGAAGTGAAAAAACTAAAGTGAAAAATGGCTCGTACTAAGCAAACTGCCCGTAAATCAACTGGTGGAAAGGCTCCTCGTAAGCAATTGGCCACTAAAGCTGCTCGTAAGAGTGCCCCAGCCACCGGCGGCGTCAAGAAGCCTCATCGTTTCCGTCCTGGTACTGTTGCCTTGCGTGAAATCCGTCGTTACCAGAAGAGTACTGAATTGTTGATCCGCAAATTGCCCTTCCAACGTTTGGTTCGTGAAATTGCTCAAGATTTCAAAACTGATTTGCGTTTCCAGAGCTCTGCTGTTATGGCCTTGCAAGAAGCCAGTGAAGCATACTTGGTTGGTCTTTTCGAAGATACTAACTTGTGCGCCATCCATGCTAAGCGTGTCACCATCATGCCTAAAGATATTCAATTGGCCAGACGTATCCGTGGAGAACGTGCTTAAATTCTTGACGTTTTAAAAACATATTTTTTACAACAAAACAATCGGTCCTTTTCAGGACCACAAAATATTTATAAAAAAGAGATTATTTTTTCATCAAACTATTTATCATTTTTAACATTTTAAATAAATAAATATTTTTCTTTGTGTTTATTTCATTTTTGAGGCTGATTTTAGGAATATTTTAAAATTTTCTTGTATGAGTCATATTTGACGGCGTCAGTAAAAATTTCCCATTAGAAGACACATTTTATTCTTCTTCTTGAAAAAAATATAATATTACAATTTTCCCTTTCAAAGACACATTTCTGCTTCTTAAAAAAGTATTGAAATTTGCTTCTATAGGAAATTTTTGACGGCGTCAGTAAAATTATTCAATTAAATATTTTGTTCTTCTTCTTGACACAAAAAACAAAAATTATGTTATAATTTTTCCCTAAAAAGACATTTTATTCTTCTTCTTGAACAAACTTATTGAAATTTCCTTCTATATGTCATTTTTGACGGCGTCAGTAAAATTTTCCCATTGAAATGCACATTTGTGTTCTTCTTCTTCTTCCTTTTCTATGTGTATTTTTGATGGCGTCAGTAATATTTTCCTATTAAAGTATACATTTATTCTTCTTCTTTCTTTTCTATTGGTCTTTTTGACGCCGTCCGTCCATATTAATTTCTTCTTTAAAGACAATGTTTTTTCTTCTTCTTATTTTCTTCATAACAAATATTTGTTCTATTGAACTTGTTTTTGTGTGTATACTAATGTCCACAAGGCATATGTTCACTAAATTTGGCGCGAAATGTTCTCTGCAATAATGCTCTCATTATTTCTCACTCAATATGGTTGAAATTTTTTGGCGGCAAATGCTCTCTGTTTTGTTTTATTTTTCTTTTCAGATAATGATGAATGAAATATGCAATTTTTTTCTTTTCAGCAATATATATTTTTTAATTTAGTAAAATTTTAGGATAATTTTGTAAAATTATAATTTTTTTGAAAATATTAATCAAAAATTTTATCACATAGAGATGGCGAATATTTCTTGGCCATTTGAAAGGCGTAATACTGCATTTTAGAAAAAAAATTTCTTTTAAGAAAATTGTTTAAATCTTGTATTATTTTTACAAAATTGTCATAGAAAAGGGATTTATTTATTTTATTATATACATTTTTGCAAAAAATATCCAAATTTTTAACGAAATCTTGAAAAAAGTACGTGCGAAAAACTTCAGTAATTCTATATGGTTTTTTCCTTGATATGTACTAGCAAAGGAAGAATTATTTTTGGAGAATATTTTTTGTAAAAATTGATGAAATTTTTACTAAATTTTAACGAAAATGCCCTCATATTTTATTAAAAAGTAATTTTTGAGCGATTTTCATATAATTTAGCAAAAATATTTCAATTTTCAAAAATATTACCTTTGACAGTGAATGTTTGTCCATAGGTGGTATACGGTAATGGGAAGATTTTTTTAACTTTTCCAAAGAAATAACTACTTTTTATGAATAATGTTATAATTTGGTGTAAATATACAGATTCTGAAATGTTTTTTAAGAAATTTTTATAAAACTTAATTAGATTTGAGCTTTTAAATTTCTTTGAAGAAAAACTTTTCTTCATTGAAAATATGCCAACAAGAGGATTTCTGCCGTCTTGGACCACATAAAGATTTTGAATTTTTTTCACAGTGAAAATGTGAAATTTGTTAATATTTTAATTTTATCCTAAAGTAAACATATCAGGCTTTATTCTCAAACAGAATTTGGAAAAATATTTTTGAAAAAATTCATAATTTTTTCAAATTTAGTTACAAATTTGTGATTACATTTTTACAATCTGTGAAGTTAAACGCTTATAACTTTTAAACGGATAAAGGAAATTACACCAAATTTTCGTTAAAATATGGCCTGATATCTATACAAGAAATGTGTAAAATATCTTTTATAAAAATATTCAAAGATTCTTCAGAAAAATTAAATTTCTACGAAAACTTTTGTAAAAAATTAAACACGCTTCCACACAATATTTCGAAAAATATAGCTATTGACTACTATGCACTTCTCATCTTTTCAATGTACCTACCATTTTTAAAAATTGCCAATAACAATTTAATAGTACACATAAATTTGTGAGTGTATTTGTGTTACAGTGAAATATAAACATAAAAGTGAATAATCATGTCTGACGCCGCCGTTGTTGAAGCCACCGCCTCCCCAGTTGCCGCTGTTGAGAAAAAGGCACCAAAGAAGGCCGCAGCCAAAGCAAAGAAACCATCAGCTGCCCCTACTCATCCACCAACCCAACAAATGGTTGACGCCGCCATCAAAACATTGAAGGAACGTGGTGGTTCATCATTGCCCGCCATCAAGAAATATTTGGCCAGCACCTACAAGGTTGATGCCCAAAAATTGGCTCCTTTCATCAAGAAATATTTGAAGAGCGCTGTTGCCAGTGGAAAATTGATCCAAACTAAAGGTAAGGGTGCTTCTGGTTCATTCAAATTGTCCGCCTCGGCTTCCAAGGAACCCAAAGCAAAGACTGCTGAAAAGAAGAAGAAGGCCCCAGCTGCTGAGAAGAAGAAGAAGGCTGCCCCTAAAAAGGCCGCCGGTGAAAAGAAAACCGCTGCCAAGAAGCCATCTGCCGCCAAAAAGACCGCTGAGAAGAAGAAGGCTGACAAAACAAAGGCTAAGGCTGCCAAGAAAACCGGTACAGTTAAGGCTAAACCAGCAAAAACCGCCGCTAAAGCATCTGCCACCAAACCAAAGGCACCCAAGGCAAAAACAGCAGCTGCTAAACCCAAAAAAGCCGCCGCACCAAAGAAGCCAGCTGCCAAGAAAGCCGCCGCCAAGAAGTAATTTTTCCCAGAAAGATTACTTGTTGACAACATTTTTCGATATTCGAAAGCATAATATCTAACAGCCCTTTTCAGGGCTACAAATTAAATTCAAAAAGAGAAAATCTTTACTTCAAACTATTTATTATTACTACTATTTATTGTTTTATTACCTAAATAAATAAGAAAAATACACACGTGTCTGATTTTAGGAAAAATATTACCCTCACTAATTACTTTTCCTATTAGGTAATTAACATTGAGCCTGTTTTATTATGGGCATTCCACAAAATAACACCACAAACGGATTAAAATTTTAGTCCGGGTCATAAAATAAATGTGACTAATTTTTGTTTGTCTAATTATGGTCATTTTCATCTAATTTCATATTTTAGGAATTTTCCATTTAATATTCAAAAATGATAATTTTTTCTCTTTGCAAAAATTGTTTGCTGGGTAAAAGGAGATTATTTTAATCAGGAATGTTTTTCTATTCTAATGAAGTTATGTTGCAACTCTATTTTATTTCTCTTTCTATTTTCCCCTAATTCTATTTTTTCCATTGAAAGAAGTCCCGTTAATTTTTGCGCCACCACCAAAAATTTCCCCTTAAAAATGTTCGCGCTTCATATTTGGCATTGGCGTAGTGAAGTGTTACAGGCAAAATGCTTATACATGCTTGTTGTTCGTTTATACATTTTCGATATTGGTGGTGACTGCCGACGGCAATACAAAGTAACATCGCACAAGCACACACACACATACCCATACAGTGGATGGCGTGTTGTTGTACACACATAGAGTAGCCAAGCAAGCAAAAAAGCAATATGAACCACGGCAAAACAAGAATTGACGGCGTCATTTAGTAAATACATGGGAAAATATTATTTTTGCTAGAATTTGAGGAATTTTAAAATTATTTTGGTAAGTTTCTTTATTAAAAAATGTAAATAATGGAAAATAAGTGTTTCGACAAAAATTTGATCTCTTTTAAAATGTTTTTTGTGGCCCTGAAAAGGGCCTTTTATGGTAGAATTTCGACGAATTGATGAAAAATCAAGGCATTTACTTGGAGCTGGTGTATTTAGTAACAGCCTTGGTACCTTCAGAGACAGCGTGCTTAGCCAATTCACCGGGCAACAATAGACGGACAGCAGTTTGGATTTCCCGACTGGTGATGGTAGAGCGCTTGTTGTAGTGGGCCAAACGAGAGGCTTCGGCGGCAATACGTTCGAAGATGTCATTCACGAAACTGTTCATGATGCTCATGGCCTTTGACGAAATACCAGTATCAGGATGGACTTGCTTCAACACTTTGTAAATGTAGATAGCGTAACTCTCCTTACGCTTGGTACGTCTCTTCGATTTATCGCCCTTGGTGATGTTCTTTTGGGCTTTGCCGGCCTTCTTTGCTGCTTTACCACTGGTTTTTGGAGGCATTTTTCACTTTTAATTTTTTTAATCACACAAACACTTTTAACACTGTTCACAAATGATAAAAACCCAGTACCCAAACAGAATATTTCAAGCATTATGTGCTCAAATGTTTCAGGTAGTCGCAGTTGCTGTGTGGAATAGTGGCCAAACAACCCCAGTTTTCGATGTGTGTGTATTAAATGAGCGAGAGAAAAGTATAAATACTAGGGGTTCAAGTGAGTAACGGCATCATTCTGTGTTTTTTCAGTGCTAAGTGAAGTGTTCAAAAAAATATTAAGTGAAAATGTCTGGTCGTGGTAAAGGTGGCAAAGTTAAGGGAAAGGCAAAGTCCCGTTCAAATCGTGCTGGTCTTCAATTCCCCGTCGGTCGTATTCATCGTTTGTTGCGCAAAGGCAACTATGCTGAACGTGTTGGTGCCGGTGCTCCAGTATATTTAGCCGCCGTCATGGAATATTTGGCTGCTGAAGTTTTGGAATTGGCTGGTAATGCTGCCCGTGACAACAAGAAGACTCGTATCATTCCCCGTCACTTGCAATTGGCCATCCGCAACGACGAAGAATTGAACAAATTGCTGTCCGGCGTCACTATTGCTCAAGGTGGTGTATTGCCAAACATCCAAGCTGTTCTCTTGCCCAAGAAGACCGAAAAGAAAGCCTAAATTATCTCGAAAGGTATTATGGAAAAAATACAGACCATCGTATAAGAAGAAGAAAAATCCATACAAAATTCAACCAATCCGTCCTTTTCAGGACGACAAAATATATTTAAAAAGAGAAAAAATCTATTCAAACTATTAATTTTCATTATTTACATTTTATAGGAAAAGAATAAAAATGACCAAAATTTTAATATTTACATTTTATAGGGAAAAAATAAAAATTCCCAAAAAATGATATTTTTCTTAATCGGCGACAACCCTTGATTATTTTGCAAATGACATTTTTTCTTTCATATTTCCTTAGAAAATATGTTCGTTTGTTGTAACTGTTTTTCATTTCTACCCCCCTCAGCAGAATTGTGTTTGTTTTATGTCGCTTTAGTTTTTCACAGAAATAGCGAGACAGATAGAGAGACAGAGAAAGAGAGAGAGCGAAAAAGAGATCATTCGTCTCATCGATGATGTTCGCGCCAATATTCCTTAATCGATGTTCCCGCCAATGTTCGTTCATCGTAAGTTGACGATGTCTGTTATGAATGTGTGTGTGTGGTGTTGTGTGTTTGTTAGTTAGAATAACCAAATGCCTTTACTTACGTTGACGATGATGATGGCCGTTGTTAATGTTGTTGTTGTGGTTGTTAGAGTAGTAAATTATTGGGAAAAAGACTTCTGCCGCCGCGAATTTTGAGGAGAAAAAAGTAACTGTATTTGGAAAGGAAAAAATGCAGAAATGTGCGATTTTGGTGATGTTGTCAGAGCATAGAGTTAGTAATAGAGTGATGACAACATGAAGTGCGCACGGAAAAATTTTTATTTTCAAAGGGAAAAAAGTAGAGTTGTGGAAATAAATTGAGGATCATTGTTAGAAAATAACCAAAATACATAAAATAGAAGAAAAATATGTGATTTTTGTGGACATTTAAGAAAGAAATAAATTATTTTTAGTGAAAAATAAGAAGAAGAAGAAGAAGAAGAAGAAGAAAATTTTCAATGATTTCAACATAAAGTAAAAGAATTTATGTGATTTTTGGGACGTTTGAGAGAAAAAATAAAATATTTTTAGTGAAACATAGGAAGAAGAAGAAGAACTTTTTTAATAATTTCAACATAAAGTAAAAGAAATTTAGAAAATTATGTGATTTTTTTTGGTAATTTAAGGAAATGTGATTTAGTGAAACAAGAAGAAGAAGAAAATTTTCAATAATTTCAACATTAAGTGAGAGAAATTTAGAAAATTATGTGATTTTTTGGACATTTAAGAAAAAAATATTTTTTTAGGGAAACATAAGGAGAAGAAGAAGAAAATTCTCAATAATTTCAACATAAAGTGAGAGAAATTTAGAAAATTATGTGATTTTTTGGAGGATTATGTGATTTTTGAATAAATAAGTAAAAGATAAAATTTTTCTATGCGAGTTCATGAAATGTAAGAAGAAGAAGAAGAATTTTTCAATAATTTCAACATAAAGTGGGAGAAATTTAGAAAATTATGTGATTTTTTGGAGGATTAAGTAAAAGATAAAATATTTTTATATGAAATCATGAAACATAAGAAGAAGAATTTTTTCATGAGCAAATTTTTGAAAAAAGAGATGCTATAAAAATTTTTTAAATATAATTTTAAGAAAAATCGCAGTAAATATTAACAAAATTCAAACTAATTTAATGAAAATTTTTTTAAAAAAGGTAATTTTCATTTTAATTTAAAAAATTTAATAACAATTTTTAATAATTTCATCACAAAATAACAAAAATTTTTACTTGAAGGAAAAAATAAGTACATAACATCGCAGTCAAAAAGATATTGTTGGCTTGGCATAGCATTGATGTGCGTTAGTTATATGAACAAACACACGCACACACCGACCGACGCTAGCGTATACACACATCGTCGTATTATCAAGCAAGCAAGCAGCTACCCTAACAACGAGAGTTGCCGGTAGAACATGTATTAGTGGAAATAAAGGAACATTTTTGTGTATTACGAAAAAGGAATGATCAGAGTTGCCGACGGTAAACATTTTTGAAGGCAAAAAAAAGAAGAAGAAGAAGAAAAAATGTTAAGAAAAAAGGTAATGATCAGAGTTGCCGACGGCTAACATTTTTGAAGGAAAAAAATGGAAAATTATTTGACGATGGAAACAAATTTATGAAAATAAAATTAAATGAGCAGAGTTGCCGAAGGCATTTATTTTTGAAGACAAAAGGGAATATTATTTGAAAAAAAAAAATATGAAATGTGGAAAATGAAAGAAAAAATAAAATGCACTGAAAAAAGTAATATGAAAGAAAATATTTTATGGTTAGTTTTATTTTTCATATATTAAGGTAAGTAGTTTTATTTTTGATATATTTTATTAATTTTTTTATGTTTTTGTAATTTTCAACAAGAAAATATCTCTTTTTAAATATTTTTTGTGGTCCTGAAAAGGACCGATTGTTTTGTTGTAAAAGAAAAATTCTCCAAATAGCGTCAAGAAAATATTTAACCGCCGAAACCGTACAAAGTACGACCTTGTCTCTTCAAAGCATAGACGACATCCATAGCAGTGACGGTTTTACGCTTAGCATGTTCGGTGTATGTAACGGCGTCACGAATAACGTTTTCCAAAAACACCTTCAGAACACCACGGGTTTCTTCGTAGATGAGGCCAGAGATACGCTTTACACCACCACGGCGAGCCAAACGTCTAATAGCTGGCTTGGTAATACCTTGGATATTATCACGTAACACTTTACGGTGACGTTTAGCGCCACCTTTTCCCAAGCCTTTGCCACCTTTACCACGACCAGTCATTTTTCACTTTTTTAAAAATCACTTAACACTTCACGAAAGCACAAGAACGAATGTTTTTTCGAAGGCTGGCGGCTTCTATTTATACAAAAATTGGCCTGTTTGACTAACCAAGAGTCTTAATGGAATACACATGTATTTGTGTATGTGTTAGTACACATTTTGGGCGCGCACAGCTGTCTTTACTGGTTTACCCACCCCTAATCATAGCCGCCTCTTCGAAATTTTCTATAAATACCGCTATATGGATGGATGGCACAGTTATTACAGTGTTAACAGTGTTTGTGTGCATACCTAAGTGAAGTGAAAAAACTAAAGTGAAAAATGGCTCGTACTAAGCAAACTGCCCGTAAATCAACTGGTGGAAAGGCTCCTCGTAAGCAATTGGCCACTAAAGCTGCTCGTAAGAGTGCCCCAGCCACCGGCGGCGTCAAGAAGCCTCATCGTTTCCGTCCTGGTACTGTTGCCTTGCGTGAAATCCGTCGTTACCAGAAGAGTACTGAATTGTTGATCCGCAAATTGCCCTTCCAACGTTTGGTTCGTGAAATTGCTCAAGATTTCAAAACTGATTTGCGTTTCCAGAGCTCTGCTGTTATGGCCTTGCAAGAAGCCAGTGAAGCATACTTGGTTGGTCTTTTCGAAGATACTAACTTGTGCGCCATCCATGCTAAGCGTGTCACCATCATGCCTAAAGATATTCAATTGGCCAGACGTATCCGTGGAGAACGTGCTTAAATTCTTGACGTTTTAAAAACATATTTTTTACAACAAAACAATCGGTCCTTTTCAGGACCACAAAATATTTATAAAAAAGAGATTATTTTTTCATCAAACTATTTATCATTTTTAACATTTTAAATAAATAAATATTTTTCTTTGTGTTTATTTCATTTTTGAGGCTGATTTTAGGAATATTTTAAAATTTTCTTGTATGAGTCATATTTGACGGCGTCAGTAAAAATTTCCCATTAGAAGACACATTTTATTCTTCTTCTTGAAAAAAATATAATATTACAATTTTCCCTTTCAAAGACACATTTCTGCTTCTTAAAAAAGTATTGAAATTTGCTTCTATAGGAAATTTTTGACGGCGTCAGTAAAATTATTCAATTAAATATTTTGTTCTTCTTCTTGACACAAAAAACAAAAATTATGTTATAATTTTTCCCTAAAAAGACATTTTATTCTTCTTCTTGAACAAACTTATTGAAATTTCCTTCTATATGTCATTTTTGACGGCGTCAGTAAAATTTTCCCATTGAAATGCACATTTGTGTTCTTCTTCTTCTTCCTTTTCTATGTGTATTTTTGATGGCGTCAGTAATATTTTCCTATTAAAGTATACATTTATTCTTCTTCTTTCTTTTCTATTGGTCTTTTTGACGCCGTCCGTCCATATTAATTTCTTCTTTAAAGACAATGTTTTTTCTTCTTCTTATTTTCTTCATAACAAATATTTGTTCTATTGAACTTGTTTTTGTGTGTATACTAATGTCCACAAGGCATATGTTCACTAAATTTGGCGCGAAATGTTCTCTGCAATAATGCTCTCATTATTTCTCACTCAATATGGTTGAAATTTTTTGGCGGCAAATGCTCTCTGTTTTGTTTTATTTTTCTTTTCAGATAATGATGAATGAAATATGCAATTTTTTTCTTTTCAGCAATATATATTTTTTAATTTAGTAAAATTTTAGGATAATTTTGTAAAATTATAATTTTTTTGAAAATATTAATCAAAAATTTTATCACATAGAGATGGCGAATATTTCTTGGCCATTTGAAAGGCGTAATACTGCATTTTAGAAAAAAAATTTCTTTTAAGAAAATTGTTTAAATCTTGTATTATTTTTACAAAATTGTCATAGAAAAGGGATTTATTTATTTTATTATATACATTTTTGCAAAAAATATCCAAATTTTTAACGAAATCTTGAAAAAAGTACGTGCGAAAAACTTCAGTAATTCTATATGGTTTTTTCCTTGATATGTACTAGCAAAGGAAGAATTATTTTTGGAGAATATTTTTTGTAAAAATTGATGAAATTTTTACTAAATTTTAACGAAAATGCCCTCATATTTTATTAAAAAGTAATTTTTGAGCGATTTTCATATAATTTAGCAAAAATATTTCAATTTTCAAAAATATTACCTTTGACAGTGAATGTTTGTCCATAGGTGGTATACGGTAATGGGAAGATTTTTTTAACTTTTCCAAAGAAATAACTACTTTTTATGAATAATGTTATAATTTGGTGTAAATATACAGATTCTGAAATGTTTTTTAAGAAATTTTTATAAAACTTAATTAGATTTGAGCTTTTAAATTTCTTTGAAGAAAAACTTTTCTTCATTGAAAATATGCCAACAAGAGGATTTCTGCCGTCTTGGACCACATAAAGATTTTGAATTTTTTTCACAGTGAAAATGTGAAATTTGTTAATATTTTAATTTTATCCTAAAGTAAACATATCAGGCTTTATTCTCAAACAGAATTTGGAAAAATATTTTTGAAAAAATTCATAATTTTTTCAAATTTAGTTACAAATTTGTGATTACATTTTTACAATCTGTGAAGTTAAACGCTTATAACTTTTAAACGGATAAAGGAAATTACACCAAATTTTCGTTAAAATATGGCCTGATATCTATACAAGAAATGTGTAAAATATCTTTTATAAAAATATTCAAAGATTCTTCAGAAAAATTAAATTTCTACGAAAACTTTTGTAAAAAATTAAACACGCTTCCACACAATATTTCGAAAAATATAGCTATTGACTACTATGCACTTCTCATCTTTTCAATGTACCTACCATTTTTAAAAATTGCCAATAACAATTTAATAGTACACATAAATTTGTGAGTGTATTTGTGTTACAGTGAAATATAAACATAAAAGTGAATAATCATGTCTGACGCCGCCGTTGTTGAAGCCACCGCCTCCCCAGTTGCCGCTGTTGAGAAAAAGGCACCAAAGAAGGCCGCAGCCAAAGCAAAGAAACCATCAGCTGCCCCTACTCATCCACCAACCCAACAAATGGTTGACGCCGCCATCAAAACATTGAAGGAACGTGGTGGTTCATCATTGCCCGCCATCAAGAAATATTTGGCCAGCACCTACAAGGTTGATGCCCAAAAATTGGCTCCTTTCATCAAGAAATATTTGAAGAGCGCTGTTGCCAGTGGAAAATTGATCCAAACTAAAGGTAAGGGTGCTTCTGGTTCATTCAAATTGTCCGCCTCGGCTTCCAAGGAACCCAAAGCAAAGACTGCTGAAAAGAAGAAGAAGGCCCCAGCTGCTGAGAAGAAGAAGAAGGCTGCCCCTAAAAAGGCCGCCGGTGAAAAGAAAACCGCTGCCAAGAAGCCATCTGCCGCCAAAAAGACCGCTGAGAAGAAGAAGGCTGACAAAACAAAGGCTAAGGCTGCCAAGAAAACCGGTACAGTTAAGGCTAAACCAGCAAAAACCGCCGCTAAAGCATCTGCCACCAAACCAAAGGCACCCAAGGCAAAAACAGCAGCTGCTAAACCCAAAAAAGCCGCCGCACCAAAGAAGCCAGCTGCCAAGAAAGCCGCCGCCAAGAAGTAATTTTTCCCAGAAAGATTACTTGTTGACAACATTTTTCGATATTCGAAAGCATAATATCTAACAGCCCTTTTCAGGGCTACAAATTAAATTCAAAAAGAGAAAATCTTTACTTCAAACTATTTATTATTACTACTATTTATTGTTTTATTACCTAAATAAATAAGAAAAATACACACGTGTCTGATTTTAGGAAAAATATTACCCTCACTAATTACTTTTCCTATTAGGTAATTAACATTGAGCCTGTTTTATTATGGGCATTCCACAAAATAACACCACAAACGGATTAAAATTTTAGTCCGGGTCATAAAATAAATGTGACTAATTTTTGTTTGTCTAATTATGGTCATTTTCATCTAATTTCATATTTTAGGAATTTTCCATTTAATATTCAAAAATGATAATTTTTTCTCTTTGCAAAAATTGTTTGCTGGGTAAAAGGAGATTATTTTAATCAGGAATGTTTTTCTATTCTAATGAAGTTATGTTGCAACTCTATTTTATTTCTCTTTCTATTTTCCCCTAATTCTATTTTTTCCATTGAAAGAAGTCCCGTTAATTTTTGCGCCACCACCAAAAATTTCCCCTTAAAAATGTTCGCGCTTCATATTTGGCATTGGCGTAGTGAAGTGTTACAGGCAAAATGCTTATACATGCTTGTTGTTCGTTTATACATTTTCGATATTGGTGGTGACTGCCGACGGCAATACAAAGTAACATCGCACAAGCACACACACACATACCCATACAGTGGATGGCGTGTTGTTGTACACACATAGAGTAGCCAAGCAAGCAAAAAAGCAATATGAACCACGGCAAAACAAGAATTGACGGCGTCATTTAGTAAATACATGGGAAAATATTATTTTTGCTAGAATTTGAGGAATTTTAAAATTATTTTGGTAAGTTTCTTTATTAAAAAATGTAAATAATGGAAAATAAGTGTTTCGACAAAAATTTGATCTCTTTTAAAATGTTTTTTGTGGCCCTGAAAAGGGCCTTTTATGGTAGAATTTCGACGAATTGATGAAAAATCAAGGCATTTACTTGGAGCTGGTGTATTTAGTAACAGCCTTGGTACCTTCAGAGACAGCGTGCTTAGCCAATTCACCGGGCAACAATAGACGGACAGCAGTTTGGATTTCCCGACTGGTGATGGTAGAGCGCTTGTTGTAGTGGGCCAAACGAGAGGCTTCGGCGGCAATACGTTCGAAGATGTCATTCACGAAACTGTTCATGATGCTCATGGCCTTTGACGAAATACCAGTATCAGGATGGACTTGCTTCAACACTTTGTAAATGTAGATAGCGTAACTCTCCTTACGCTTGGTACGTCTCTTCGATTTATCGCCCTTGGTGATGTTCTTTTGGGCTTTGCCGGCCTTCTTTGCTGCTTTACCACTGGTTTTTGGAGGCATTTTTCACTTTTAATTTTTTTAATCACACAAACACTTTTAACACTGTTCACAAATGATAAAAACCCAGTACCCAAACAGAATATTTCAAGCATTATGTGCTCAAATGTTTCAGGTAGTCGCAGTTGCTGTGTGGAATAGTGGCCAAACAACCCCAGTTTTCGATGTGTGTGTATTAAATGAGCGAGAGAAAAGTATAAATACTAGGGGTTCAAGTGAGTAACGGCATCATTCTGTGTTTTTTCAGTGCTAAGTGAAGTGTTCAAAAAAATATTAAGTGAAAATGTCTGGTCGTGGTAAAGGTGGCAAAGTTAAGGGAAAGGCAAAGTCCCGTTCAAATCGTGCTGGTCTTCAATTCCCCGTCGGTCGTATTCATCGTTTGTTGCGCAAAGGCAACTATGCTGAACGTGTTGGTGCCGGTGCTCCAGTATATTTAGCCGCCGTCATGGAATATTTGGCTGCTGAAGTTTTGGAATTGGCTGGTAATGCTGCCCGTGACAACAAGAAGACTCGTATCATTCCCCGTCACTTGCAATTGGCCATCCGCAACGACGAAGAATTGAACAAATTGCTGTCCGGCGTCACTATTGCTCAAGGTGGTGTATTGCCAAACATCCAAGCTGTTCTCTTGCCCAAGAAGACCGAAAAGAAAGCCTAAATTATCTCGAAAGGTATTATGGAAAAAATACAGACCATCGTATAAGAAGAAGAAAAATCCATACAAAATTCAACCAATCCGTCCTTTTCAGGACGACAAAATATATTTAAAAAGAGAAAAAATCTATTCAAACTATTAATTTTCATTATTTACATTTTATAGGAAAAGAATAAAAATGACCAAAATTTTAATATTTACATTTTATAGGGAAAAAATAAAAATTCCCAAAAAATGATATTTTTCTTAATCGGCGACAACCCTTGATTATTTTGCAAATGACATTTTTTCTTTCATATTTCCTTAGAAAATATGTTCGTTTGTTGTAACTGTTTTTCATTTCTACCCCCCTCAGCAGAATTGTGTTTGTTTTATGTCGCTTTAGTTTTTCACAGAAATAGCGAGACAGATAGAGAGACAGAGAAAGAGAGAGAGCGAAAAAGAGATCATTCGTCTCATCGATGATGTTCGCGCCAATATTCCTTAATCGATGTTCCCGCCAATGTTCGTTCATCGTAAGTTGACGATGTCTGTTATGAATGTGTGTGTGTGGTGTTGTGTGTTTGTTAGTTAGAATAACCAAATGCCTTTACTTACGTTGACGATGATGATGGCCGTTGTTAATGTTGTTGTTGTGGTTGTTAGAGTAGTAAATTATTGGGAAAAAGACTTCTGCCGCCGCGAATTTTGAGGAGAAAAAAGTAACTGTATTTGGAAAGGAAAAAATGCAGAAATGTGCGATTTTGGTGATGTTGTCAGAGCATAGAGTTAGTAATAGAGTGATGACAACATGAAGTGCGCACGGAAAAATTTTTATTTTCAAAGGGAAAAAAGTAGAGTTGTGGAAATAAATTGAGGATCATTGTTAGAAAATAACCAAAATACATAAAATAGAAGAAAAATATGTGATTTTTGTGGACATTTAAGAAAGAAATAAATTATTTTTAGTGAAAAATAAGAAGAAGAAGAAGAAGAAGAAGAAGAAAATTTTCAATGATTTCAACATAAAGTAAAAGAATTTATGTGATTTTTGGGACGTTTGAGAGAAAAAATAAAATATTTTTAGTGAAACATAGGAAGAAGAAGAAGAACTTTTTTAATAATTTCAACATAAAGTAAAAGAAATTTAGAAAATTATGTGATTTTTTTTGGTAATTTAAGGAAATGTGATTTAGTGAAACAAGAAGAAGAAGAAAATTTTCAATAATTTCAACATTAAGTGAGAGAAATTTAGAAAATTATGTGATTTTTTGGACATTTAAGAAAAAAATATTTTTTTAGGGAAACATAAGGAGAAGAAGAAGAAAATTCTCAATAATTTCAACATAAAGTGAGAGAAATTTAGAAAATTATGTGATTTTTTGGAGGATTATGTGATTTTTGAATAAATAAGTAAAAGATAAAATTTTTCTATGCGAGTTCATGAAATGTAAGAAGAAGAAGAAGAATTTTTCAATAATTTCAACATAAAGTGGGAGAAATTTAGAAAATTATGTGATTTTTTGGAGGATTAAGTAAAAGATAAAATATTTTTATATGAAATCATGAAACATAAGAAGAAGAATTTTTTCATGAGCAAATTTTTGAAAAAAGAGATGCTATAAAAATTTTTTAAATATAATTTTAAGAAAAATCGCAGTAAATATTAACAAAATTCAAACTAATTTAATGAAAATTTTTTTAAAAAAGGTAATTTTCATTTTAATTTAAAAAATTTAATAACAATTTTTAATAATTTCATCACAAAATAACAAAAATTTTTACTTGAAGGAAAAAATAAGTACATAACATCGCAGTCAAAAAGATATTGTTGGCTTGGCATAGCATTGATGTGCGTTAGTTATATGAACAAACACACGCACACACCGACCGACGCTAGCGTATACACACATCGTCGTATTATCAAGCAAGCAAGCAGCTACCCTAACAACGAGAGTTGCCGGTAGAACATGTATTAGTGGAAATAAAGGAACATTTTTGTGTATTACGAAAAAGGAATGATCAGAGTTGCCGACGGTAAACATTTTTGAAGGCAAAAAAAAGAAGAAGAAGAAGAAAAAATGTTAAGAAAAAAGGTAATGATCAGAGTTGCCGACGGCTAACATTTTTGAAGGAAAAAAATGGAAAATTATTTGACGATGGAAACAAATTTATGAAAATAAAATTAAATGAGCAGAGTTGCCGAAGGCATTTATTTTTGAAGACAAAAGGGAATATTATTTGAAAAAAAAAAATATGAAATGTGGAAAATGAAAGAAAAAATAAAATGCACTGAAAAAAGTAATATGAAAGAAAATATTTTATGGTTAGTTTTATTTTTCATATATTAAGGTAAGTAGTTTTATTTTTGATATATTTTATTAATTTTTTTATGTTTTTGTAATTTTCAACAAGAAAATATCTCTTTTTAAATATTTTTTGTGGTCCTGAAAAGGACCGATTGTTTTGTTGTAAAAGAAAAATTCTCCAAATAGCGTCAAGAAAATATTTAACCGCCGAAACCGTACAAAGTACGACCTTGTCTCTTCAAAGCATAGACGACATCCATAGCAGTGACGGTTTTACGCTTAGCATGTTCGGTGTATGTAACGGCGTCACGAATAACGTTTTCCAAAAACACCTTCAGAACACCACGGGTTTCTTCGTAGATGAGGCCAGAGATACGCTTTACACCACCACGGCGAGCCAAACGTCTAATAGCTGGCTTGGTAATACCTTGGATATTATCACGTAACACTTTACGGTGACGTTTAGCGCCACCTTTTCCCAAGCCTTTGCCACCTTTACCACGACCAGTCATTTTTCACTTTTTTAAAAATCACTTAACACTTCACGAAAGCACAAGAACGAATGTTTTTTCGAAGGCTGGCGGCTTCTATTTATACAAAAATTGGCCTGTTTGACTAACCAAGAGTCTTAATGGAATACACATGTATTTGTGTATGTGTTAGTACACATTTTGGGCGCGCACAGCTGTCTTTACTGGTTTACCCACCCCTAATCATAGCCGCCTCTTCGAAATTTTCTATAAATACCGCTATATGGATGGATGGCACAGTTATTACAGTGTTAACAGTGTTTGTGTGCATACCTAAGTGAAGTGAAAAAACTAAAGTGAAAAATGGCTCGTACTAAGCAAACTGCCCGTAAATCAACTGGTGGAAAGGCTCCTCGTAAGCAATTGGCCACTAAAGCTGCTCGTAAGAGTGCCCCAGCCACCGGCGGCGTCAAGAAGCCTCATCGTTTCCGTCCTGGTACTGTTGCCTTGCGTGAAATCCGTCGTTACCAGAAGAGTACTGAATTGTTGATCCGCAAATTGCCCTTCCAACGTTTGGTTCGTGAAATTGCTCAAGATTTCAAAACTGATTTGCGTTTCCAGAGCTCTGCTGTTATGGCCTTGCAAGAAGCCAGTGAAGCATACTTGGTTGGTCTTTTCGAAGATACTAACTTGTGCGCCATCCATGCTAAGCGTGTCACCATCATGCCTAAAGATATTCAATTGGCCAGACGTATCCGTGGAGAACGTGCTTAAATTCTTGACGTTTTAAAAACATATTTTTTACAACAAAACAATCGGTCCTTTTCAGGACCACAAAATATTTATAAAAAAGAGATTATTTTTTCATCAAACTATTTATCATTTTTAACATTTTAAATAAATAAATATTTTTCTTTGTGTTTATTTCATTTTTGAGGCTGATTTTAGGAATATTTTAAAATTTTCTTGTATGAGTCATATTTGACGGCGTCAGTAAAAATTTCCCATTAGAAGACACATTTTATTCTTCTTCTTGAAAAAAATATAATATTACAATTTTCCCTTTCAAAGACACATTTCTGCTTCTTAAAAAAGTATTGAAATTTGCTTCTATAGGAAATTTTTGACGGCGTCAGTAAAATTATTCAATTAAATATTTTGTTCTTCTTCTTGACACAAAAAACAAAAATTATGTTATAATTTTTCCCTAAAAAGACATTTTATTCTTCTTCTTGAACAAACTTATTGAAATTTCCTTCTATATGTCATTTTTGACGGCGTCAGTAAAATTTTCCCATTGAAATGCACATTTGTGTTCTTCTTCTTCTTCCTTTTCTATGTGTATTTTTGATGGCGTCAGTAATATTTTCCTATTAAAGTATACATTTATTCTTCTTCTTTCTTTTCTATTGGTCTTTTTGACGCCGTCCGTCCATATTAATTTCTTCTTTAAAGACAATGTTTTTTCTTCTTCTTATTTTCTTCATAACAAATATTTGTTCTATTGAACTTGTTTTTGTGTGTATACTAATGTCCACAAGGCATATGTTCACTAAATTTGGCGCGAAATGTTCTCTGCAATAATGCTCTCATTATTTCTCACTCAATATGGTTGAAATTTTTTGGCGGCAAATGCTCTCTGTTTTGTTTTATTTTTCTTTTCAGATAATGATGAATGAAATATGCAATTTTTTTCTTTTCAGCAATATATATTTTTTAATTTAGTAAAATTTTAGGATAATTTTGTAAAATTATAATTTTTTTGAAAATATTAATCAAAAATTTTATCACATAGAGATGGCGAATATTTCTTGGCCATTTGAAAGGCGTAATACTGCATTTTAGAAAAAAAATTTCTTTTAAGAAAATTGTTTAAATCTTGTATTATTTTTACAAAATTGTCATAGAAAAGGGATTTATTTATTTTATTATATACATTTTTGCAAAAAATATCCAAATTTTTAACGAAATCTTGAAAAAAGTACGTGCGAAAAACTTCAGTAATTCTATATGGTTTTTTCCTTGATATGTACTAGCAAAGGAAGAATTATTTTTGGAGAATATTTTTTGTAAAAATTGATGAAATTTTTACTAAATTTTAACGAAAATGCCCTCATATTTTATTAAAAAGTAATTTTTGAGCGATTTTCATATAATTTAGCAAAAATATTTCAATTTTCAAAAATATTACCTTTGACAGTGAATGTTTGTCCATAGGTGGTATACGGTAATGGGAAGATTTTTTTAACTTTTCCAAAGAAATAACTACTTTTTATGAATAATGTTATAATTTGGTGTAAATATACAGATTCTGAAATGTTTTTTAAGAAATTTTTATAAAACTTAATTAGATTTGAGCTTTTAAATTTCTTTGAAGAAAAACTTTTCTTCATTGAAAATATGCCAACAAGAGGATTTCTGCCGTCTTGGACCACATAAAGATTTTGAATTTTTTTCACAGTGAAAATGTGAAATTTGTTAATATTTTAATTTTATCCTAAAGTAAACATATCAGGCTTTATTCTCAAACAGAATTTGGAAAAATATTTTTGAAAAAATTCATAATTTTTTCAAATTTAGTTACAAATTTGTGATTACATTTTTACAATCTGTGAAGTTAAACGCTTATAACTTTTAAACGGATAAAGGAAATTACACCAAATTTTCGTTAAAATATGGCCTGATATCTATACAAGAAATGTGTAAAATATCTTTTATAAAAATATTCAAAGATTCTTCAGAAAAATTAAATTTCTACGAAAACTTTTGTAAAAAATTAAACACGCTTCCACACAATATTTCGAAAAATATAGCTATTGACTACTATGCACTTCTCATCTTTTCAATGTACCTACCATTTTTAAAAATTGCCAATAACAATTTAATAGTACACATAAATTTGTGAGTGTATTTGTGTTACAGTGAAATATAAACATAAAAGTGAATAATCATGTCTGACGCCGCCGTTGTTGAAGCCACCGCCTCCCCAGTTGCCGCTGTTGAGAAAAAGGCACCAAAGAAGGCCGCAGCCAAAGCAAAGAAACCATCAGCTGCCCCTACTCATCCACCAACCCAACAAATGGTTGACGCCGCCATCAAAACATTGAAGGAACGTGGTGGTTCATCATTGCCCGCCATCAAGAAATATTTGGCCAGCACCTACAAGGTTGATGCCCAAAAATTGGCTCCTTTCATCAAGAAATATTTGAAGAGCGCTGTTGCCAGTGGAAAATTGATCCAAACTAAAGGTAAGGGTGCTTCTGGTTCATTCAAATTGTCCGCCTCGGCTTCCAAGGAACCCAAAGCAAAGACTGCTGAAAAGAAGAAGAAGGCCCCAGCTGCTGAGAAGAAGAAGAAGGCTGCCCCTAAAAAGGCCGCCGGTGAAAAGAAAACCGCTGCCAAGAAGCCATCTGCCGCCAAAAAGACCGCTGAGAAGAAGAAGGCTGACAAAACAAAGGCTAAGGCTGCCAAGAAAACCGGTACAGTTAAGGCTAAACCAGCAAAAACCGCCGCTAAAGCATCTGCCACCAAACCAAAGGCACCCAAGGCAAAAACAGCAGCTGCTAAACCCAAAAAAGCCGCCGCACCAAAGAAGCCAGCTGCCAAGAAAGCCGCCGCCAAGAAGTAATTTTTCCCAGAAAGATTACTTGTTGACAACATTTTTCGATATTCGAAAGCATAATATCTAACAGCCCTTTTCAGGGCTACAAATTAAATTCAAAAAGAGAAAATCTTTACTTCAAACTATTTATTATTACTACTATTTATTGTTTTATTACCTAAATAAATAAGAAAAATACACACGTGTCTGATTTTAGGAAAAATATTACCCTCACTAATTACTTTTCCTATTAGGTAATTAACATTGAGCCTGTTTTATTATGGGCATTCCACAAAATAACACCACAAACGGATTAAAATTTTAGTCCGGGTCATAAAATAAATGTGACTAATTTTTGTTTGTCTAATTATGGTCATTTTCATCTAATTTCATATTTTAGGAATTTTCCATTTAATATTCAAAAATGATAATTTTTTCTCTTTGCAAAAATTGTTTGCTGGGTAAAAGGAGATTATTTTAATCAGGAATGTTTTTCTATTCTAATGAAGTTATGTTGCAACTCTATTTTATTTCTCTTTCTATTTTCCCCTAATTCTATTTTTTCCATTGAAAGAAGTCCCGTTAATTTTTGCGCCACCACCAAAAATTTCCCCTTAAAAATGTTCGCGCTTCATATTTGGCATTGGCGTAGTGAAGTGTTACAGGCAAAATGCTTATACATGCTTGTTGTTCGTTTATACATTTTCGATATTGGTGGTGACTGCCGACGGCAATACAAAGTAACATCGCACAAGCACACACACACATACCCATACAGTGGATGGCGTGTTGTTGTACACACATAGAGTAGCCAAGCAAGCAAAAAAGCAATATGAACCACGGCAAAACAAGAATTGACGGCGTCATTTAGTAAATACATGGGAAAATATTATTTTTGCTAGAATTTGAGGAATTTTAAAATTATTTTGGTAAGTTTCTTTATTAAAAAATGTAAATAATGGAAAATAAGTGTTTCGACAAAAATTTGATCTCTTTTAAAATGTTTTTTGTGGCCCTGAAAAGGGCCTTTTATGGTAGAATTTCGACGAATTGATGAAAAATCAAGGCATTTACTTGGAGCTGGTGTATTTAGTAACAGCCTTGGTACCTTCAGAGACAGCGTGCTTAGCCAATTCACCGGGCAACAATAGACGGACAGCAGTTTGGATTTCCCGACTGGTGATGGTAGAGCGCTTGTTGTAGTGGGCCAAACGAGAGGCTTCGGCGGCAATACGTTCGAAGATGTCATTCACGAAACTGTTCATGATGCTCATGGCCTTTGACGAAATACCAGTATCAGGATGGACTTGCTTCAACACTTTGTAAATGTAGATAGCGTAACTCTCCTTACGCTTGGTACGTCTCTTCGATTTATCGCCCTTGGTGATGTTCTTTTGGGCTTTGCCGGCCTTCTTTGCTGCTTTACCACTGGTTTTTGGAGGCATTTTTCACTTTTAATTTTTTTAATCACACAAACACTTTTAACACTGTTCACAAATGATAAAAACCCAGTACCCAAACAGAATATTTCAAGCATTATGTGCTCAAATGTTTCAGGTAGTCGCAGTTGCTGTGTGGAATAGTGGCCAAACAACCCCAGTTTTCGATGTGTGTGTATTAAATGAGCGAGAGAAAAGTATAAATACTAGGGGTTCAAGTGAGTAACGGCATCATTCTGTGTTTTTTCAGTGCTAAGTGAAGTGTTCAAAAAAATATTAAGTGAAAATGTCTGGTCGTGGTAAAGGTGGCAAAGTTAAGGGAAAGGCAAAGTCCCGTTCAAATCGTGCTGGTCTTCAATTCCCCGTCGGTCGTATTCATCGTTTGTTGCGCAAAGGCAACTATGCTGAACGTGTTGGTGCCGGTGCTCCAGTATATTTAGCCGCCGTCATGGAATATTTGGCTGCTGAAGTTTTGGAATTGGCTGGTAATGCTGCCCGTGACAACAAGAAGACTCGTATCATTCCCCGTCACTTGCAATTGGCCATCCGCAACGACGAAGAATTGAACAAATTGCTGTCCGGCGTCACTATTGCTCAAGGTGGTGTATTGCCAAACATCCAAGCTGTTCTCTTGCCCAAGAAGACCGAAAAGAAAGCCTAAATTATCTCGAAAGGTATTATGGAAAAAATACAGACCATCGTATAAGAAGAAGAAAAATCCATACAAAATTCAACCAATCCGTCCTTTTCAGGACGACAAAATATATTTAAAAAGAGAAAAAATCTATTCAAACTATTAATTTTCATTATTTACATTTTATAGGAAAAGAATAAAAATGACCAAAATTTTAATATTTACATTTTATAGGGAAAAAATAAAAATTCCCAAAAAATGATATTTTTCTTAATCGGCGACAACCCTTGATTATTTTGCAAATGACATTTTTTCTTTCATATTTCCTTAGAAAATATGTTCGTTTGTTGTAACTGTTTTTCATTTCTACCCCCCTCAGCAGAATTGTGTTTGTTTTATGTCGCTTTAGTTTTTCACAGAAATAGCGAGACAGATAGAGAGACAGAGAAAGAGAGAGAGCGAAAAAGAGATCATTCGTCTCATCGATGATGTTCGCGCCAATATTCCTTAATCGATGTTCCCGCCAATGTTCGTTCATCGTAAGTTGACGATGTCTGTTATGAATGTGTGTGTGTGGTGTTGTGTGTTTGTTAGTTAGAATAACCAAATGCCTTTACTTACGTTGACGATGATGATGGCCGTTGTTAATGTTGTTGTTGTGGTTGTTAGAGTAGTAAATTATTGGGAAAAAGACTTCTGCCGCCGCGAATTTTGAGGAGAAAAAAGTAACTGTATTTGGAAAGGAAAAAATGCAGAAATGTGCGATTTTGGTGATGTTGTCAGAGCATAGAGTTAGTAATAGAGTGATGACAACATGAAGTGCGCACGGAAAAATTTTTATTTTCAAAGGGAAAAAAGTAGAGTTGTGGAAATAAATTGAGGATCATTGTTAGAAAATAACCAAAATACATAAAATAGAAGAAAAATATGTGATTTTTGTGGACATTTAAGAAAGAAATAAATTATTTTTAGTGAAAAATAAGAAGAAGAAGAAGAAGAAGAAGAAGAAAATTTTCAATGATTTCAACATAAAGTAAAAGAATTTATGTGATTTTTGGGACGTTTGAGAGAAAAAATAAAATATTTTTAGTGAAACATAGGAAGAAGAAGAAGAACTTTTTTAATAATTTCAACATAAAGTAAAAGAAATTTAGAAAATTATGTGATTTTTTTTGGTAATTTAAGGAAATGTGATTTAGTGAAACAAGAAGAAGAAGAAAATTTTCAATAATTTCAACATTAAGTGAGAGAAATTTAGAAAATTATGTGATTTTTTGGACATTTAAGAAAAAAATATTTTTTTAGGGAAACATAAGGAGAAGAAGAAGAAAATTCTCAATAATTTCAACATAAAGTGAGAGAAATTTAGAAAATTATGTGATTTTTTGGAGGATTATGTGATTTTTGAATAAATAAGTAAAAGATAAAATTTTTCTATGCGAGTTCATGAAATGTAAGAAGAAGAAGAAGAATTTTTCAATAATTTCAACATAAAGTGGGAGAAATTTAGAAAATTATGTGATTTTTTGGAGGATTAAGTAAAAGATAAAATATTTTTATATGAAATCATGAAACATAAGAAGAAGAATTTTTTCATGAGCAAATTTTTGAAAAAAGAGATGCTATAAAAATTTTTTAAATATAATTTTAAGAAAAATCGCAGTAAATATTAACAAAATTCAAACTAATTTAATGAAAATTTTTTTAAAAAAGGTAATTTTCATTTTAATTTAAAAAATTTAATAACAATTTTTAATAATTTCATCACAAAATAACAAAAATTTTTACTTGAAGGAAAAAATAAGTACATAACATCGCAGTCAAAAAGATATTGTTGGCTTGGCATAGCATTGATGTGCGTTAGTTATATGAACAAACACACGCACACACCGACCGACGCTAGCGTATACACACATCGTCGTATTATCAAGCAAGCAAGCAGCTACCCTAACAACGAGAGTTGCCGGTAGAACATGTATTAGTGGAAATAAAGGAACATTTTTGTGTATTACGAAAAAGGAATGATCAGAGTTGCCGACGGTAAACATTTTTGAAGGCAAAAAAAAGAAGAAGAAGAAGAAAAAATGTTAAGAAAAAAGGTAATGATCAGAGTTGCCGACGGCTAACATTTTTGAAGGAAAAAAATGGAAAATTATTTGACGATGGAAACAAATTTATGAAAATAAAATTAAATGAGCAGAGTTGCCGAAGGCATTTATTTTTGAAGACAAAAGGGAATATTATTTGAAAAAAAAAAATATGAAATGTGGAAAATGAAAGAAAAAATAAAATGCACTGAAAAAAGTAATATGAAAGAAAATATTTTATGGTTAGTTTTATTTTTCATATATTAAGGTAAGTAGTTTTATTTTTGATATATTTTATTAATTTTTTTATGTTTTTGTAATTTTCAACAAGAAAATATCTCTTTTTAAATATTTTTTGTGGTCCTGAAAAGGACCGATTGTTTTGTTGTAAAAGAAAAATTCTCCAAATAGCGTCAAGAAAATATTTAACCGCCGAAACCGTACAAAGTACGACCTTGTCTCTTCAAAGCATAGACGACATCCATAGCAGTGACGGTTTTACGCTTAGCATGTTCGGTGTATGTAACGGCGTCACGAATAACGTTTTCCAAAAACACCTTCAGAACACCACGGGTTTCTTCGTAGATGAGGCCAGAGATACGCTTTACACCACCACGGCGAGCCAAACGTCTAATAGCTGGCTTGGTAATACCTTGGATATTATCACGTAACACTTTACGGTGACGTTTAGCGCCACCTTTTCCCAAGCCTTTGCCACCTTTACCACGACCAGTCATTTTTCACTTTTTTAAAAATCACTTAACACTTCACGAAAGCACAAGAACGAATGTTTTTTCGAAGGCTGGCGGCTTCTATTTATACAAAAATTGGCCTGTTTGACTAACCAAGAGTCTTAATGGAATACACATGTATTTGTGTATGTGTTAGTACACATTTTGGGCGCGCACAGCTGTCTTTACTGGTTTACCCACCCCTAATCATAGCCGCCTCTTCGAAATTTTCTATAAATACCGCTATATGGATGGATGGCACAGTTATTACAGTGTTAACAGTGTTTGTGTGCATACCTAAGTGAAGTGAAAAAACTAAAGTGAAAAATGGCTCGTACTAAGCAAACTGCCCGTAAATCAACTGGTGGAAAGGCTCCTCGTAAGCAATTGGCCACTAAAGCTGCTCGTAAGAGTGCCCCAGCCACCGGCGGCGTCAAGAAGCCTCATCGTTTCCGTCCTGGTACTGTTGCCTTGCGTGAAATCCGTCGTTACCAGAAGAGTACTGAATTGTTGATCCGCAAATTGCCCTTCCAACGTTTGGTTCGTGAAATTGCTCAAGATTTCAAAACTGATTTGCGTTTCCAGAGCTCTGCTGTTATGGCCTTGCAAGAAGCCAGTGAAGCATACTTGGTTGGTCTTTTCGAAGATACTAACTTGTGCGCCATCCATGCTAAGCGTGTCACCATCATGCCTAAAGATATTCAATTGGCCAGACGTATCCGTGGAGAACGTGCTTAAATTCTTGACGTTTTAAAAACATATTTTTTACAACAAAACAATCGGTCCTTTTCAGGACCACAAAATATTTATAAAAAAGAGATTATTTTTTCATCAAACTATTTATCATTTTTAACATTTTAAATAAATAAATATTTTTCTTTGTGTTTATTTCATTTTTGAGGCTGATTTTAGGAATATTTTAAAATTTTCTTGTATGAGTCATATTTGACGGCGTCAGTAAAAATTTCCCATTAGAAGACACATTTTATTCTTCTTCTTGAAAAAAATATAATATTACAATTTTCCCTTTCAAAGACACATTTCTGCTTCTTAAAAAAGTATTGAAATTTGCTTCTATAGGAAATTTTTGACGGCGTCAGTAAAATTATTCAATTAAATATTTTGTTCTTCTTCTTGACACAAAAAACAAAAATTATGTTATAATTTTTCCCTAAAAAGACATTTTATTCTTCTTCTTGAACAAACTTATTGAAATTTCCTTCTATATGTCATTTTTGACGGCGTCAGTAAAATTTTCCCATTGAAATGCACATTTGTGTTCTTCTTCTTCTTCCTTTTCTATGTGTATTTTTGATGGCGTCAGTAATATTTTCCTATTAAAGTATACATTTATTCTTCTTCTTTCTTTTCTATTGGTCTTTTTGACGCCGTCCGTCCATATTAATTTCTTCTTTAAAGACAATGTTTTTTCTTCTTCTTATTTTCTTCATAACAAATATTTGTTCTATTGAACTTGTTTTTGTGTGTATACTAATGTCCACAAGGCATATGTTCACTAAATTTGGCGCGAAATGTTCTCTGCAATAATGCTCTCATTATTTCTCACTCAATATGGTTGAAATTTTTTGGCGGCAAATGCTCTCTGTTTTGTTTTATTTTTCTTTTCAGATAATGATGAATGAAATATGCAATTTTTTTCTTTTCAGCAATATATATTTTTTAATTTAGTAAAATTTTAGGATAATTTTGTAAAATTATAATTTTTTTGAAAATATTAATCAAAAATTTTATCACATAGAGATGGCGAATATTTCTTGGCCATTTGAAAGGCGTAATACTGCATTTTAGAAAAAAAATTTCTTTTAAGAAAATTGTTTAAATCTTGTATTATTTTTACAAAATTGTCATAGAAAAGGGATTTATTTATTTTATTATATACATTTTTGCAAAAAATATCCAAATTTTTAACGAAATCTTGAAAAAAGTACGTGCGAAAAACTTCAGTAATTCTATATGGTTTTTTCCTTGATATGTACTAGCAAAGGAAGAATTATTTTTGGAGAATATTTTTTGTAAAAATTGATGAAATTTTTACTAAATTTTAACGAAAATGCCCTCATATTTTATTAAAAAGTAATTTTTGAGCGATTTTCATATAATTTAGCAAAAATATTTCAATTTTCAAAAATATTACCTTTGACAGTGAATGTTTGTCCATAGGTGGTATACGGTAATGGGAAGATTTTTTTAACTTTTCCAAAGAAATAACTACTTTTTATGAATAATGTTATAATTTGGTGTAAATATACAGATTCTGAAATGTTTTTTAAGAAATTTTTATAAAACTTAATTAGATTTGAGCTTTTAAATTTCTTTGAAGAAAAACTTTTCTTCATTGAAAATATGCCAACAAGAGGATTTCTGCCGTCTTGGACCACATAAAGATTTTGAATTTTTTTCACAGTGAAAATGTGAAATTTGTTAATATTTTAATTTTATCCTAAAGTAAACATATCAGGCTTTATTCTCAAACAGAATTTGGAAAAATATTTTTGAAAAAATTCATAATTTTTTCAAATTTAGTTACAAATTTGTGATTACATTTTTACAATCTGTGAAGTTAAACGCTTATAACTTTTAAACGGATAAAGGAAATTACACCAAATTTTCGTTAAAATATGGCCTGATATCTATACAAGAAATGTGTAAAATATCTTTTATAAAAATATTCAAAGATTCTTCAGAAAAATTAAATTTCTACGAAAACTTTTGTAAAAAATTAAACACGCTTCCACACAATATTTCGAAAAATATAGCTATTGACTACTATGCACTTCTCATCTTTTCAATGTACCTACCATTTTTAAAAATTGCCAATAACAATTTAATAGTACACATAAATTTGTGAGTGTATTTGTGTTACAGTGAAATATAAACATAAAAGTGAATAATCATGTCTGACGCCGCCGTTGTTGAAGCCACCGCCTCCCCAGTTGCCGCTGTTGAGAAAAAGGCACCAAAGAAGGCCGCAGCCAAAGCAAAGAAACCATCAGCTGCCCCTACTCATCCACCAACCCAACAAATGGTTGACGCCGCCATCAAAACATTGAAGGAACGTGGTGGTTCATCATTGCCCGCCATCAAGAAATATTTGGCCAGCACCTACAAGGTTGATGCCCAAAAATTGGCTCCTTTCATCAAGAAATATTTGAAGAGCGCTGTTGCCAGTGGAAAATTGATCCAAACTAAAGGTAAGGGTGCTTCTGGTTCATTCAAATTGTCCGCCTCGGCTTCCAAGGAACCCAAAGCAAAGACTGCTGAAAAGAAGAAGAAGGCCCCAGCTGCTGAGAAGAAGAAGAAGGCTGCCCCTAAAAAGGCCGCCGGTGAAAAGAAAACCGCTGCCAAGAAGCCATCTGCCGCCAAAAAGACCGCTGAGAAGAAGAAGGCTGACAAAACAAAGGCTAAGGCTGCCAAGAAAACCGGTACAGTTAAGGCTAAACCAGCAAAAACCGCCGCTAAAGCATCTGCCACCAAACCAAAGGCACCCAAGGCAAAAACAGCAGCTGCTAAACCCAAAAAAGCCGCCGCACCAAAGAAGCCAGCTGCCAAGAAAGCCGCCGCCAAGAAGTAATTTTTCCCAGAAAGATTACTTGTTGACAACATTTTTCGATATTCGAAAGCATAATATCTAACAGCCCTTTTCAGGGCTACAAATTAAATTCAAAAAGAGAAAATCTTTACTTCAAACTATTTATTATTACTACTATTTATTGTTTTATTACCTAAATAAATAAGAAAAATACACACGTGTCTGATTTTAGGAAAAATATTACCCTCACTAATTACTTTTCCTATTAGGTAATTAACATTGAGCCTGTTTTATTATGGGCATTCCACAAAATAACACCACAAACGGATTAAAATTTTAGTCCGGGTCATAAAATAAATGTGACTAATTTTTGTTTGTCTAATTATGGTCATTTTCATCTAATTTCATATTTTAGGAATTTTCCATTTAATATTCAAAAATGATAATTTTTTCTCTTTGCAAAAATTGTTTGCTGGGTAAAAGGAGATTATTTTAATCAGGAATGTTTTTCTATTCTAATGAAGTTATGTTGCAACTCTATTTTATTTCTCTTTCTATTTTCCCCTAATTCTATTTTTTCCATTGAAAGAAGTCCCGTTAATTTTTGCGCCACCACCAAAAATTTCCCCTTAAAAATGTTCGCGCTTCATATTTGGCATTGGCGTAGTGAAGTGTTACAGGCAAAATGCTTATACATGCTTGTTGTTCGTTTATACATTTTCGATATTGGTGGTGACTGCCGACGGCAATACAAAGTAACATCGCACAAGCACACACACACATACCCATACAGTGGATGGCGTGTTGTTGTACACACATAGAGTAGCCAAGCAAGCAAAAAAGCAATATGAACCACGGCAAAACAAGAATTGACGGCGTCATTTAGTAAATACATGGGAAAATATTATTTTTGCTAGAATTTGAGGAATTTTAAAATTATTTTGGTAAGTTTCTTTATTAAAAAATGTAAATAATGGAAAATAAGTGTTTCGACAAAAATTTGATCTCTTTTAAAATGTTTTTTGTGGCCCTGAAAAGGGCCTTTTATGGTAGAATTTCGACGAATTGATGAAAAATCAAGGCATTTACTTGGAGCTGGTGTATTTAGTAACAGCCTTGGTACCTTCAGAGACAGCGTGCTTAGCCAATTCACCGGGCAACAATAGACGGACAGCAGTTTGGATTTCCCGACTGGTGATGGTAGAGCGCTTGTTGTAGTGGGCCAAACGAGAGGCTTCGGCGGCAATACGTTCGAAGATGTCATTCACGAAACTGTTCATGATGCTCATGGCCTTTGACGAAATACCAGTATCAGGATGGACTTGCTTCAACACTTTGTAAATGTAGATAGCGTAACTCTCCTTACGCTTGGTACGTCTCTTCGACTTATCGCCCTTGGTGATGTTCTTTTGGGCTTTGCCGGCCTTCTTTGCTGCTTTACCACTGGTTTTTGGAGGCATTTTTCACTTTTAATTTTTTGAATCACACAAACACTTTTAACACTGTTCACAAATGATAAAAACCCAGTACCCAAACAGAATATTTCAAGCATTATGTGCTCAAATGTTTCAGGTAGTCGCAGTTGCTGTGTGGAATAGTGGCCAAACAACCCCAGTTTTCGATGTGTGTGTATTAAATGAGCGAGAGAAAAGTATAAATACTAGGGGTTCAAGTGAGTAACGGCATCATTCTGTGTTTTTTCAGTGCTAAGTGAAGTGTTCAAAAAAATATTAAGTGAAAATGTCTGGTCGTGGTAAAGGTGGCAAAGTTAAGGGAAAGGCAAAGTCCCGTTCAAATCGTGCTGGTCTTCAATTCCCCGTCGGTCGTATTCATCGTTTGTTGCGCAAAGGCAACTATGCTGAACGTGTTGGTGCCGGTGCTCCAGTATATTTAGCCGCCGTCATGGAATATTTGGCTGCTGAAGTTTTGGAATTGGCTGGTAATGCTGCCCGTGACAACAAGAAGACTCGTATCATTCCCCGTCACTTGCAATTGGCCATCCGCAACGACGAAGAATTGAACAAATTGCTGTCCGGCGTCACTATTGCTCAAGGTGGTGTATTGCCAAACATCCAAGCTGTTCTCTTGCCCAAGAAGACCGAAAAGAAAGCCTAAATTATCTCGAAAGGTATTATGGAAAAAATACAGACCATCGTATAAGAAGAAGAAAAATCCATACAAAATTCAACCAATCCGTCCTTTTCAGGACGACAAAATATATTTAAAAAGAGAAAAAATCTATTCAAACTATTAATTTTCATTATTTACATTTTATAGGAAAAGAATAAAAATGACCAAAATTTTAATATTTACATTTTATAGGGAAAAAATAAAAATTCCCAAAAAATGATATTTTTCTTAATCGGCGACAACCCTTGATTATTTTGCAAATGACATTTTTTCTTTCATATTTCCTTAGAAAATATGTTCGTTTGTTGTAACTGTTTTTCATTTCTACCCCCCTCAGCAGAATTGTGTTTGTTTTATGTCGCTTTAGTTTTTCACAGAAATAGCGAGACAGATAGAGAGACAGAGAAAGAGAGAGAGCGAAAAAGAGATCATTCGTCTCATCGATGATGTTCGCGCCAATATTCCTTAATCGATGTTCCCGCCAATGTTCGTTCATCGTAAGTTGACGATGTCTGTTATGAATGTGTGTGTGTGGTGTTGTGTGTTTGTTAGTTAGAATAACCAAATGCCTTTACTTACGTTGACGATGATGATGGCCGTTGTTAATGTTGTTGTTGTGGTTGTTAGAGTAGTAAATTATTGGGAAAAAGACTTCTGCCGCCGCGAATTTTGAGGAGAAAAAAGTAACTGTATTTGGAAAGGAAAAAATGCAGAAATGTGCGATTTTGGTGATGTTGTCAGAGCATAGAGTTAGTAATAGAGTGATGACAACATGAAGTGCGCACGGAAAAATTTTTATTTTCAAAGGGAAAAAAGTAGAGTTGTGGAAATAAATTGAGGATCATTGTTAGAAAATAACCAAAATACATAAAATAGAAGAAAAATATGTGATTTTTGTGGACATTTAAGAAAGAAATAAATTATTTTTAGTGAAAAATAAGAAGAAGAAGAAGAAGAAGAAGAAGAAGAAGAAAATTTTCAATGATTTCAACATAAAGTAAAAGAATTTATGTGATTTTTGGGACGTTTGAGAGAAAAAATAAAATATTTTTAGTGAAACATAGGAAGAAGAAGAAGAACTTTTTTAATAATTTCAACATAAAGTAAAAGAAATTTAGAAAATTATGTGATTTTTTTTGGTAATTTAAGGAAATGTGATTTAGTGAAACAAGAAGAAGAAGAAAATTTTCAATAATTTCAACATTAAGTGAGAGAAATTTAGAAAATTATGTGATTTTTTGGACATTTAAGAAAAAAATATTTTTTTAGGGAAACATAAGGAGAAGAAGAAGAAAATTCTCAATAATTTCAACATAAAGTGAGAGAAATTTAGAAAATTATGTGATTTTTTGGAGGATTATGTGATTTTTGAATAAATAAGTAAAAGATAAAATTTTTCTATGCGAGTTCATGAAATGTAAGAAGAAGAAGAAGAATTTTTCAATAATTTCAACATAAAGTGGGAGAAATTTAGAAAATTATGTGATTTTTTGGAGGATTAAGTAAAAGATAAAATATTTTTATATGAAATCATGAAACATAAGAAGAAGAATTTTTTCATGAGCAAATTTTTGAAAAAAGAGATGCTATAAAAATTTTTTAAATATAATTTTAAGAAAAATCGCAGTAAATATTAACAAAATTCAAACTAATTTAATGAAAATTTTTTTAAAAAAGGTAATTTTCATTTTAATTTAAAAAATTTAATAACAATTTTTAATAATTTCATCACAAAATAACAAAAATTTTTACTTGAAGGAAAAAATAAGTACATAACATCGCAGTCAAAAAGATATTGTTGGCTTGGCATAGCATTGATGTGCGTTAGTTATATGAACAAACACACGCACACACCGACCGACGCTAGCGTATACACACATCGTCGTATTATCAAGCAAGCAAGCAGCTACCCTAACAACGAGAGTTGCCGGTAGAACATGTATTAGTGGAAATAAAGGAACATTTTTGTGTATTACGAAAAAGGAATGATCAGAGTTGCCGACGGTAAACATTTTTGAAGGCAAAAAAAAGAAGAAGAAGAAGAAAAAATGTTAAGAAAAAAGGTAATGATCAGAGTTGCCGACGGCTAACATTTTTGAAGGAAAAAAATGGAAAATTATTTGACGATGGAAACAAATTTATGAAAATAAAATTAAATGAGCAGAGTTGCCGAAGGCATTTATTTTTGAAGACAAAAGGGAATATTATTTGAAAAAAAAAAATATGAAATGTGGAAAATGAAAGAAAAAATAAAATGCACTGAAAAAAGTAATATGAAAGAAAATATTTTATGGTTAGTTTTATTTTTCATATATTAAGGTAAGTAGTTTTATTTTTGATATATTTTATTAATTTTTTTATGTTTTTGTAATTTTCAACAAGAAAATATCTCTTTTTAAATATTTTTTGTGGTCCTGAAAAGGACCGATTGTTTTGTTGTAAAAGAAAAATTCTCCAAATAGCGTCAAGAAAATATTTAACCGCCGAAACCGTACAAAGTACGACCTTGTCTCTTCAAAGCATAGACGACATCCATAGCAGTGACGGTTTTACGCTTAGCATGTTCGGTGTATGTAACGGCGTCACGAATAACGTTTTCCAAAAACACCTTCAGAACACCACGGGTTTCTTCGTAGATGAGGCCAGAGATACGCTTTACACCACCACGGCGAGCCAAACGTCTAATAGCTGGCTTGGTAATACCTTGGATATTATCACGTAACACTTTACGGTGACGTTTAGCGCCACCTTTTCCCAAGCCTTTGCCACCTTTACCACGACCAGTCATTTTTCACTTTTTTAAAAATCACTTAACACTTCACGAAAGCACAAGAACGAATGTTTTTTCGAAGGCTGGCGGCTTCTATTTATACAAAAATTGGCCTGTTTGACTAACCAAGAGTCTTAATGGAATACACATGTATTTGTGTATGTGTTAGTACACATTTTGGGCGCGCACAGCTGTCTTTACTGGTTTACCCACCCCTAATCATAGCCGCCTCTTCGAAATTTTCTATAAATACCGCTATATGGATGGATGGCACAGTTATTACAGTGTTAACAGTGTTTGTGTGCATACCTAAGTGAAGTGAAAAAACTAAAGTGAAAAATGGCTCGTACTAAGCAAACTGCCCGTAAATCAACTGGTGGAAAGGCTCCTCGTAAGCAATTGGCCACTAAAGCTGCTCGTAAGAGTGCCCCAGCCACCGGCGGCGTCAAGAAGCCTCATCGTTTCCGTCCTGGTACTGTTGCCTTGCGTGAAATCCGTCGTTACCAGAAGAGTACTGAATTGTTGATCCGCAAATTGCCCTTCCAACGTTTGGTTCGTGAAATTGCTCAAGATTTCAAAACTGATTTGCGTTTCCAGAGCTCTGCTGTTATGGCCTTGCAAGAAGCCAGTGAAGCATACTTGGTTGGTCTTTTCGAAGATACTAACTTGTGCGCCATCCATGCTAAGCGTGTCACCATCATGCCTAAAGATATTCAATTGGCCAGACGTATCCGTGGAGAACGTGCTTAAATTCTTGACGTTTTAAAAACATATTTTTTACAACAAAACAATCGGTCCTTTTCAGGACCACAAAATATTTATAAAAAAGAGATTATTTTTTCATCAAACTATTTATCATTTTTAACATTTTAAATAAATAAATATTTTTCTTTGTGTTTATTTCATTTTTGAGGCTGATTTTAGGAATATTTTAAAATTTTCTTGTATGAGTCATATTTGACGGCGTCAGTAAAAATTTCCCATTAGAAGACACATTTTATTCTTCTTCTTGAAAAAAATATAATATTACAATTTTCCCTTTCAAAGACACATTTCTGCTTCTTAAAAAAGTATTGAAATTTGCTTCTATAGGAAATTTTTGACGGCGTCAGTAAAATTATTCAATTAAATATTTTGTTCTTCTTCTTGACACAAAAAACAAAAATTATGTTATAATTTTTCCCTAAAAAGACATTTTATTCTTCTTCTTGAACAAACTTATTGAAATTTCCTTCTATATGTCATTTTTGACGGCGTCAGTAAAATTTTCCCATTGAAATGCACATTTGTGTTCTTCTTCTTCTTCCTTTTCTATGTGTATTTTTGATGGCGTCAGTAATATTTTCCTATTAAAGTATACATTTATTCTTCTTCTTTCTTTTCTATTGGTCTTTTTGACGCCGTCCGTCCATATTAATTTCTTCTTTAAAGACAATGTTTTTTCTTCTTCTTATTTTCTTCATAACAAATATTTGTTCTATTGAACTTGTTTTTGTGTGTATACTAATGTCCACAAGGCATATGTTCACTAAATTTGGCGCGAAATGTTCTCTGCAATAATGCTCTCATTATTTCTCACTCAATATGGTTGAAATTTTTTGGCGGCAAATGCTCTCTGTTTTGTTTTATTTTTCTTTTCAGATAATGATGAATGAAATATGCAATTTTTTTCTTTTCAGCAATATATATTTTTTAATTTAGTAAAATTTTAGGATAATTTTGTAAAATTATAATTTTTTTGAAAATATTAATCAAAAATTTTATCACATAGAGATGGCGAATATTTCTTGGCCATTTGAAAGGCGTAATACTGCATTTTAGAAAAAAAATTTCTTTTAAGAAAATTGTTTAAATCTTGTATTATTTTTACAAAATTGTCATAGAAAAGGGATTTATTTATTTTATTATATACATTTTTGCAAAAAATATCCAAATTTTTAACGAAATCTTGAAAAAAGTACGTGCGAAAAACTTCAGTAATTCTATATGGTTTTTTCCTTGATATGTACTAGCAAAGGAAGAATTATTTTTGGAGAATATTTTTTGTAAAAATTGATGAAATTTTTACTAAATTTTAACGAAAATGCCCTCATATTTTATTAAAAAGTAATTTTTGAGCGATTTTCATATAATTTAGCAAAAATATTTCAATTTTCAAAAATATTACCTTTGACAGTGAATGTTTGTCCATAGGTGGTATACGGTAATGGGAAGATTTTTTTAACTTTTCCAAAGAAATAACTACTTTTTATGAATAATGTTATAATTTGGTGTAAATATACAGATTCTGAAATGTTTTTTAAGAAATTTTTATAAAACTTAATTAGATTTGAGCTTTTAAATTTCTTTGAAGAAAAACTTTTCTTCATTGAAAATATGCCAACAAGAGGATTTCTGCCGTCTTGGACCACATAAAGATTTTGAATTTTTTTCACAGTGAAAATGTGAAATTTGTTAATATTTTAATTTTATCCTAAAGTAAACATATCAGGCTTTATTCTCAAACAGAATTTGGAAAAATATTTTTGAAAAAATTCATAATTTTTTCAAATTTAGTTACAAATTTGTGATTACATTTTTACAATCTGTGAAGTTAAACGCTTATAACTTTTAAACGGATAAAGGAAATTACACCAAATTTTCGTTAAAATATGGCCTGATATCTATACAAGAAATGTGTAAAATATCTTTTATAAAAATATTCAAAGATTCTTCAGAAAAATTAAATTTCTACGAAAACTTTTGTAAAAAATTAAACACGCTTCCACACAATATTTCGAAAAATATAGCTATTGACTACTATGCACTTCTCATCTTTTCAATGTACCTACCATTTTTAAAAATTGCCAATAACAATTTAATAGTACACATAAATTTGTGAGTGTATTTGTGTTACAGTGAAATATAAACATAAAAGTGAATAATCATGTCTGACGCCGCCGTTGTTGAAGCCACCGCCTCCCCAGTTGCCGCTGTTGAGAAAAAGGCACCAAAGAAGGCCGCAGCCAAAGCAAAGAAACCATCAGCTGCCCCTACTCATCCACCAACCCAACAAATGGTTGACGCCGCCATCAAAACATTGAAGGAACGTGGTGGTTCATCATTGCCCGCCATCAAGAAATATTTGGCCAGCACCTACAAGGTTGATGCCCAAAAATTGGCTCCTTTCATCAAGAAATATTTGAAGAGCGCTGTTGCCAGTGGAAAATTGATCCAAACTAAAGGTAAGGGTGCTTCTGGTTCATTCAAATTGTCCGCCTCGGCTTCCAAGGAACCCAAAGCAAAGACTGCTGAAAAGAAGAAGAAGGCCCCAGCTGCTGAGAAGAAGAAGAAGGCTGCCCCTAAAAAGGCCGCCGGTGAAAAGAAAACCGCTGCCAAGAAGCCATCTGCCGCCAAAAAGACCGCTGAGAAGAAGAAGGCTGACAAAACAAAGGCTAAGGCTGCCAAGAAAACCGGTACAGTTAAGGCTAAACCAGCAAAAACCGCCGCTAAAGCATCTGCCACCAAACCAAAGGCACCCAAGGCAAAAACAGCAGCTGCTAAACCCAAAAAAGCCGCCGCACCAAAGAAGCCAGCTGCCAAGAAAGCCGCCGCCAAGAAGTAATTTTTCCCAGAAAGATTACTTGTTGACAACATTTTTCGATATTCGAAAGCATAATATCTAACAGCCCTTTTCAGGGCTACAAATTAAATTCAAAAAGAGAAAATCTTTACTTCAAACTATTTATTATTACTACTATTTATTGTTTTATTACCTAAATAAATAAGAAAAATACACACGTGTCTGATTTTAGGAAAAATATTACCCTCACTAATTACTTTTCCTATTAGGTAATTAACATTGAGCCTGTTTTATTATGGGCATTCCACAAAATAACACCACAAACGGATTAAAATTTTAGTCCGGGTCATAAAATAAATGTGACTAATTTTTGTTTGTCTAATTATGGTCATTTTCATCTAATTTCATATTTTAGGAATTTTCCATTTAATATTCAAAAATGATAATTTTTTCTCTTTGCAAAAATTGTTTGCTGGGTAAAAGGAGATTATTTTAATCAGGAATGTTTTTCTATTCTAATGAAGTTATGTTGCAACTCTATTTTATTTCTCTTTCTATTTTCCCCTAATTCTATTTTTTCCATTGAAAGAAGTCCCGTTAATTTTTGCGCCACCACCAAAAATTTCCCCTTAAAAATGTTCGCGCTTCATATTTGGCATTGGCGTAGTGAAGTGTTACAGGCAAAATGCTTATACATGCTTGTTGTTCGTTTATACATTTTCGATATTGGTGGTGACTGCCGACGGCAATACAAAGTAACATCGCACAAGCACACACACACATACCCATACAGTGGATGGCGTGTTGTTGTACACACATAGAGTAGCCAAGCAAGCAAAAAAGCAATATGAACCACGGCAAAACAAGAATTGACGGCGTCATTTAGTAAATACATGGGAAAATATTATTTTTGCTAGAATTTGAGGAATTTTAAAATTATTTTGGTAAGTTTCTTTATTAAAAAATGTAAATAATGGAAAATAAGTGTTTCGACAAAAATTTGATCTCTTTTAAAATGTTTTTTGTGGCCCTGAAAAGGGCCTTTTATGGTAGAATTTCGACGAATTGATGAAAAATCAAGGCATTTACTTGGAGCTGGTGTATTTAGTAACAGCCTTGGTACCTTCAGAGACAGCGTGCTTAGCCAATTCACCGGGCAACAATAGACGGACAGCAGTTTGGATTTCCCGACTGGTGATGGTAGAGCGCTTGTTGTAGTGGGCCAAACGAGAGGCTTCGGCGGCAATACGTTCGAAGATGTCATTCACGAAACTGTTCATGATGCTCATGGCCTTTGACGAAATACCAGTATCAGGATGGACTTGCTTCAACACTTTGTAAATGTAGATAGCGTAACTCTCCTTACGCTTGGTACGTCTCTTCGATTTATCGCCCTTGGTGATGTTCTTTTGGGCTTTGCCGGCCTTCTTTGCTGCTTTACCACTGGTTTTTGGAGGCATTTTTCACTTTTAATTTTTTTAATCACACAAACACTTTTAACACTGTTCACAAATGATAAAAACCCAGTACCCAAACAGAATATTTCAAGCATTATGTGCTCAAATGTTTCAGGTAGTCGCAGTTGCTGTGTGGAATAGTGGCCAAACAACCCCAGTTTTCGATGTGTGTGTATTAAATGAGCGAGAGAAAAGTATAAATACTAGGGGTTCAAGTGAGTAACGGCATCATTCTGTGTTTTTTCAGTGCTAAGTGAAGTGTTCAAAAAAATATTAAGTGAAAATGTCTGGTCGTGGTAAAGGTGGCAAAGTTAAGGGAAAGGCAAAGTCCCGTTCAAATCGTGCTGGTCTTCAATTCCCCGTCGGTCGTATTCATCGTTTGTTGCGCAAAGGCAACTATGCTGAACGTGTTGGTGCCGGTGCTCCAGTATATTTAGCCGCCGTCATGGAATATTTGGCTGCTGAAGTTTTGGAATTGGCTGGTAATGCTGCCCGTGACAACAAGAAGACTCGTATCATTCCCCGTCACTTGCAATTGGCCATCCGCAACGACGAAGAATTGAACAAATTGCTGTCCGGCGTCACTATTGCTCAAGGTGGTGTATTGCCAAACATCCAAGCTGTTCTCTTGCCCAAGAAGACCGAAAAGAAAGCCTAAATTATCTCGAAAGGTATTATGGAAAAAATACAGACCATCGTATAAGAAGAAGAAAAATCCATACAAAATTCAACCAATCCGTCCTTTTCAGGACGACAAAATATATTTAAAAAGAGAAAAAATCTATTCAAACTATTAATTTTCATTATTTACATTTTATAGGAAAAGAATAAAAATGACCAAAATTTTAATATTTACATTTTATAGGGAAAAAATAAAAATTCCCAAAAAATGATATTTTTCTTAATCGGCGACAACCCTTGATTATTTTGCAAATGACATTTTTTCTTTCATATTTCCTTAGAAAATATGTTCGTTTGTTGTAACTGTTTTTCATTTCTACCCCCCTCAGCAGAATTGTGTTTGTTTTATGTCGCTTTAGTTTTTCACAGAAATAGCGAGACAGATAGAGAGACAGAGAAAGAGAGAGAGCGAAAAAGAGATCATTCGTCTCATCGATGATGTTCGCGCCAATATTCCTTAATCGATGTTCCCGCCAATGTTCGTTCATCGTAAGTTGACGATGTCTGTTATGAATGTGTGTGTGTGGTGTTGTGTGTTTGTTAGTTAGAATAACCAAATGCCTTTACTTACGTTGACGATGATGATGGCCGTTGTTAATGTTGTTGTTGTGGTTGTTAGAGTAGTAAATTATTGGGAAAAAGACTTCTGCCGCCGCGAATTTTGAGGAGAAAAAAGTAACTGTATTTGGAAAGGAAAAAATGCAGAAATGTGCGATTTTGGTGATGTTGTCAGAGCATAGAGTTAGTAATAGAGTGATGACAACATGAAGTGCGCACGGAAAAATTTTTATTTTCAAAGGGAAAAAAGTAGAGTTGTGGAAATAAATTGAGGATCATTGTTAGAAAATAACCAAAATACATAAAATAGAAGAAAAATATGTGATTTTTGTGGACATTTAAGAAAGAAATAAATTATTTTTAGTGAAAAATAAGAAGAAGAAGAAGAAGAAGAAGAAGAAGAAAATTTTCAATGATTTCAACATAAAGTAAAAGAATTTATGTGATTTTTGGGACGTTTGAGAGAAAAAATAAAATATTTTTAGTGAAACATAGGAAGAAGAAGAAGAACTTTTTTAATAATTTCAACATAAAGTAAAAGAAATTTAGAAAATTATGTGATTTTTTTTGGTAATTTAAGGAAATGTGATTTAGTGAAACAAGAAGAAGAAGAAAATTTTCAATAATTTCAACATTAAGTGAGAGAAATTTAGAAAATTATGTGATTTTTTGGACATTTAAGAAAAAAATATTTTTTTAGGGAAACATAAGGAGAAGAAGAAGAAAATTCTCAATAATTTCAACATAAAGTGAGAGAAATTTAGAAAATTATGTGATTTTTTGGAGGATTATGTGATTTTTGAATAAATAAGTAAAAGATAAAATTTTTCTATGCGAGTTCATGAAATGTAAGAAGAAGAAGAAGAATTTTTCAATAATTTCAACATAAAGTGGGAGAAATTTAGAAAATTATGTGATTTTTTGGAGGATTAAGTAAAAGATAAAATATTTTTATATGAAATCATGAAACATAAGAAGAAGAATTTTTTCATGAGCAAATTTTTGAAAAAAGAGATGCTATAAAAATTTTTTAAATATAATTTTAAGAAAAATCGCAGTAAATATTAACAAAATTCAAACTAATTTAATGAAAATTTTTTTAAAAAAGGTAATTTTCATTTTAATTTAAAAAATTTAATAACAATTTTTAATAATTTCATCACAAAATAACAAAAATTTTTACTTGAAGGAAAAAATAAGTACATAACATCGCAGTCAAAAAGATATTGTTGGCTTGGCATAGCATTGATGTGCGTTAGTTATATGAACAAACACACGCACACACCGACCGACGCTAGCGTATACACACATCGTCGTATTATCAAGCAAGCAAGCAGCTACCCTAACAACGAGAGTTGCCGGTAGAACATGTATTAGTGGAAATAAAGGAACATTTTTGTGTATTACGAAAAAGGAATGATCAGAGTTGCCGACGGTAAACATTTTTGAAGGCAAAAAAAAGAAGAAGAAGAAGAAAAAATGTTAAGAAAAAAGGTAATGATCAGAGTTGCCGACGGCTAACATTTTTGAAGGAAAAAAATGGAAAATTATTTGACGATGGAAACAAATTTATGAAAATAAAATTAAATGAGCAGAGTTGCCGAAGGCATTTATTTTTGAAGACAAAAGGGAATATTATTTGAAAAAAAAAAATATGAAATGTGGAAAATGAAAGAAAAAATAAAATGCACTGAAAAAAGTAATATGAAAGAAAATATTTTATGGTTAGTTTTATTTTTCATATATTAAGGTAAGTAGTTTTATTTTTGATATATTTTATTAATTTTTTTATGTTTTTGTAATTTTCAACAAGAAAATATCTCTTTTTAAATATTTTTTGTGGTCCTGAAAAGGACCGATTGTTTTGTTGTAAAAGAAAAATTCTCCAAATAGCGTCAAGAAAATATTTAACCGCCGAAACCGTACAAAGTACGACCTTGTCTCTTCAAAGCATAGACGACATCCATAGCAGTGACGGTTTTACGCTTAGCATGTTCGGTGTATGTAACGGCGTCACGAATAACGTTTTCCAAAAACACCTTCAGAACACCACGGGTTTCTTCGTAGATGAGGCCAGAGATACGCTTTACACCACCACGGCGAGCCAAACGTCTAATAGCTGGCTTGGTAATACCTTGGATATTATCACGTAACACTTTACGGTGACGTTTAGCGCCACCTTTTCCCAAGCCTTTGCCACCTTTACCACGACCAGTCATTTTTCACTTTTTTAAAAATCACTTAACACTTCACGAAAGCACAAGAACGAATGTTTTTTCGAATTTCATTTCATTTCATTTATTTTCAAAATTTCATTTTACATTTTGAATTATAAGTCTATTAATTATATAGCTTACTTCTAACGTGTTTTAACACTTATCTAGAATTACATCTTTTAGAATATATTTTTGAATTTCGTGTAAGGCCAGCCCATTCTTTCTTTTATTTGTTTTATGATATAAAGTTATTAATTCAATTCTTGTGAAAATTTTATAAAAAACACAAGTTATACTTTTACTTAAAACTAATAAAACAATAAACTACAACTAACATAAACTACTAACTAAATTAATACAACAATATTTACAATATATACATTTTATATCACCACAGTCATTGGTCAGTTCTGTATACTAGATTTTCAAAATTGTATGTTTTGTATCTTCTATGATACAAAACTAATTTCCCTGTGGAGTCAAATATTTCTCCGTTATTGTTCAAATTCAAAAGACTCATAGCCGGCATAAATCCGTTTACATCTCTTATTCTATTCAATTCGTCATTAGGTATGATTAAGTTTTTAATTATGTCATTAGTATGGAAGTTAATTCTGTTAAGGCAACTGATGGCAGTTCTTACTGCAAAATTGTCGAATCTATCTATTTTACTTTCCTTGTAAATTTTTTTAATTGAGGGGCTTATATAGTGACCCTGTGATGTCATACGCTTACCAATCCCTAGGCAATGCGCCAGTATTTTCCTTTCAAATATCCTAATGCGCTCCATTTGGTGTGATGATATTTGAGACCAAACTGGAAACGCATAGCTCATTGTAGGTCTTATGATTTGTTTGTACAAAATCAACTTAACTTTTTTACCTAGTTTCCTTTTCTTACTAAGTACCCATTGGTATGAGTGATATGCAGCCCTGCCTTTTTTTATTAGGTGATCCACATGTCTAATAAAGCTCATATCCTCTTCAAATATTACCCCAAGGTATTTAAGTGTTGGCGTATTTCTAATTATGTCGCCGCAAATTGTGACATTTGGTATATATTTTTTGGCATTACCATATAAGTTTATACCCTTCCCTTTGAAAATGATTGTTTGGCATTTGTCTAAGTTTAACATCAAACGCCATCTGTTAAAATAACCTTTTAATATTGAAAGGTATTGGCATATTCTTTCATTGGCTATTCTAGCATTTACATGAGTGGAAGTGACGAGTATGTCGTCTGCGTATATTAGGAGCTGAATACCATCTGGAGGTTGTGGTATATCAGCCAAATATATATTATATAATACTGGCCCCAACACCGACCCTTGGGGAACACCAGCATTCACTTGTTTTGTGTCCGAGTTAGTTTCTTCAAATTCGACGTAAAATTGCCTATTTTGTAAATAATTATTGACCAATTTTGTTAAAAGGGGACTGAACCTATAATCATTTGCCATTTTTTTAATGATACCTTCCCTGGGTACCGTATCAAAAGCCTTTTGAAAATCTAATGCAACTGCAATGGTTGCACTTCTATTGTGAAAACCATTAGCAATTATATTATTTAGTGCTAATAAGGCATGCGTTGTTGAATGCTGTTTCCTGAACCCAAATTGACTATTAATTAAAATATTATTATCCTCAATGTGTTCATTTATTCTATTTAGTATTACTACTTCAAATAGTTTTCCTATGCAGGAAAGTAGTGATATTGGTCTATAACCATTTGGGTCAGTAGGGTCTTTTCCGGGCTTAAGTATAGGTATTACCTTTGCTATTTTCCATTTTTGGGGAAAATAACCTATGTTAAGACAGTGATTAAAAATCACTGCTAAAAATCGCCAAGTTCTGTGATCAGTTTTTCGTAGAATAAAATTTGGGATTTTATCATCACCAGATGTTTTTTTGTTGTTCATAGCCTTTAAAATTTCTCCTATTTCATTAGGCGTTGTAAGTCGTATAGGCAGCCTTGTTGACGGCGTAATGGCCCTACCATCGGCTAAGAAGTCCCTGCCAAAATGAACAAGATACGCATCTGTGTCTCTATAATCAGTGACAATCCTTCTTGCCGTAGTGAGTTGGTTATTTGCAAATGTGTTTGCCATTAGGTTTGTTTTTTCAGTTTCTGTAACTGCTCTGTTACCTCTGTCATTAAGGTGGCTAATTTTTCTTCGTGTTAATTTTCCACTGATTCCCTTAATTTTACGAAACATATCACTTCCGGGAGATATGGCTTCAAATTTCCTTATTAGGTCACTTTCTTCAAAAAGTGATATTTTTTGTTTGATTAGAAGATCCATATTTTTTATTATTGCCCTAAGAGTATTTGCCTCTTGAGGGTCAATGATTCTGTGGAGTCTTCTTCTAGCCGTCTTTTTTTGAGCAATCAGATGCAAGATATCTGGGGGAAGTTTTGCTTGTGTGTGACCTGTTGTCACGAAGGTTTTCATGGCAGAGTTCATTGCCGCATTAATGGAAGTTGTCATTCCATTTACGGCATTGTCAATTTCAGAAATATCAACATTTCTGTTTATTGGTAGGATATACCTTTGTAGCTCATCGGCTAAGGTGTTATTAAGGGTGTTTATTCGCAGACTTTTGAAGTCAAACATTTTTTTAGGCTGTTGCCTTTCTAATTCGGTGGAGACTTCCATTGAAATTGCCCTGTGGTCAGACTCATAATCTAAGGTTTTTGGTCTTTCCAAGCTCCGCATGCCAGGTGTTGACATAAAAATGTCAATAAAACTTTGTGACGTGGGAGTACAGCGTGTAGGTCCATTTGTTGGCCTAATAGCAATGGAAGGTTGATTATCTAGCCACCGTTTTAATGAAATGCCCTTGGAATTAATATTATTATCTCCCCAATCAGAATGCCTTGCATTTAAATCTGCCCCGATTATGGCTTCATTTGCAGCAATTAAATTGCTGATATTATTTAAATCAGCCGAGTTTAAGGTGGAACTTGGTCTTAGGTACAGGGCCATCACAATGATGTTCCCACCCCTATGATTCCTAATTTTTACTGCGATGCCCTCCATATCAACGAAGTTTATCGCTAGTCTTTCACTTTTAATAGTGTTTTTAATACAGATGGCTGTTCCGCCTTTAGGACTATTAAGTCTATCCTGCCTAAAAACGTTATATGAATCTAATTGAAGATTATGTTTTGAAGAAAGCCCGTGTTCTGCCAATAACAGTATGTCCGGGTTATGTTTTTTGACAAATAAGTTAAGATAGTGTCTTCTGTGCCTTGATACTATCGAATTTGTATTAATGAATATTATCTTTAGGTTATCCATTATAATTTAAGACTGGTAAAAAGCTGAAAAAGTGCACTTGTTTTTTCAGCGTCAGTTTTAAGAGACCTATATGTTTCAACGTGTGAACCAATTTTAGTTAGGCAGGTAAATAAGTCTTTACCGAAGAGCCTTTTGCAGTCTGCATCAAAGATTTGGAAGTCATCATTTGTGCTATTATTGGAAGGGGGTGTTTTAAGTGGGTTCCCTGTACCCAAACTAGTTATGTTTGAAAATGAGTAATTTTTTGTGACTCTGGGAGTCACTACAGAATTAATGGTAGGCTGAGAAGAAGGTGCTTTTTTCCCTTTCATTGTTTTGTTTTCATTTAATTTTTGCAATAGCCTTAGCCTTATTGGGCACTGCTTGAAACTAGCTACATGGCCTGTTACATTGCAATTGGCGCAGTAAACAGGTTTACCAATAGTCTTCGTAACCACCCCCGTTGAAGAGTCAACAGAAATATTTTCTTCTGTATTGAGGTCTTTAGGTGGTAGTGGACATTCTCCTGGCTCGTGTCTTACAGGGCATTTGACACATCTATACGGCATTTTGCAGTTCGTAGAGATGTGTCCAAACCGCTGACATCTACGACACTGTATAAGCCCTCCTTTCTTATGTTTTTTTATGGTTACCTTCGCATTCAGAAATTCTGGGAAGTTTTTAAATACAGACAAGTCTGAAGCACTGGCAGATTGAAGTAGCCATCGGTTACGTCTTAATTTAATGACGTCAATAATTCCGAGGTTTGGATATTTTTCGGCTATGAACTCTTTTATGTCTTCTCTAGACCAACTTTCATGTATGCCTGTGAGAACTAGTGTTCTCGGTTTTAGATTTTTCGGAGTGTACGTAAAGTACGGTATAAGCGAATTCTCTAAAAATTCTTTCGCTGTATTAAAATCGTCATATTTTTTTAATTTTAATTCAGTTACGTCTTTTTTACGTATATCTATTGTAAAATCATTATGATTTAAGGCTTTTATCAGATTTAATGTTAGATCTTTAACACTAATATTAGTCCTATCCAATTTAATAGTGGGTGGGCTGGCCTTACCTGTGTTTTCCACGGTTTTATCATTTTCCAGTATTGGTGTTGTTACTGTAGTGGCCTTTTTGTTTTGTTTTTTGCGGCTGACTTGAGTCCAGTCTCCGGTATCCATTTCGGCTTCATTTTCAGCTTGCTGCATGCTTGTGGTAGATGTTGTTTGTTGTGTTTGAAGTATGTTTGCCGCCGTTGGTGATGGTGTAACACTCGGCTTGGTTACATTCTTCTTCTTCCCAGGCAGTATGGGCTTCTTGCCTGCCTGCTCCGGATTCTGGCTTGTATCCGGCTTTTGTACTGGCGGTGTACAAGAAGTTCCCATCCAATTTGCCATCATATTGTTTGACGGCGTTGATAAATTATTTTTGTCGGCGGCCAATTGTGCCTCCAGGTTTGCAATTACCCTTTTGTAACTGTTTTCCTTGGTGTAGAAGTCGGATAACTGCCTTGCGGTATCGGTTAGCTGCTTGGCAGTATCTTCTTGTGACTTCATTACGGAATTTAGCTTATCCATTAAGGAACGATTAGTTTCCTCCAAGGTTTTAATTGTATTTTGTAGCATTGAGATTGTAGCTTCCATTTTCATATAATCATAAATTGAGTCATCATCACTATGATGCCTCCTCTTGCTCTTACTGCGTTTTTCTTTTTTTGGCTTTGTAGAGCAGTCGCCTTGCGATTTGCTATCACTTGTGGGGTTGCTTTTTTCCACACTTTGATAAGCCTCTGCTGCAATGTCTGCTGAGTTCTCAGACATTCGGTCTTCTTCTTCTTCGGTATTCATGTCGACGGCAGTATCCAGAGCCGCCGACAGCAAAATTTACTGCGTCAATGCGGACCTTTAATTTCCAGTGGCACAGCAAAGTTTGAAAACAAAATTTTTATTTTATCTCTTTTAATTAATTAATTAAACTTTTATTTTTCTTTTCTATTTCACTTCACTTTGTTCCACTTAGATGTTTACACGTTCAATGTTTTTTCGAAGGCTGGCGGCTTCTATTTATACAAAAATTGGCCTGTTTGACTAACCAAGAGTCTTAATGGAATACACATGTATTTGTGTATGTGTTAGTACACATTTTGGGCGCGCACAGCTGTCTTTACTGGTTTACCCACCCCTAATCATAGCCGCCTCTTCGAAATTTTCTATAAATACCGCTATATGGATGGATGGCACAGTTATTACAGTGTTAACAGTGTTTGTGTGCATACCTAAGTGAAGTGAAAAAACTAAAGTGAAAAATGGCTCGTACTAAGCAAACTGCCCGTAAATCAACTGGTGGAAAGGCTCCTCGTAAGCAATTGGCCACTAAAGCTGCTCGTAAGAGTGCCCCAGCCACCGGCGGCGTCAAGAAGCCTCATCGTTTCCGTCCTGGTACTGTTGCCTTGCGTGAAATCCGTCGTTACCAGAAGAGTACTGAATTGTTGATCCGCAAATTGCCCTTCCAACGTTTGGTTCGTGAAATTGCTCAAGATTTCAAAACTGATTTGCGTTTCCAGAGCTCTGCTGTTATGGCCTTGCAAGAAGCCAGTGAAGCATACTTGGTTGGTCTTTTCGAAGATACTAACTTGTGCGCCATCCATGCTAAGCGTGTCACCATCATGCCTAAAGATATTCAATTGGCCAGACGTATCCGTGGAGAACGTGCTTAAATTCTTGACGTTTTAAAAACATATTTTTTACAACAAAACAATCGGTCCTTTTCAGGACCACAAAATATTTATAAAAAAGAGATTATTTTTTCATCAAACTATTTATCATTTTTAACATTTTAAATAAATAAATATTTTTCTTTGTGTTTATTTCATTTTTGAGGCTGATTTTAGGAATATTTTAAAATTTTCTTGTATGAGTCATATTTGACGGCGTCAGTAAAAATTTCCCATTAGAAGACACATTTTATTCTTCTTCTTGAAAAAAATATAATATTACAATTTTCCCTTTCAAAGACACATTTCTGCTTCTTAAAAAAGTATTGAAATTTGCTTCTATAGGAAATTTTTGACGGCGTCAGTAAAATTATTCAATTAAATATTTTGTTCTTCTTCTTGACACAAAAAACAAAAATTATGTTATAATTTTTCCCTAAAAAGACATTTTATTCTTCTTCTTGAACAAACTTATTGAAATTTCCTTCTATATGTCATTTTTGACGGCGTCAGTAAAATTTTCCCATTGAAATGCACATTTGTGTTCTTCTTCTTCTTCCTTTTCTATGTGTATTTTTGATGGCGTCAGTAATATTTTCCTATTAAAGTATACATTTATTCTTCTTCTTTCTTTTCTATTGGTCTTTTTGACGCCGTCCGTCCATATTAATTTCTTCTTTAAAGACAATGTTTTTTCTTCTTCTTATTTTCTTCATAACAAATATTTGTTCTATTGAACTTGTTTTTGTGTGTATACTAATGTCCACAAGGCATATGTTCACTAAATTTGGCGCGAAATGTTCTCTGCAATAATGCTCTCATTATTTCTCACTCAATATGGTTGAAATTTTTTGGCGGCAAATGCTCTCTGTTTTGTTTTATTTTTCTTTTCAGATAATGATGAATGAAATATGCAATTTTTTTCTTTTCAGCAATATATATTTTTTAATTTAGTAAAATTTTAGGATAATTTTGTAAAATTATAATTTTTTTGAAAATATTAATCAAAAATTTTATCACATAGAGATGGCGAATATTTCTTGGCCATTTGAAAGGCGTAATACTGCATTTTAGAAAAAAAATTTCTTTTAAGAAAATTGTTTAAATCTTGTATTATTTTTACAAAATTGTCATAGAAAAGGGATTTATTTATTTTATTATATACATTTTTGCAAAAAATATCCAAATTTTTAACGAAATCTTGAAAAAAGTACGTGCGAAAAACTTCAGTAATTCTATATGGTTTTTTCCTTGATATGTACTAGCAAAGGAAGAATTATTTTTGGAGAATATTTTTTGTAAAAATTGATGAAATTTTTACTAAATTTTAACGAAAATGCCCTCATATTTTATTAAAAAGTAATTTTTGAGCGATTTTCATATAATTTAGCAAAAATATTTCAATTTTCAAAAATATTACCTTTGACAGTGAATGTTTGTCCATAGGTGGTATACGGTAATGGGAAGATTTTTTTAACTTTTCCAAAGAAATAACTACTTTTTATGAATAATGTTATAATTTGGTGTAAATATACAGATTCTGAAATGTTTTTTAAGAAATTTTTATAAAACTTAATTAGATTTGAGCTTTTAAATTTCTTTGAAGAAAAACTTTTCTTCATTGAAAATATGCCAACAAGAGGATTTCTGCCGTCTTGGACCACATAAAGATTTTGAATTTTTTTCACAGTGAAAATGTGAAATTTGTTAATATTTTAATTTTATCCTAAAGTAAACATATCAGGCTTTATTCTCAAACAGAATTTGGAAAAATATTTTTGAAAAAATTCATAATTTTTTCAAATTTAGTTACAAATTTGTGATTACATTTTTACAATCTGTGAAGTTAAACGCTTATAACTTTTAAACGGATAAAGGAAATTACACCAAATTTTCGTTAAAATATGGCCTGATATCTATACAAGAAATGTGTAAAATATCTTTTATAAAAATATTCAAAGATTCTTCAGAAAAATTAAATTTCTACGAAAACTTTTGTAAAAAATTAAACACGCTTCCACACAATATTTCGAAAAATATAGCTATTGACTACTATGCACTTCTCATCTTTTCAATGTACCTACCATTTTTAAAAATTGCCAATAACAATTTAATAGTACACATAAATTTGTGAGTGTATTTGTGTTACAGTGAAATATAAACATAAAAGTGAATAATCATGTCTGACGCCGCCGTTGTTGAAGCCACCGCCTCCCCAGTTGCCGCTGTTGAGAAAAAGGCACCAAAGAAGGCCGCAGCCAAAGCAAAGAAACCATCAGCTGCCCCTACTCATCCACCAACCCAACAAATGGTTGACGCCGCCATCAAAACATTGAAGGAACGTGGTGGTTCATCATTGCCCGCCATCAAGAAATATTTGGCCAGCACCTACAAGGTTGATGCCCAAAAATTGGCTCCTTTCATCAAGAAATATTTGAAGAGCGCTGTTGCCAGTGGAAAATTGATCCAAACTAAAGGTAAGGGTGCTTCTGGTTCATTCAAATTGTCCGCCTCGGCTTCCAAGGAACCCAAAGCAAAGACTGCTGAAAAGAAGAAGAAGGCCCCAGCTGCTGAGAAGAAGAAGAAGGCTGCCCCTAAAAAGGCCGCCGGTGAAAAGAAAACCGCTGCCAAGAAGCCATCTGCCGCCAAAAAGACCGCTGAGAAGAAGAAGGCTGACAAAACAAAGGCTAAGGCTGCCAAGAAAACCGGTACAGTTAAGGCTAAACCAGCAAAAACCGCCGCTAAAGCATCTGCCACCAAACCAAAGGCACCCAAGGCAAAAACAGCAGCTGCTAAACCCAAAAAAGCCGCCGCACCAAAGAAGCCAGCTGCCAAGAAAGCCGCCGCCAAGAAGTAATTTTTCCCAGAAAGATTACTTGTTGACAACATTTTTCGATATTCGAAAGCATAATATCTAACAGCCCTTTTCAGGGCTACAAATTAAATTCAAAAAGAGAAAATCTTTACTTCAAACTATTTATTATTACTACTATTTATTGTTTTATTACCTAAATAAATAAGAAAAATACACACGTGTCTGATTTTAGGAAAAATATTACCCTCACTAATTACTTTTCCTATTAGGTAATTAACATTGAGCCTGTTTTATTATGGGCATTCCACAAAATAACACCACAAACGGATTAAAATTTTAGTCCGGGTCATAAAATAAATGTGACTAATTTTTGTTTGTCTAATTATGGTCATTTTCATCTAATTTCATATTTTAGGAATTTTCCATTTAATATTCAAAAATGATAATTTTTTCTCTTTGCAAAAATTGTTTGCTGGGTAAAAGGAGATTATTTTAATCAGGAATGTTTTTCTATTCTAATGAAGTTATGTTGCAACTCTATTTTATTTCTCTTTCTATTTTCCCCTAATTCTATTTTTTCCATTGAAAGAAGTCCCGTTAATTTTTGCGCCACCACCAAAAATTTCCCCTTAAAAATGTTCGCGCTTCATATTTGGCATTGGCGTAGTGAAGTGTTACAGGCAAAATGCTTATACATGCTTGTTGTTCGTTTATACATTTTCGATATTGGTGGTGACTGCCGACGGCAATACAAAGTAACATCGCACAAGCACACACACACATACCCATACAGTGGATGGCGTGTTGTTGTACACACATAGAGTAGCCAAGCAAGCAAAAAAGCAATATGAACCACGGCAAAACAAGAATTGACGGCGTCATTTAGTAAATACATGGGAAAATATTATTTTTGCTAGAATTTGAGGAATTTTAAAATTATTTTGGTAAGTTTCTTTATTAAAAAATGTAAATAATGGAAAATAAGTGTTTCGACAAAAATTTGATCTCTTTTAAAATGTTTTTTGTGGCCCTGAAAAGGGCCTTTTATGGTAGAATTTCGACGAATTGATGAAAAATCAAGGCATTTACTTGGAGCTGGTGTATTTAGTAACAGCCTTGGTACCTTCAGAGACAGCGTGCTTAGCCAATTCACCGGGCAACAACAGACGGACAGCAGTTTGGATTTCCCGACTGGTGATGGTAGAGCGCTTGTTGTAGTGGGCCAAACGAGAGGCTTCGGCGGCAATACGTTCGAAGATGTCATTCACGAAACTGTTCATGATGCTCATGGCCTTTGACGAAATACCAGTATCAGGATGGACTTGCTTCAACACTTTGTAAATGTAGATAGCGTAACTCTCCTTACGCTTGGTACGTCTCTTCGATTTATCGCCCTTGGTGATGTTCTTTTGGGCTTTGCCGGCCTTCTTTGCTGCTTTACCACTGGTTTTTGGAGGCATTTTTCACTTTTAATTTTTTTAATCACACAAACACTTTTAACACTGTTCACAAATGATAAAAACCCAGTACCCAAACAGAATATTTCAAGCATTATGTGCTCAAATGTTTCAGGTAGTCGCAGTTGCTGTGTGGAATAGTGGCCAAACAACCCCAGTTTTCGATGTGTGTGTATTAAATGAGCGAGAGAAAAGTATAAATACTAGGGGTTCAAGTGAGTAACGGCATCATTCTGTGTTTTTTCAGTGCTAAGTGAAGTGTTCAAAAAAATATTAAGTGAAAATGTCTGGTCGTGGTAAAGGTGGCAAAGTTAAGGGAAAGGCAAAGTCCCGTTCAAATCGTGCTGGTCTTCAATTCCCCGTCGGTCGTATTCATCGTTTGTTGCGCAAAGGCAACTATGCTGAACGTGTTGGTGCCGGTGCTCCAGTATATTTAGCCGCCGTCATGGAATATTTGGCTGCTGAAGTTTTGGAATTGGCTGGTAATGCTGCCCGTGACAACAAGAAGACTCGTATCATTCCCCGTCACTTGCAATTGGCCATCCGCAACGACGAAGAATTGAACAAATTGCTGTCCGGCGTCACTATTGCTCAAGGTGGTGTATTGCCAAACATCCAAGCTGTTCTCTTGCCCAAGAAGACCGAAAAGAAAGCCTAAATTATCTCGAAAGGTATTATGGAAAAAATACAGACCATCGTATAAGAAGAAGAAAAATCCATACAAAATTCAACCAATCCGTCCTTTTCAGGACGACAAAATATATTTAAAAAGAGAAAAAATCTATTCAAACTATTAATTTTCATTATTTACATTTTATAGGAAAAGAATAAAAATGACCAAAATTTTAATATTTACATTTTATAGGGAAAAAATAAAAATTCCCAAAAAATGATATTTTTCTTAATCGGCGACAACCCTTGATTATTTTGCAAATGACATTTTTTCTTTCATATTTCCTTAGAAAATATGTTCGTTTGTTGTAACTGTTTTTCATTTCTACCCCCCTCAGCAGAATTGTGTTTGTTTTATGTCGCTTTAGTTTTTCACAGAAATAGCGAGACAGATAGAGAGACAGAGAAAGAGAGAGAGCGAAAAAGAGATCATTCGTCTCATCGATGATGTTCGCGCCAATATTCCTTAATCGATGTTCCCGCCAATGTTCGTTCATCGTAAGTTGACGATGTCTGTTATGAATGTGTGTGTGTGGTGTTGTGTGTTTGTTAGTTAGAATAACCAAATGCCTTTACTTACGTTGACGATGATGATGGCCGTTGTTAATGTTGTTGTTGTGGTTGTTAGAGTAGTAAATTATTGGGAAAAAGACTTCTGCCGCCGCGAATTTTGAGGAGAAAAAAGTAACTGTATTTGGAAAGGAAAAAATGCAGAAATGTGCGATTTTGGTGATGTTGTCAGAGCATAGAGTTAGTAATAGAGTGATGACAACATGAAGTGCGCACGGAAAAATTTTTATTTTCAAAGGGAAAAAAGTAGAGTTGTGGAAATAAATTGAGGATCATTGTTAGAAAATAACCAAAATACATAAAATAGAAGAAAAATATGTGATTTTTGTGGACATTTAAGAAAGAAATAAATTATTTTTAGTGAAAAATAAGAAGAAGAAGAAGAAGAAGAAGAAGAAGAAGAAAATTTTCAATGATTTCAACATAAAGTAAAAGAATTTATGTGATTTTTGGGACGTTTGAGAGAAAAAATAAAATATTTTTAGTGAAACATAGGAAGAAGAAGAAGAACTTTTTTAATAATTTCAACATAAAGTAAAAGAAATTTAGAAAATTATGTGATTTTTTTTGGTAATTTAAGGAAATGTGATTTAGTGAAACAAGAAGAAGAAGAAAATTTTCAATAATTTCAACATTAAGTGAGAGAAATTTAGAAAATTATGTGATTTTTTGGACATTTAAGAAAAAAATATTTTTTTAGGGAAACATAAGGAGAAGAAGAAGAAAATTCTCAATAATTTCAACATAAAGTGAGAGAAATTTAGAAAATTATGTGATTTTTTGGAGGATTATGTGATTTTTGAATAAATAAGTAAAAGATAAAATTTTTCTATGCGAGTTCATGAAATGTAAGAAGAAGAAGAAGAATTTTTCAATAATTTCAACATAAAGTGGGAGAAATTTAGAAAATTATGTGATTTTTTGGAGGATTAAGTAAAAGATAAAATATTTTTATATGAAATCATGAAACATAAGAAGAAGAATTTTTTCATGAGCAAATTTTTGAAAAAAGAGATGCTATAAAAATTTTTTAAATATAATTTTAAGAAAAATCGCAGTAAATATTAACAAAATTCAAACTAATTTAATGAAAATTTTTTTAAAAAAGGTAATTTTCATTTTAATTTAAAAAATTTAATAACAATTTTTAATAATTTCATCACAAAATAACAAAAATTTTTACTTGAAGGAAAAAATAAGTACATAACATCGCAGTCAAAAAGATATTGTTGGCTTGGCATAGCATTGATGTGCGTTAGTTATATGAACAAACACACGCACACACCGACCGACGCTAGCGTATACACACATCGTCGTATTATCAAGCAAGCAAGCAGCTACCCTAACAACGAGAGTTGCCGGTAGAACATGTATTAGTGGAAATAAAGGAACATTTTTGTGTATTACGAAAAAGGAATGATCAGAGTTGCCGACGGTAAACATTTTTGAAGGCAAAAAAAAGAAGAAGAAGAAGAAAAAATGTTAAGAAAAAAGGTAATGATCAGAGTTGCCGACGGCTAACATTTTTGAAGGAAAAAAATGGAAAATTATTTGACGATGGAAACAAATTTATGAAAATAAAATTAAATGAGCAGAGTTGCCGAAGGCATTTATTTTTGAAGACAAAAGGGAATATTATTTGAAAAAAAAAAATATGAAATGTGGAAAATGAAAGAAAAAATAAAATGCACTGAAAAAAGTAATATGAAAGAAAATATTTTATGGTTAGTTTTATTTTTCATATATTAAGGTAAGTAGTTTTATTTTTGATATATTTTATTAATTTTTTTATGTTTTTGTAATTTTCAACAAGAAAATATCTCTTTTTAAATATTTTTTGTGGTCCTGAAAAGGACCGATTGTTTTGTTGTAAAAGAAAAATTCTCCAAATAGCGTCAAGAAAATATTTAACCGCCGAAACCGTACAAAGTACGACCTTGTCTCTTCAAAGCATAGACGACATCCATAGCAGTGACGGTTTTACGCTTAGCATGTTCGGTGTATGTAACGGCGTCACGAATAACGTTTTCCAAAAACACCTTCAGAACACCACGGGTTTCTTCGTAGATGAGGCCAGAGATACGCTTTACACCACCACGGCGAGCCAAACGTCTAATAGCTGGCTTGGTAATACCTTGGATATTATCACGTAACACTTTACGGTGACGTTTAGCGCCACCTTTTCCCAAGCCTTTGCCACCTTTACCACGACCAGTCATTTTTCACTTTTTTAAAAATCACTTAACACTTCACGAAAGCACAAGAACGAATGTTTTTTCGAAGGCTGGCGGCTTCTATTTATACAAAAATTGGCCTGTTTGACTAACCAAGAGTCTTAATGGAATACACATGTATTTGTGTATGTGTTAGTACACATTTTGGGCGCGCACAGCTGTCTTTACTGGTTTACCCACCCCTAATCATAGCCGCCTCTTCGAAATTTTCTATAAATACCGCTATATGGATGGATGGCACAGTTATTACAGTGTTAACAGTGTTTGTGTGCATACCTAAGTGAAGTGAAAAAACTAAAGTGAAAAATGGCTCGTACTAAGCAAACTGCCCGTAAATCAACTGGTGGAAAGGCTCCTCGTAAGCAATTGGCCACTAAAGCTGCTCGTAAGAGTGCCCCAGCCACCGGCGGCGTCAAGAAGCCTCATCGTTTCCGTCCTGGTACTGTTGCCTTGCGTGAAATCCGTCGTTACCAGAAGAGTACTGAATTGTTGATCCGCAAATTGCCCTTCCAACGTTTGGTTCGTGAAATTGCTCAAGATTTCAAAACTGATTTGCGTTTCCAGAGCTCTGCTGTTATGGCCTTGCAAGAAGCCAGTGAAGCATACTTGGTTGGTCTTTTCGAAGATACTAACTTGTGCGCCATCCATGCTAAGCGTGTCACCATCATGCCTAAAGATATTCAATTGGCCAGACGTATCCGTGGAGAACGTGCTTAAATTCTTGACGTTTTAAAAACATATTTTTTACAACAAAACAATCGGTCCTTTTCAGGACCACAAAATATTTATAAAAAAGAGATTATTTTTTCATCAAACTATTTATCATTTTTAACATTTTAAATAAATAAATATTTTTCTTTGTGTTTATTTCATTTTTGAGGCTGATTTTAGGAATATTTTAAAATTTTCTTGTATGAGTCATATTTGACGGCGTCAGTAAAAATTTCCCATTAGAAGACACATTTTATTCTTCTTCTTGAAAAAAATATAATATTACAATTTTCCCTTTCAAAGACACATTTCTGCTTCTTAAAAAAGTATTGAAATTTGCTTCTATAGGAAATTTTTGACGGCGTCAGTAAAATTATTCAATTAAATATTTTGTTCTTCTTCTTGACACAAAAAACAAAAATTATGTTATAATTTTTCCCTAAAAAGACATTTTATTCTTCTTCTTGAACAAACTTATTGAAATTTCCTTCTATATGTCATTTTTGACGGCGTCAGTAAAATTTTCCCATTGAAATGCACATTTGTGTTCTTCTTCTTCTTCCTTTTCTATGTGTATTTTTGATGGCGTCAGTAATATTTTCCTATTAAAGTATACATTTATTCTTCTTCTTTCTTTTCTATTGGTCTTTTTGACGCCGTCCGTCCATATTAATTTCTTCTTTAAAGACAATGTTTTTTCTTCTTCTTATTTTCTTCATAACAAATATTTGTTCTATTGAACTTGTTTTTGTGTGTATACTAATGTCCACAAGGCATATGTTCACTAAATTTGGCGCGAAATGTTCTCTGCAATAATGCTCTCATTATTTCTCACTCAATATGGTTGAAATTTTTTGGCGGCAAATGCTCTCTGTTTTGTTTTATTTTTCTTTTCAGATAATGATGAATGAAATATGCAATTTTTTTCTTTTCAGCAATATATATTTTTTAATTTAGTAAAATTTTAGGATAATTTTGTAAAATTATAATTTTTTTGAAAATATTAATCAAAAATTTTATCACATAGAGATGGCGAATATTTCTTGGCCATTTGAAAGGCGTAATACTGCATTTTAGAAAAAAAATTTCTTTTAAGAAAATTGTTTAAATCTTGTATTATTTTTACAAAATTGTCATAGAAAAGGGATTTATTTATTTTATTATATACATTTTTGCAAAAAATATCCAAATTTTTAACGAAATCTTGAAAAAAGTACGTGCGAAAAACTTCAGTAATTCTATATGGTTTTTTCCTTGATATGTACTAGCAAAGGAAGAATTATTTTTGGAGAATATTTTTTGTAAAAATTGATGAAATTTTTACTAAATTTTAACGAAAATGCCCTCATATTTTATTAAAAAGTAATTTTTGAGCGATTTTCATATAATTTAGCAAAAATATTTCAATTTTCAAAAATATTACCTTTGACAGTGAATGTTTGTCCATAGGTGGTATACGGTAATGGGAAGATTTTTTTAACTTTTCCAAAGAAATAACTACTTTTTATGAATAATGTTATAATTTGGTGTAAATATACAGATTCTGAAATGTTTTTTAAGAAATTTTTATAAAACTTAATTAGATTTGAGCTTTTAAATTTCTTTGAAGAAAAACTTTTCTTCATTGAAAATATGCCAACAAGAGGATTTCTGCCGTCTTGGACCACATAAAGATTTTGAATTTTTTTCACAGTGAAAATGTGAAATTTGTTAATATTTTAATTTTATCCTAAAGTAAACATATCAGGCTTTATTCTCAAACAGAATTTGGAAAAATATTTTTGAAAAAATTCATAATTTTTTCAAATTTAGTTACAAATTTGTGATTACATTTTTACAATCTGTGAAGTTAAACGCTTATAACTTTTAAACGGATAAAGGAAATTACACCAAATTTTCGTTAAAATATGGCCTGATATCTATACAAGAAATGTGTAAAATATCTTTTATAAAAATATTCAAAGATTCTTCAGAAAAATTAAATTTCTACGAAAACTTTTGTAAAAAATTAAACACGCTTCCACACAATATTTCGAAAAATATAGCTATTGACTACTATGCACTTCTCATCTTTTCAATGTACCTACCATTTTTAAAAATTGCCAATAACAATTTAATAGTACACATAAATTTGTGAGTGTATTTGTGTTACAGTGAAATATAAACATAAAAGTGAATAATCATGTCTGACGCCGCCGTTGTTGAAGCCACCGCCTCCCCAGTTGCCGCTGTTGAGAAAAAGGCACCAAAGAAGGCCGCAGCCAAAGCAAAGAAACCATCAGCTGCCCCTACTCATCCACCAACCCAACAAATGGTTGACGCCGCCATCAAAACATTGAAGGAACGTGGTGGTTCATCATTGCCCGCCATCAAGAAATATTTGGCCAGCACCTACAAGGTTGATGCCCAAAAATTGGCTCCTTTCATCAAGAAATATTTGAAGAGCGCTGTTGCCAGTGGAAAATTGATCCAAACTAAAGGTAAGGGTGCTTCTGGTTCATTCAAATTGTCCGCCTCGGCTTCCAAGGAACCCAAAGCAAAGACTGCTGAAAAGAAGAAGAAGGCCCCAGCTGCTGAGAAGAAGAAGAAGGCTGCCCCTAAAAAGGCCGCCGGTGAAAAGAAAACCGCTGCCAAGAAGCCATCTGCCGCCAAAAAGACCGCTGAGAAGAAGAAGGCTGACAAAACAAAGGCTAAGGCTGCCAAGAAAACCGGTACAGTTAAGGCTAAACCAGCAAAAACCGCCGCTAAAGCATCTGCCACCAAACCAAAGGCACCCAAGGCAAAAACAGCAGCTGCTAAACCCAAAAAAGCCGCCGCACCAAAGAAGCCAGCTGCCAAGAAAGCCGCCGCCAAGAAGTAATTTTTCCCAGAAAGATTACTTGTTGACAACATTTTTCGATATTCGAAAGCATAATATCTAACAGCCCTTTTCAGGGCTACAAATTAAATTCAAAAAGAGAAAATCTTTACTTCAAACTATTTATTATTACTACTATTTATTGTTTTATTACCTAAATAAATAAGAAAAATACACACGTGTCTGATTTTAGGAAAAATATTACCCTCACTAATTACTTTTCCTATTAGGTAATTAACATTGAGCCTGTTTTATTATGGGCATTCCACAAAATAACACCACAAACGGATTAAAATTTTAGTCCGGGTCATAAAATAAATGTGACTAATTTTTGTTTGTCTAATTATGGTCATTTTCATCTAATTTCATATTTTAGGAATTTTCCATTTAATATTCAAAAATGATAATTTTTTCTCTTTGCAAAAATTGTTTGCTGGGTAAAAGGAGATTATTTTAATCAGGAATGTTTTTCTATTCTAATGAAGTTATGTTGCAACTCTATTTTATTTCTCTTTCTATTTTCCCCTAATTCTATTTTTTCCATTGAAAGAAGTCCCGTTAATTTTTGCGCCACCACCAAAAATTTCCCCTTAAAAATGTTCGCGCTTCATATTTGGCATTGGCGTAGTGAAGTGTTACAGGCAAAATGCTTATACATGCTTGTTGTTCGTTTATACATTTTCGATATTGGTGGTGACTGCCGACGGCAATACAAAGTAACATCGCACAAGCACACACACACATACCCATACAGTGGATGGCGTGTTGTTGTACACACATAGAGTAGCCAAGCAAGCAAAAAAGCAATATGAACCACGGCAAAACAAGAATTGACGGCGTCATTTAGTAAATACATGGGAAAATATTATTTTTGCTAGAATTTGAGGAATTTTAAAATTATTTTGGTAAGTTTCTTTATTAAAAAATGTAAATAATGGAAAATAAGTGTTTCGACAAAAATTTGATCTCTTTTAAAATGTTTTTTGTGGCCCTGAAAAGGGCCTTTTATGGTAGAATTTCGACGAATTGATGAAAAATCAAGGCATTTACTTGGAGCTGGTGTATTTAGTAACAGCCTTGGTACCTTCAGAGACAGCGTGCTTAGCCAATTCACCGGGCAACAATAGACGGACAGCAGTTTGGATTTCCCGACTGGTGATGGTAGAGCGCTTGTTGTAGTGGGCCAAACGAGAGGCTTCGGCGGCAATACGTTCGAAGATGTCATTCACGAAACTGTTCATGATGCTCATGGCCTTTGACGAAATACCAGTATCAGGATGGACTTGCTTCAACACTTTGTAAATGTAGATAGCGTAACTCTCCTTACGCTTGGTACGTCTCTTCGATTTATCGCCCTTGGTGATGTTCTTTTGGGCTTTGCCGGCCTTCTTTGCTGCTTTACCACTGGTTTTTGGAGGCATTTTTCACTTTTAATTTTTTTAATCACACAAACACTTTTAACACTGTTCACAAATGATAAAAACCCAGTACCCAAACAGAATATTTCAAGCATTATGTGCTCAAATGTTTCAGGTAGTCGCAGTTGCTGTGTGGAATAGTGGCCAAACAACCCCAGTTTTCGATGTGTGTGTATTAAATGAGCGAGAGAAAAGTATAAATACTAGGGGTTCAAGTGAGTAACGGCATCATTCTGTGTTTTTTCAGTGCTAAGTGAAGTGTTCAAAAAAATATTAAGTGAAAATGTCTGGTCGTGGTAAAGGTGGCAAAGTTAAGGGAAAGGCAAAGTCCCGTTCAAATCGTGCTGGTCTTCAATTCCCCGTCGGTCGTATTCATCGTTTGTTGCGCAAAGGCAACTATGCTGAACGTGTTGGTGCCGGTGCTCCAGTATATTTAGCCGCCGTCATGGAATATTTGGCTGCTGAAGTTTTGGAATTGGCTGGTAATGCTGCCCGTGACAACAAGAAGACTCGTATCATTCCCCGTCACTTGCAATTGGCCATCCGCAACGACGAAGAATTGAACAAATTGCTGTCCGGCGTCACTATTGCTCAAGGTGGTGTATTGCCAAACATCCAAGCTGTTCTCTTGCCCAAGAAGACCGAAAAGAAAGCCTAAATTATCTCGAAAGGTATTATGGAAAAAATACAGACCATCGTATAAGAAGAAGAAAAATCCATACAAAATTCAACCAATCCGTCCTTTTCAGGACGACAAAATATATTTAAAAAGAGAAAAAATCTATTCAAACTATTAATTTTCATTATTTACATTTTATAGGAAAAGAATAAAAATGACCAAAATTTTAATATTTACATTTTATAGGGAAAAAATAAAAATTCCCAAAAAATGATATTTTTCTTAATCGGCGACAACCCTTGATTATTTTGCAAATGACATTTTTTCTTTCATATTTCCTTAGAAAATATGTTCGTTTGTTGTAACTGTTTTTCATTTCTACCCCCCTCAGCAGAATTGTGTTTGTTTTATGTCGCTTTAGTTTTTCACAGAAATAGCGAGACAGATAGAGAGACAGAGAAAGAGAGAGAGCGAAAAAGAGATCATTCGTCTCATCGATGATGTTCGCGCCAATATTCCTTAATCGATGTTCCCGCCAATGTTCGTTCATCGTAAGTTGACGATGTCTGTTATGAATGTGTGTGTGTGGTGTTGTGTGTTTGTTAGTTAGAATAACCAAATGCCTTTACTTACGTTGACGATGATGATGGCCGTTGTTAATGTTGTTGTTGTGGTTGTTAGAGTAGTAAATTATTGGGAAAAAGACTTCTGCCGCCGCGAATTTTGAGGAGAAAAAAGTAACTGTATTTGGAAAGGAAAAAATGCAGAAATGTGCGATTTTGGTGATGTTGTCAGAGCATAGAGTTAGTAATAGAGTGATGACAACATGAAGTGCGCACGGAAAAATTTTTATTTTCAAAGGGAAAAAAGTAGAGTTGTGGAAATAAATTGAGGATCATTGTTAGAAAATAACCAAAATACATAAAATAGAAGAAAAATATGTGATTTTTGTGGACATTTAAGAAAGAAATAAATTATTTTTAGTGAAAAATAAGAAGAAGAAGAAGAAGAAGAAGAAGAAGAAGAAAATTTTCAATGATTTCAACATAAAGTAAAAGAATTTATGTGATTTTTGGGACGTTTGAGAGAAAAAATAAAATATTTTTAGTGAAACATAGGAAGAAGAAGAAGAACTTTTTTAATAATTTCAACATAAAGTAAAAGAAATTTAGAAAATTATGTGATTTTTTTTGGTAATTTAAGGAAATGTGATTTAGTGAAACAAGAAGAAGAAGAAAATTTTCAATAATTTCAACATTAAGTGAGAGAAATTTAGAAAATTATGTGATTTTTTGGACATTTAAGAAAAAAATATTTTTTTAGGGAAACATAAGGAGAAGAAGAAGAAAATTCTCAATAATTTCAACATAAAGTGAGAGAAATTTAGAAAATTATGTGATTTTTTGGAGGATTATGTGATTTTTGAATAAATAAGTAAAAGATAAAATTTTTCTATGCGAGTTCATGAAATGTAAGAAGAAGAAGAAGAATTTTTCAATAATTTCAACATAAAGTGGGAGAAATTTAGAAAATTATGTGATTTTTTGGAGGATTAAGTAAAAGATAAAATATTTTTATATGAAATCATGAAACATAAGAAGAAGAATTTTTTCATGAGCAAATTTTTGAAAAAAGAGATGCTATAAAAATTTTTTAAATATAATTTTAAGAAAAATCGCAGTAAATATTAACAAAATTCAAACTAATTTAATGAAAATTTTTTTAAAAAAGGTAATTTTCATTTTAATTTAAAAAATTTAATAACAATTTTTAATAATTTCATCACAAAATAACAAAAATTTTTACTTGAAGGAAAAAATAAGTACATAACATCGCAGTCAAAAAGATATTGTTGGCTTGGCATAGCATTGATGTGCGTTAGTTATATGAACAAACACACGCACACACCGACCGACGCTAGCGTATACACACATCGTCGTATTATCAAGCAAGCAAGCAGCTACCCTAACAACGAGAGTTGCCGGTAGAACATGTATTAGTGGAAATAAAGGAACATTTTTGTGTATTACGAAAAAGGAATGATCAGAGTTGCCGACGGTAAACATTTTTGAAGGCAAAAAAAAGAAGAAGAAGAAGAAAAAATGTTAAGAAAAAAGGTAATGATCAGAGTTGCCGACGGCTAACATTTTTGAAGGAAAAAAAATGGAAAATTATTTGACGATGGAAACAAATTTATGAAAATAAAATTAAATGAGCAGAGTTGCCGAAGGCATTTATTTTTGAAGACAAAAGGGAATATTATTTGAAAAAAAAAAATATGAAATGTGGAAAATGAAAGAAAAAATAAAATGCACTGAAAAAAGTAATATGAAAGAAAATATTTTATGGTTAGTTTTATTTTTCATATATTAAGGTAAGTAGTTTTATTTTTGATATATTTTATTAATTTTTTTATGTTTTTGTAATTTTCAACAAGAAAATATCTCTTTTTAAATATTTTTTGTGGTCCTGAAAAGGACCGATTGTTTTGTTGTAAAAGAAAAATTCTCCAAATAGCGTCAAGAAAATATTTAACCGCCGAAACCGTACAAAGTACGACCTTGTCTCTTCAAAGCATAGACGACATCCATAGCAGTGACGGTTTTACGCTTAGCATGTTCGGTGTATGTAACGGCGTCACGAATAACGTTTTCCAAAAACACCTTCAGAACACCACGGGTTTCTTCGTAGATGAGGCCAGAGATACGCTTTACACCACCACGGCGAGCCAAACGTCTAATAGCTGGCTTGGTAATACCAATTCAATTTCAATTTTGCCAAAGGCCATATTTATTTGGATAGAAATCTTACATGCTAACAGAATGGCTTACTTACTGTACTATTTTAAAGAAATCCCGTAGCTACTTCGCTACCTACTCCATATATACATATTAGCTGTGGTCATGCCACTAGCAGCAATTTAACAAATTATAATAAAAATAAAATTCAATTTATGCCCCAAAAAAAAATCCAAGAAAAAAGGGCCATATTAACATTTACAAGTACTTAAAAACTAAAAACTAAAACTAAGTCTTAAACTAGGAACTACAACTACTATTTACAATATATTTACATGAAAAATTATTGTGCGTTATTATACACAATGCTATTTACATTTAAGGAATTATATCTTCTATGGTAGAAAAGAAGTTCACCATCCACAAACAACAATCCCTCATTAAGTAAGCACAGCAATGCACCTGGAGGCAGGTGACGGCACTCATTTAATCCGTTGATATCTAGGTGACAATTTAAGGCGTTTTCAACAACCCCGTTGTCAGTCATATTACATTTTTGCAGAAATTCAAGGGCCCCCGACACAAGGACCCTGTCAATTCTGTCACCCTCTGCTCTGTCATATATGGCCCTATTAGAGTGACGTCTAATAGTACCATTATCGCCGTAAATAATTCCCCTCATGCCGAGACATGAGGCAAGTACTCTCCGCTCCCATTTCCTAAGCCTCTCCATCTGGTGTGACGATATGTCAAACCAGACAGGAAAGGCATAGGAAATGATGGGTCTAATAATTTGCCTATATATTAGGAGTTTAACATCAGAGGATAGTCCACCCCTCATTTTCAGCAGCCCCTGGTAGCTGAAGAACACTTTTTTCGCTCTGGCCAGGATATAGTCGATGTGCCTGTTGAAGTCAAACCTCTTGTGAAATACGACCCCCAGGTATTTCATCCTGTCCTTTATTTCCACAATATTGAGCCCAATTTGTACAACAGGGCGGTATGTTCTATAACTGGGAAGTACGTGTTGAGTTTTCCCAGTGAACATAACAGCCGTACATTTTTCGCCATTAAGCTTGAGGCCCCAACAGGTGAAATACCGATCGAGGACTGCAAGGTAGTCGTTTATTTTGGCTTCGGCATGGCGGGCCAGTTGGCCCGTCATAGCCACCAACACATCGTCAGCATATGACAGCACAAGGCCTTCCGGAGGAGGCTGTGGCATGTCGCTGACGTATATGTTGTATAACATGGGTCCTAGTAAAGAGCCCTGGGGTACCCCAGCCAAGATGGATCTACGACTTGAGAGTCGTTCTCCAACTTTGACTTTAAAGGATCTCCCAGTGAGAAAACTCTTTACCAGTCTGCACGTTTGGTGATCGAGACCAAAGCGCACCATCTTGGCCAACAACCCATCATGCCAGACAGTGTCGAAGGCTTTGGAGAAGTCAAGACTGAGAGCAATAGTGCCTTGTCTCTTGTTCAGCCCATCAACAACGTAGGACGAAAACGCAGTAAGGGCATGGGCAGTCGATAGGCCTGCCCTGAACCCAAACTGGTTGTCCTTTAGTACACGTTTGTCCTCTACGAGTTTCTTTAATCTTTCCAGAATAAAGTGCTCGTAGAGTTTACCGAAAGCCGATAGCAGGGATATCGGCCTGTAGCTACCACATTGCTCTGGTGGTGAACCCCTTTTGTAGATGGGAACCAGCATGGCTTCTTTCCATGCTTTGGGAAAGTACCCAAGGTTTAGGCAGTGATTAAATAAAACCGTCAGAAAACCAAAAATTACCTCGCCTGCCTTCTTTAAGGCAGCATCGGGTATTTTATCTAGACCACACGATTTTCGTGCTGGTCTGCGAGCTAAAGCCTCGCCCACATTCCTGGGACGTATGAAGCCGCCCTCGTTCCAGCGAGTGGCATCGTCAATTACAGATCCATCTGCAGAGAACGTGCCGGAGAATTCCACCATTGGGGACCGGTCATCGGTCCCCTCAACAGCCCGACTAACTGAGCTGCGGAAGGAACCGAACTCCCCTGGGATCCGATCGATCGGACCACCAGAGAAGCCGCTGGCCGACCCACCAATGGGCCGAAACACTCCCTGCACATGGTCTGCTATGGTTTCTGCCTTAAGACCATCATCGGTGATAATGGCTCCATCACCGTTAACAAGCTGGTCAATGGGATCTTTGACTGCCAAGCCAGCTGCCCTTTTGACTTTGCCAAAAGTCTTCCCATCTACACGTATACTCCCAAGATACGTTTTGAGTCTATCCCTTTCGAATATTCGAATGGAGTCCTCAATGATGTGATCCAGATTTCGGATATCAGCTCTAAGAGCTGGATATCTGTCTGGATCACCAGATCTACGAAGCGTGCGGCATAGCCTGCGACGCTCGCGGATGAAACAGCGAATTCTCATAGGGAGATCCCCCAGAACCTGGTCCCTAACTCTTTGTTTCGGCACCGATTGCTCAATAGCGTGACGAAAAACTTCTCCTAAATTGTCTGCACAAGTGTCTATTTCCTCGACAGTGACATTCCTATCTGAGGGCAATAGACACTCATCCAGACCACGTCTCAGTTCCCTCCTGAAACGTCCCACTTTTGTACGATTAAAGTTCAGATAACTCTGAACTTCTTGTCTTGTAATATTTCCTACATCAATTTGAATCTGGATCGCCCTATGATCCGATTCAAAGTCAAAAGCCATTGACATATTTCCACCACCAACCAGTGGGAGTCCTGGCGTACGAAGAAATATGTCTAAGTATGAGCCGGACGCATCATTAGGCCTAGATGGTATGTCCGACCCTATGACTGAAAAGTCTGGACAGTCAAATAATAGCCTGTCCAATACTCTCCCACTTGTATTCCTCGTGGTTCCGCCCCACGAGTCATGTTTTGCGTTTAGGTCTGCACCGACTAGTACTTCCCCACCATTATAAAGATTCATGACTTCTGTCATGTCTTGAGCCAAAAGATTATCCTGCGGACGAAGGTACAAAGAGACGAAAGCTATAGAGGAGCCATCGTCTCTCCATACCCTCGCCGCACAGGATTCAATGATACCAGTAGAGATAGGTATACGTTCACAACGTATACCTTCTTTAATAGCAACGGCTGTACCGCCAGCGCGTTGCCCATTTCGATATTGAAGGAAGATTTTGTATCCCTCTAAATTAAAATTGTGAGAAGGGTTGAGCCTGTGCTCAGCAATTAGGATTATATCCGGCCTTCTCTCTTCGATAAGAATTTTAAGAAAGTGTCTTTTTGAAATAGACACTAACGAGTTTACATTAATAAAGATTACTTTATAGCCCAACATTACCAGCTATAAAGAGCAACCAGGCAGACATTGCGGCGTCTATGCCCGATTGATTTCTTATCTGCTCAAAGATAGGACCAAATTGCCTAGCCTTTTCACATTTTTGGTTGAAATCAGAACCAAAGTACTGAATAATACTAGAAGTATTATCAGCATTTACATTTGGGGACTGATTTAAGCTAGGGCGAGGGGCGCCACTAGCTGGGTATGAAGGAGGTTGTGGGTATGTATGTCCACCAGAGGTTGCAGCATATGACATGCTAGATCGAATATTAGAAAGTCGCGATGAACGCGCTTCAGCCTTGGCCTTTGTTTGGGCCTTCTGCTGGGTCTTGCGAGACAAAATTGCCATGCGGAGTGGGCAATCACGTGCGCAGGCAGGGTGGCCGACCTTCTCGCAGTTGATGCAAGAAGGTGGCTTAGCTACTTTTTTCACAGTCTCACCTGAAAGCGGATCGTCATATTCGATATACGTTTCCTGCCCTTTAGGCGGAACTGCACAATTGTCAGACTCGTGACTTTCAAGACACCTGACACAACGGGAAGGCATTTGGCAGTTTGGCGCTATGTGGCCAAACCGCTGGCAGTTGAAACATTGAATAATGGGACGCTTATGATCCTTACGGATCGTAATATTGGCGTTCCCAATCTTTTTTAGGGCGTACAGACCCAAGATATCAGAGCCTTTAGTTACTCTGAGAGTCCAAAGTCGGTATGAAATGTTGTCTAAAGCAACAACTTTAATATTTAACCCCGATTTCCTCTCCAAGAAATCGATGACTTCCTCTCTAGGATAGTCATCGGAGAGTTTTTCTATGACGAGCATATGAGGCCTCAAATGTTTGGGAGTGTGGGTATGAAATCTATACCCACGCTCAGTTAAAATCTGCCTGACTGTATTATAGACGTTAAGACCTTTTGGCTTAACGTTTACTATAGACTTACCAACAAGGGTTGTTGTAAACTCACCTTCTTTTAAGTGCTGGTTCAATATACCGCTTATCTGATGGGAACCCACCTCATATACGGTGATTGCTGGCATGGATTTGCCGTTTGCGTTGTGGTTAGCTTGCACTATTGGGGTGGAAGCAGAATTTTTTGCTGACTTTTCAGCCTTCTTGGGGGTTGGGTGACGGTTGTCCTCAGCATTTGTCTCCATCAGGGGTGGTGGTTGACTAGTATTCTCGTTGGTCTCCATCGTAGCAGTTGGTTGACCCTTGGTTTCTTTAGATACATCCTTTAATACATAGCGTACTTTTGGGTTAGCACCTTTCTTCTTCGTTTTCTTGACTTCAGTCCACAGCTGTTCGACTTCAGCCTCTTCCTCATACGCCATACCGGGGGATTCGGCGACCCCGGCAGCCAAAACAGAATTATTGCTGGTCGTGGGGGCATTTACATTGGTTAAAATGCCATGATTTTTCAAAGCCTCTTTGACTGCAGCCAGCTCTGCTATCAGGCTTTCTCGTTCTTTTTCTAAACGAGCAATAGTTGACGTTTGTTGACGAATAATGGCTTCCAGTTTAGGGCTCTGGTTGTCAGTATTGTCCATATTACAGTGGCAGCGTTTGTGTTTGCCTTCACTGGCGACCGAATAGCCGCCATCACTAGCTGCATCATCAAATGTAGCCATATTGGTCGATGTAGGTAAACCAGCCAATATTTCGGTAGTTGATTTACCATTTTTTGCTTTTTTGGCGCCGGCAAGTTGTTTATGATCCGGCACCGGAGTGTCACATTTTTCATTATTATCTGCCATTGTAGTTTTAGCAGAAAAAACACTTTTCACTTTTCCATCGCCGTCAAAATTCATTAGCAGCGACTCCGGAGTGTCGACGGGGTTGAATTTTCCCGCCAGGGGGGTTGATTAGCTGTTTGAAACAACCACCTCTCGATACAGTGTTCTTGTACATTAACAGCCAAAAATAGAGGTTGACTGCCTTCTATGCGGTTCTCACACTTTACACGTAACCACAAGAAATTTTTTAGTTTTTACGCTTTTTGCGTCAGAGATAAAATTTTGTTTTGAATCAAACTTGAGATAAATTTTGTTCAACACTTGGTGAATACAGCACTTGGTAATATTTTTTACCACGACCAGTCTTTTTCACTTTTTTAAAAATCACTTAACACTTCACGAAAGCACAAGAACGAATGTTTTTTCGAAGGCTGGCGGCTTCTATTTATACAAAAATTGGCCTGTTTGACTAACCAAGAGTCTTAATGGAATACACATGTATTTGTGTATGTGTGAGTACACATTTTGTGCGCGCACAGCTGTCTTTACTGGTTTACACACCCCTATTCATAGCCGCCTCTTCGAAATTTTCTATAAATACCGCTATATGGATAGCAGGCACAGTTATTACAGTGTTAACAGTGTTTGTGTGCATACCTAAGTGAAGTGAAAAAATTAAAGTGAAAAATGGCTCGTACTAAGCAAACTGCCCGTAAATCAACTGGTGGAAAGGCTCCTCGTAAGCAATTGGCCACTAAAGCCGCTCGTAAGAGCGCACCAGCCACCGGCGGCGTCAAGAAGCCTCATCGTTTCCGTCCTGGTACTGTTGCCTTGCGTGAAATCCGTCGTTACCAGAAGAGTACTGAATTGTTGATCCGCAAATTGCCCTTCCAACGTTTGGTTCGTGAAATTGCTCAAGATTTCAAAACTGATTTGCGTTTCCAGAGCTCTGCTGTTATGGCCTTGCAAGAAGCCAGTGAAGCATACTTGGTCGGTCTTTTTGAAGATACTAACTTGTGCGCCATCCACGCTAAACGTGTCACCATCATGCCTAAAGACATCCAATTGGCCAGACGTATCCGTGGAGAACGTGCTTAAATTCTTGACGTTTTAAAAACTATTTTTTTTACAACAAAACAATCGGTCCTTTTCAGGACCACAAAAAATTTATAAAAAAGAGATTATTTTTTCATCAAACTATTTATCATTTTTAACATTTTAAATAAATAAATATTTTTCTTTGTGTTTGTTTCATTTTTGAGGCTGATTTTAGGAATATTTGAAAATTTTCTTGTATGAGTCATATTTGACGGCGTCAGTAAAAAATTTCCCATTAGAAGACACATTTTATTCTTCTTCTTGAAAAAAATATATTACAATTTTCCCTTTCAAAGACACATTTTGTTCTGCTTCTTTAAAAAAAATAATTGAAATTTGCTTCTATAGGTCATTTTTGACGGCGTCAGTAAAATTATTCCATTAAATATTTTGTTCTTCTTCTTGACACAAAAAACAAAAATCATGTTATAATTTTTCCCTAAAAAGACATTTTATTCTTCTTCTTGAACAAACTTATTGAAATTTCCTTCCATATGTCATTTTTGACGGCGTCAGTAAAATTTTCCCATTGAAATGCACATTTGTGTTCTTCTTCTTTCTTTTCTTTGTGTGTTTTTGGTGGCGTCAGTAATATTTTCCTATTAGAATATACATTTATTCTTCTTCTTTCTTTTCTATTGGTCTTTTTGACGGCGTCCGTCCATATTAATTTCTTCTTTAAAGGCAATGTTTTTTCTTCTTCTTCTTATTTTCTTCATAACAGATATTTGTTGTATTGAACTTGTTTTTGTGTGTATACTAATGTCCACAAGGCATATGTTCACTAAATTTGGCGCGAAATGTTCTCTGCAATAATGCTCTCACTATTTCTCACTCAATATGGTTGAAATTTTTTGGCGGCAAATGCTCTCTGTTTTGTTTTATTTTTCTTTTCAGATAATGATGAATGAAATATGCAATTTTTTTCTTTTCAGCTATATATATTTTTTAATTTAGTAAAATTTTAGCATAATTTTGTAAAATTATAATTTTTTTAAAAATATTTATCAAAAATTGTATCACATAGAGATGGCGAATATTTCTTGGCCATTTGAAAGGCGTAATACTACATTTTAGAAAAAAAATTTCTTTTAAGAAAATTGTTTAAATCTTGTATTATTTTTCCAAAATTGTCATAAAAAAGGGATTTATTTATTTTATTATATACATTTTTGCAAAAAATATCCAAATTATTAACGAAATCAGGAAAAAAGTACGAGTGAAAAACTTCAGTAATTCTATATGGTTTTTTCCTTGATATGTACTAGCAAAGGAAGAATTATTTTTGGAGAATATTTTTTGTAAAAATTGATGAAATTTTTACTAAATTTTAACGAAAATGTCCTCATATTTTATTAAAAATTAATTTTTGAGCGATTTTCATTTAATTTAGCAAAAATATTTCTATTTTCAAAAATATTACCTTTGACAGTGAATGTTTGTCCATAGGTGGTATACGGTAATGGGAAGATTTTTTTTAACTTTTCCAAAGAAATAACTACTTTTTATGAATAATGTTATTATTTGGTGTAAATATACAGATTCTGAAATGTTTTTTAAGAAATTTTTATAAAACTTAATTAGATTTGAGCTTTTAAATTTCTTTGAAGAAAAACTTTTCTTCATTGAAAATATGCCAACAAGAGGATTTCTGCCGTCTTGGACCACATAAAGATTTTGAATTTTTTTCACAGTGAAAATGCAAAATATACCAATATTTTAATTTTATCCTAAAGTAAACATATCAGGCTTTATTCTCAAACAGAATTTGGAAAATATTTTTTGAAAAAATTAATAATTTTTTCAAATTTAGTTACAAATTTGTGATTACATTTTTACAATCTGTGAAGTTAAACGCTTATAACTTTTAAACGGATAAAGGAAATTACACAAAATTTTCGTTAAAATATGGCCTGATATCTATACAAGAAATGTGTAAAATATCTTTTATAAAAATATTCAAAGATTCTTCAGAAAAATTAAATTTCTACGAAAACTTTTGTAAAAAATTAAACACGCTTCCACACAATATTTCGAAAAATATAGCTATTGACTACTATGCACTTCTCATCTTTTCAATGTACCTACCATTTCTAAAAATTGCCAATAACAATTTAATAGTACACATAAATTTGTGAGTGTATTTGTGTTACAGTGAAATAAAAGTGAATAATCATGTCTGACGCCGCCGTTGTTGAAGCCACCGCCTCCCCAGTTGCCGCTGTTGAGAAAAAGGCACCAAAGAAGGCCGCAGCCAAAGCAAAGAAACCATCAGCTGCCCCTACTCATCCACCAACCCAACAAATGGTTGACGCCGCCATCAAAACATTGAAGGAACGTGGTGGTTCATCATTGCCTGCCATCAAGAAATATTTGGCCAGCACCTACAAGGTTGATGCCCAAAAATTGGCTCCTTTCATCAAGAAATATTTGAAGAGCGCTGTTGCCAGTGGAAAACTCATCCAAACTAAAGGTAAGGGTGCTTCTGGTTCATTCAAATTGTCCGCCTCGGCTTCCAAGGAACCCAAAGCAAAGACTGCTGAAAAGAAGAAGAAGGCCCCAGCTGCTGAGAAGAAGAAGAAGGCTGCCCCTAAAAAGGCCGCCGGTGAAAAGAAAACTGCTGCCAAGAAGCCATCTGCCGCCAAAAAGACCGCTGAGAAGAAGAAGGCTGACAAAACAAAGGCAAAGGCTGCCAAGAAAACCGGTACAGTTAAGGCTAAACCAGCAAAAACCGCCGCTAAAGCATCTGCCACCAAACCAAAGGCACCCAAGGCAAAAACAGCAGCTGCTAAACCCAAAAAAGCCGCCGCACCAAAGAAGCCAGCTGCCAAGAAAGCCGCCGCCAAGAAGTAATTTTTCCCAGAAAGATTACTTGTTGACAACATTTTTCGATATTCGAAAGCATAATATCTAACAGCCCTTTTCAGGGCTACAAATTAAATTCAAAAAGAGAAAATCTTTACTTCAAACTATTTATTATTACTACTATTTATTGTTTTATTACCTAAATAAATAAGAAAAATACACACGTGTCTGATTTTAGGAAAATTTTACCCTCACTAATTACTTTTCCTATTAGGTAATTAACAGTGAGCCTGTTTTATTATGGGCATTCCACAAAATAACACCACAAGCGGATTAAAATTTTAGTCTGGGTCATAAAATAAATGTGACTAATTTTTGTTTGTCTAATTATGGTCATTTTCATCTAATTTCATATTTTTGGAATTTTTCATTTAATCTTCAAAAATGATAATTTTTTTCTCTTTGCAAAAATTGTTTGCTGGGTAAAAGGAGATTTTTTAATCAGGAATGTTTTTCTATTCTAATGAAGTTATGTTGCAACTCTATTTTATTTCTCTTTCTATTTTTTCCATTGAAAAATGTCCCGTTAATTTTTGCGCCACCACCAAAAAAATTTCCCCTTAAAAATGTTCGCGCTTCATATTTGGCATTGGCGTAGTGAAGTAATACAGGCAGAATGCTTATACATGCTTGTTGTTCGTTTATACATTTTTCGATATGGTGGTGACTGCCGACGGTAATACTAAGTAACACCGCACAAGCACACACACATACCCATACAGTGGATGGCGTGTTGTTGTACACACATTACACACATAGAGTAGCCAAGCAAGCAAAAAAGCAATATGAACCACGGCAAAACAAGAGTTGACGGCGTCATTTAGTAAATACATGGAAAAATATTATTTTTGCTAGAATTTGAGGAATTTTAAAATTATTTTGGTAAGTTTCTTTATTAAAAAATGTAAATAATGGAAAATAAGTGTTTCGACAAAAATTTGATCTCTTTTAAAATGTTTTTTGTGGCCCTGAAAAGGGCCTTTTATGGTTGAATTTCGACGAATTGATGAAAAAATCAAGGCATTTACTTGGAGCTGGTGTATTTAGTAACAGCCTTGGTACCTTCAGAGACAGCGTGCTTAGCCAATTCACCGGGCAACAATAGACGGACAGCAGTTTGGATTTCCCGACTGGTGATGGTAGAGCGCTTGTTGTAGTGGGCCAAACGAGAGGCTTCGGCGGCAATACGTTCGAAGATGTCATTCACGAAACTGTTCATGATGCTCATGGCCTTTGACGAAATACCAGTATCAGGATGGACTTGCTTCAACACTTTGTAAATGTAGATAGCGTAACTCTCCTTACGCTTGGTACGTCTCTTCGACTTATCGCCCTTGGTGATGTTCTTTTGGGCTTTGCCGGCCTTCTTTGCTGCTTTACCACTGGTTTTTGGAGGCATTTTTCACTTTTAATTTTTTGAATCACACAAACACTTTTAACACTGTTCACAAATGATAAAAACCCAGTACCCAAACAGAATATTTCAAGCATTATGTGCTCAAATGTTTCAGGTAGTCACAGTTGCTGTGTGGAATAGTGGCCAAACAACCCCAGTTTTCGATGTGTGTGTATTAAATGAGCGAGAGAAAAGTATAAATAGTAGGGGTTCAAGTGAGTAACGGCATCATTCTGTGTTTTTTCAGTGCTAAGTGAAGTGTTCATAAAAATATTAAGTGAAAATGTCTGGTCGTGGTAAAGGTGGCAAAGTTAAGGGAAAGGCAAAGTCCCGTTCAAATCGTGCTGGTCTTCAATTCCCCGTCGGTCGTATTCATCGTTTGTTGCGCAAAGGCAACTATGCTGAACGTGTTGGTGCCGGTGCTCCAGTATATTTAGCCGCCGTCATGGAATATTTGGCTGCTGAAGTCTTGGAATTGGCTGGTAATGCTGCCCGTGACAACAAGAAGACTCGTATCATTCCCCGTCACTTGCAATTGGCCATCCGCAACGACGAAGAATTGAACAAATTGCTGTCCGGCGTCACAATTGCCCAAGGTGGTGTATTGCCAAACATCCAAGCTGTTCTCTTGCCCAAGAAGACCGAAAAGAAAGCCTAAATTATCTCGAAAGGTATTATGGAAGAAAAAATACAGACCATCGTATAAGAAGAAGAAAAATCCATACAAAAATTCAACCAATCCGTCCTTTTCAGGACGACAAAATATATTTAAAAAGAGAAAAAATCTATTCAAACTATTAATTTTCATTATTTACATTTTATAGGGAAAGAATAAAAATGACCAAAAATTTTATATTTACATTTTATAGGGAAAAAATAAAAATTCCCAAAAAATTATATATTTTTCTTCATAGGCAACCCTTGATTATTTTGCAAATGACATTTTTTCTTTCATATTTCCTTAGAAAATATGTTCGTTTGTTGTAACTGTTTTTCATTTCTACCCCCCAGCAGAATTGTGTTTGTTTTATGTCGCTTTAGTTTTTCACAGAAATAGCGAGACAGATATAGAGAGACAGAGAGAGAGAGTAAGAAAGAGCGAAAAAGAGATCATTCGTCTCATCGATGATGTTCGCGCCAATATTCGTTCATCGATGTTCCCGCCAATGTTCGTTCATCGTATGTTGACGATGTCTGTTATGAATATGTGTGTGTGTGTGTGGTGTTGTGTGTTTGTTAGTTAGAATAACCAAATGCCTTTACTGACGTTGATGATGATTGTTGATGTTGTTGTAGTGGCTGTTAGAGTAAATTATTAGGAAAAAGTGTTCTGCCGCCGCGAATTTGGAGGAGAAAAAAGTAACTGTATTTGGAAAGGAAAAAATGCAGAAATGTGTGATTTTGGTGATGTTGTCAGATCATAGAGTTAGTAATAGAGTGATGACAACATGAAGTGCGCACGAAAAAAAAAAATTTATTTTCAAAGGGAAAAAAGTAGAGTTGTGGAAATAAATTGAGGATCTTTGTTAGAAAATAACCAAAATACATAAAGTAGACGAAAATTATGTGATTTTTGTGGACATTTAAGAAAAAAATAAATTATTTTTAGTGAAAAATAAGAAGAAGAAGAATAAGTAAAAAAAATTTCAATGATTTCAACATAAAATAAAAGAATTTATGTGATTTTTGGGACGTTTGAGAAAAAATTGGTGAAACATAGGAAGAAGAAGAAGAAATTTTTTTAATAGTTTCAACATAAAGTAAAAGAAATTTAGAAAATTATGTGATTTATTTTGGTCATTTAAGAAAATTTGAGTTAGTGAAACGAGAAGAAGAAGAAAATTATCAATAATTTCAACATAAAGTGAGAGAAATTTAGAAAATTATGTAATTTTTTTTTTGGTCATTTAAGAAAATTTGAGTTAGTGAAACGAGAAGAAGAAGAAAATTCTCAATAATTTCAACATAAAGTGAGAGAAATTTAGAAAATTATGTAATTTTTTTTTTGGTCATTTAAGAAAATTTGAGTTAGTGAAACGAGAAGAAGAAGAAAATTCTCAATAATTTCAACATAAAGTGAGAGAAATTTAGAAAATTATGTGATTTTTTGGAGGATTATGTGATTTTTGAATAAATAAGTAAAAGATAAAATTTTTCTATGCGAGTTCATGAAATATAAGAAGAAGAAGAAGAATTTTTTTTTCAATAATTTCAACATAAAGTGAGAGAAATTTAGAAAATTATGTGATTTTTTGGAGGATTAAGTAAAAGATAAAATATTTTTATATGAAATCATGAAACATAAGAAGAAGAATTTTTTCATGAGCAAATTTTTGAAAAAAGAGATGCTATAAAAAATTTTTAAATATAATTTTGAGAAAAATCGCAGTAAATATTAACAAAATTCAAACTAATTTAATGAAATTTTTTTAAAAAAGGTAATTTTCATTTTAATTTAAAAAAATTTAATAACAATTTTTAGCAATTTCATCACATAATAACAAAAATTTTTACTTGAAGGAAAAAATAAGTACATAACATCGCAGTCAAAGATATTGTTCGCTTGGCATAGCATTGATGTGCGTTAGTTATATGAACAAACACACGCACACACAGACCGACGCTAGCGTATACACACATCGTCGTATTATCAAGCAAGCAAGCAGCTACCCTAACAATGAGAGTTGCCGGTAGAACATGTATTAGTGGAAATAAAGGAACATTTTTGTGTATTACGAAAAAGGAATGATCAGAGTTGCCGACGGTAAAATATTTTTGAAGGCAAAAAAAAAAAGAAGAAGAAAAAAAAATTGTAAGAAAAAAAGGTAATGATCAGAGTTGCCGACGGCATTTTTGAAGGAAAAAATGGAAAATTATTTGATGATGGAAAAAATTTATGAAAATAAAATTAAATGGTCAGAGTTGCCGACGGCATTTATTTTTGAAGGCAAAAGGGAATATTATTTGAAAAAAAAAAAAAAATCATGAAATGTGGAAAAAGAAAGAAAAAATAAAATGCACTGAAAAAAAGTAATATGAAAGAAAATATTTTATGGTTAGTTTTATTTTTCATATATTAAGGTAAGTTTTATTTTTGATATATTTTATTAAATTTTTTTTATGTTTTTGTAATTTTCAACAAGAAAATATCTCTTTTTAAATATTTTTTGTGGTCCTGAAAAGGACCGATTGTTTTGTTGTAAAAGAAAAATTCTCCAAATAGCGTCAAGAAAATATTTAACCGCCGAAACCGTACAAAGTACGACCTTGTCTCTTCAAAGCATAGACGACATCCATAGCAGTGACGGTTTTACGCTTAGCATGTTCGGTGTATGTAACGGCGTCACGAATAACGTTTTCCAAAAACACCTTCAGAACACCACGGGTTTCTTCGTAGATGAGGCCAGAGATACGTTTTACACCACCACGGCGAGCCAAACGTCTAATAGCTGGCTTGGTAATACCTTGGATATTATCACGTAACACTTTACGGTGACGTTTAGCGCCACCTTTTCCCAAGCCTTTGCCACCTTTACCACGACCAGTCATTTTTCACTATTTTAAAAATCACTTAACACTTCACGAAAGCACAAGAACGAATGTTTTTTCGAAGGCTGGCGGCTTCTATTTATACAAAAATTGGCCTGTTTGACTAACCAAGAGTCTTAATGGAATACACATGTATTTGTGTATGTGTGAGTACACATTTTGTGCGCGCACAGCTGTCTTTACTGGTTTACACACCCCTATTCATAGCCGCCTCTTCGAAATTTTCTATAAATACCGCTATATGGATAGCAGGCACAGTTATTACAGTGTTAACAGTGTTTGTGTGCATACCTAAGTGAAGTGAAAAAATTAAAGTGAAAAATGGCTCGTACTAAGCAAACTGCCCGTAAATCAACTGGTGGAAAGGCTCCTCGTAAGCAATTGGCCACTAAAGCCGCTCGTAAGAGCGCACCAGCCACCGGCGGCGTCAAGAAGCCTCATCGTTTCCGTCCTGGTACTGTTGCCTTGCGTGAAATCCGTCGTTACCAGAAGAGTACTGAATTGTTGATCCGCAAATTGCCCTTCCAACGTTTGGTTCGTGAAATTGCTCAAGATTTCAAAACTGATTTGCGTTTCCAGAGCTCTGCTGTTATGGCCTTGCAAGAAGCCAGTGAAGCATACTTGGTCGGTCTTTTTGAAGATACTAACTTGTGCGCCATCCACGCTAAACGTGTCACCATCATGCCTAAAGACATCCAATTGGCCAGACGTATCCGTGGAGAACGTGCTTAAATTCTTGACGTTTTAAAAACTATTTTTTTTACAACAAAACAATCGGTCCTTTTCAGGACCACAAAAAATTTATAAAAAAGAGATTATTTTTTCATCAAACTATTTATCATTTTTAACATTTTAAATAAATAAATATTTTTCTTTGTGTTTGTTTCATTTTTGAGGCTGATTTTAGGAATATTTGAAAATTTTCTTGTATGAGTCATATTTGACGGCGTCAGTAAAAAATTTCCCATTAGAAGACACATTTTATTCTTCTTCTTGAAAAAAATATATTACAATTTTCCCTTTCAAAGACACATTTTGTTCTGCTTCTTTAAAAAAAATAATTGAAATTTGCTTCTATAGGTCATTTTTGACGGCGTCAGTAAAATTATTCCATTAAATATTTTGTTCTTCTTCTTGACACAAAAAACAAAAATCATGTTATAATTTTTCCCTAAAAAGACATTTTATTCTTCTTCTTGAACAAACTTATTGAAATTTCCTTCCATATGTCATTTTTGACGGCGTCAGTAAAATTTTCCCATTGAAATGCACATTTGTGTTCTTCTTCTTTCTTTTCTTTGTGTGTTTTTGGTGGCGTCAGTAATATTTTCCTATTAGAATATACATTTATTCTTCTTCTTTCTTTTCTATTGGTCTTTTTGACGGCGTCCGTCCATATTAATTTCTTCTTTAAAGGCAATGTTTTTTCTTCTTCTTCTTATTTTCTTCATAACAGATATTTGTTGTATTGAACTTGTTTTTGTGTGTATACTAATGTCCACAAGGCATATGTTCACTAAATTTGGCGCGAAATGTTCTCTGCAATAATGCTCTCACTATTTCTCACTCAATATGGTTGAAATTTTTTGGCGGCAAATGCTCTCTGTTTTGTTTTATTTTTCTTTTCAGATAATGATGAATGAAATATGCAATTTTTTTCTTTTCAGCTATATATATTTTTTAATTTAGTAAAATTTTAGCATAATTTTGTAAAATTATAATTTTTTTAAAAATATTTATCAAAAATTGTATCACATAGAGATGGCGAATATTTCTTGGCCATTTGAAAGGCGTAATACTACATTTTAGAAAAAAAATTTCTTTTAAGAAAATTGTTTAAATCTTGTATTATTTTTCCAAAATTGTCATAAAAAAGGGATTTATTTATTTTATTATATACATTTTTGCAAAAAATATCCAAATTATTAACGAAATCAGGAAAAAAGTACGAGTGAAAAACTTCAGTAATTCTATATGGTTTTTTCCTTGATATGTACTAGCAAAGGAAGAATTATTTTTGGAGAATATTTTTTGTAAAAATTGATGAAATTTTTACTAAATTTTAACGAAAATGTCCTCATATTTTATTAAAAATTAATTTTTGAGCGATTTTCATTTAATTTAGCAAAAATATTTCTATTTTCAAAAATATTACCTTTGACAGTGAATGTTTGTCCATAGGTGGTATACGGTAATGGGAAGATTTTTTTTAACTTTTCCAAAGAAATAACTACTTTTTATGAATAATGTTATTATTTGGTGTAAATATACAGATTCTGAAATGTTTTTTAAGAAATTTTTATAAAACTTAATTAGATTTGAGCTTTTAAATTTCTTTGAAGAAAAACTTTTCTTCATTGAAAATATGCCAACAAGAGGATTTCTGCCGTCTTGGACCACATAAAGATTTTGAATTTTTTTCACAGTGAAAATGCAAAATATACCAATATTTTAATTTTATCCTAAAGTAAACATATCAGGCTTTATTCTCAAACAGAATTTGGAAAATATTTTTTGAAAAAATTAATAATTTTTTCAAATTTAGTTACAAATTTGTGATTACATTTTTACAATCTGTGAAGTTAAACGCTTATAACTTTTAAACGGATAAAGGAAATTACACAAAATTTTCGTTAAAATATGGCCTGATATCTATACAAGAAATGTGTAAAATATCTTTTATAAAAATATTCAAAGATTCTTCAGAAAAATTAAATTTCTACGAAAACTTTTGTAAAAAATTAAACACGCTTCCACACAATATTTCGAAAAATATAGCTATTGACTACTATGCACTTCTCATCTTTTCAATGTACCTACCATTTCTAAAAATTGCCAATAACAATTTAATAGTACACATAAATTTGTGAGTGTATTTGTGTTACAGTGAAATAAAAGTGAATAATCATGTCTGACGCCGCCGTTGTTGAAGCCACCGCCTCCCCAGTTGCCGCTGTTGAGAAAAAGGCACCAAAGAAGGCCGCAGCCAAAGCAAAGAAACCATCAGCTGCCCCTACTCATCCACCAACCCAACAAATGGTTGACGCCGCCATCAAAACATTGAAGGAACGTGGTGGTTCATCATTGCCTGCCATCAAGAAATATTTGGCCAGCACCTACAAGGTTGATGCCCAAAAATTGGCTCCTTTCATCAAGAAATATTTGAAGAGCGCTGTTGCCAGTGGAAAACTCATCCAAACTAAAGGTAAGGGTGCTTCTGGTTCATTCAAATTGTCCGCCTCGGCTTCCAAGGAACCCAAAGCAAAGACTGCTGAAAAGAAGAAGAAGGCCCCAGCTGCTGAGAAGAAGAAGAAGGCTGCCCCTAAAAAGGCCGCCGGTGAAAAGAAAACTGCTGCCAAGAAGCCATCTGCCGCCAAAAAGACCGCTGAGAAGAAGAAGGCTGACAAAACAAAGGCAAAGGCTGCCAAGAAAACCGGTACAGTTAAGGCTAAACCAGCAAAAACCGCCGCTAAAGCATCTGCCACCAAACCAAAGGCACCCAAGGCAAAAACAGCAGCTGCTAAACCCAAAAAAGCCGCCGCACCAAAGAAGCCAGCTGCCAAGAAAGCCGCCGCCAAGAAGTAATTTTTCCCAGAAAGATTACTTGTTGACAACATTTTTCGATATTCGAAAGCATAATATCTAACAGCCCTTTTCAGGGCTACAAATTAAATTCAAAAAGAGAAAATCTTTACTTCAAACTATTTATTATTACTACTATTTATTGTTTTATTACCTAAATAAATAAGAAAAATACACACGTGTCTGATTTTAGGAAAATTTTACCCTCACTAATTACTTTTCCTATTAGGTAATTAACAGTGAGCCTGTTTTATTATGGGCATTCCACAAAATAACACCACAAGCGGATTAAAATTTTAGTCTGGGTCATAAAATAAATGTGACTAATTTTTGTTTGTCTAATTATGGTCATTTTCATCTAATTTCATATTTTTGGAATTTTTCATTTAATCTTCAAAAATGATAATTTTTTTCTCTTTGCAAAAATTGTTTGCTGGGTAAAAGGAGATTTTTTAATCAGGAATGTTTTTCTATTCTAATGAAGTTATGTTGCAACTCTATTTTATTTCTCTTTCTATTTTTTCCATTGAAAAATGTCCCGTTAATTTTTGCGCCACCACCAAAAAAATTTCCCCTTAAAAATGTTCGCGCTTCATATTTGGCATTGGCGTAGTGAAGTAATACAGGCAGAATGCTTATACATGCTTGTTGTTCGTTTATACATTTTTCGATATGGTGGTGACTGCCGACGGTAATACTAAGTAACACCGCACAAGCACACACACATACCCATACAGTGGATGGCGTGTTGTTGTACACACATTACACACATAGAGTAGCCAAGCAAGCAAAAAAGCAATATGAACCACGGCAAAACAAGAGTTGACGGCGTCATTTAGTAAATACATGGAAAAATATTATTTTTGCTAGAATTTGAGGAATTTTAAAATTATTTTGGTAAGTTTCTTTATTAAAAAATGTAAATAATGGAAAATAAGTGTTTCGACAAAAATTTGATCTCTTTTAAAATGTTTTTTGTGGCCCTGAAAAGGGCCTTTTATGGTTGAATTTCGACGAATTGATGAAAAAATCAAGGCATTTACTTGGAGCTGGTGTATTTAGTAACAGCCTTGGTACCTTCAGAGACAGCGTGCTTAGCCAATTCACCGGGCAACAATAGACGGACAGCAGTTTGGATTTCCCGACTGGTGATGGATTTGGATTTGGATTTTGCCAAAGGCCTTATTTATTAGGATTAATTTGTCTTATACGATAACAGAAAAGGCTTACTGTGCTAATTATAAAATATCTTATTGCTACTTCGCAATCTACAACTTATATATATATATGTTTTATGCAGTAGCTTAACCACTAGCAGCTATTAAACTAAAAAAAATTACATGAATTCAGGTTTTTTAAAAGTGCCCAAAAAATTCCTATAAAAAAGGGCGTCATTACATATTTTTGTGACTAAAACTAAAACTTAAAAACTACAACTTAAAACTACTTATAACTACTATTTACAATATATACAAAATTATTTATTGGCTATTATTATAGACAATGCTATTTACATCAAGGGTGTTGTAGCGTCTATGGTAGAAACGTAGTTCCCCGTTGACGTACAACAACCCTTCATCATTGAGGCGAGTTAAAGCCCCAGGAGGTAGGTGCCTACAAGCTCGCAGGCCGTCAGCATCCAGATCACATCTGAGTGACTCCTCCACGACCCCATTTTCTAGTCCGCCAGATCTGTTCAAAAATTCCAGAGCTCCAGAAATAAGAACCCTATCAATTCTCTCTATATCAGCCCTATCGTAGATGGCTCTATTGGAGTGCCGCCTCAAAGAACCATCCTGACTGACAATCAATCCTCGCATACCCAAGCACGCAGCGAGAACTTTTCGTTCCCATATCCTAAGCCTTTCCATCTGGTGTGATGAAATATCAAACCAGACAGGAAAGGCGTAGGATATTACAGGTCTAATTACTTGCCGATAAATCATCAGCTTGACGTCTGGTGAAAGACCTTCCCGCATCTTCATTAGCCCCTGGTAGCTAAAAAATATTTGTTTTGCTCTGGACAGGATGTAGTCTATATGCCTATTGTAGTCAAATTTCTCGGTAAAAATGACACCCAGGTATTTCATCCTGTCCTTCACCTCAAGTATGTTAAGTCCAATTTGAATTATTGGCCTGTAACTCAAGAAATTAGGTAAAATATGTTGTGATTTACCTTTAATTAATATTGCAGTGCATTTCTCACCATTTAATTTCAACCCCCAAAAGGTAAAATATCTGTGGAGTAGTGCTAGATAGTCATTTAGGGTCTCCTCAATGACCCGAACCCTTGGGCCCGACATCGCCACCAACACATCATCAGCATATGACAAAACCAACCCCCCCTGTGGGGGAGCTGGCATGTCGCTAACGAAAATGTTGTACAACATCGGACCCAAGAGCGAGCCCTGAGGAACCCCTTTAAGGACAGGCCTACGACTAGATAATCGTTCACCAACTTTAACACGGAAGCTTCTCTCGGCAAGGAAACTTCCGACAAGCCTGCAGGTTTGGTGGTCAAAACCAAATCTGCGCATTTTGGCAATCAGCCCATTATGCCAGACTGAGTCGAATGCCTTCGAGAAATCTAGCCCAACCGCAATAGTGCCTTCCCTTTTATTGAGACCAGATGTCACATAAGACGAGAAGGCTGTTTGGGCATGGGCAGTAGATAGACCTGCCCTGAAACCAAATTGGTTGTCCTTCAGAACCCTTTTATCTTCCACAATTAGTTTCATTCGATCCAAAATAAAGGATTCAAATAATTTCCCAAAGGCTGACAGAATAGAAATTGGTCTATAGCTGCCACATTGATTTTGTGGGGATCCCCTTTTGTAAGTGGGGATTAACATGGCCTCCTTCCAAGACTTGGGAAAGTATCCCAAGTTGAGGCAATGATTAAATAGTATTGCCAGGAAAGTAAATAAAGCCTCCCCTGCCTTTTTCAGGGCAATGTCAGGTATTTTGTCAAGACCTGACGACTTACGTCCTGGCCTTCTAGCTAAGGCCTGTCGCACATTATTCACCCTCACGAAACCGCCCTCATACCAGCGGCGGTCGCTATCCACAGAAGCCCCATCAGCAGAAAATGTTCCGGTGAAGGTAACCAAAGGGGACCGATCGTTGATCCCCTCCGCAGCACTATCAATAGAGCTACGGAAGGAATCAAACTCTCCAGGGGCCCGATTAACTGGGCCACCTGAAGGGTAGCCGCCCGGTCCACCATCAGCACCCAATGCGCCCTGGACATAATCCGCTATTGCTTCGGCTTTTTGACTGTCATCAGTTAGAGTGCTCCCTGTGTTATCTACTAACTGTTCGATTGGGTTTTTACCACCAAGGCCAGCTGCCCTTTTAACCTTTCCAAAGGTTTTGCTATCCACCCTGACACTATTAAGATAGCTCTTCAACCGATCTTCTTCAAAGATACGGATGGAATCAGCAATAATATGATCAAGGTTTCGGATATCCGCACGTAGAGTGGGATATCTATCCGGATCATGTGACCTTCTAAGGGTTCGGCACAAAGTGCGACGTTCACGGATAAATCTGATGATTCTTGGGGGAAGGTCTCCAAGAGTCCTATCTCGTACTTTCTGTTTAGGGACAGATGTGTCGATGGCCCGTCGAAAAACTTCCGACAGGTCATCCACACACCTGTCTATTTCCTCAACAGAAACATTCCTGTCACTAGGCAATTTACATACCTCTAGGCCATCTCGAATGTGGCGCTTGAAACGACCTATGTTCATACGGTCAAAGTTGAGGAATTCTTCCCTGGCTTGACACGCTACAATTCCCATATTTATTTCAATTTGAATCGCCCTATGGTCAGATTCAAATTCAAAAGCCGTTGAGGTGCTTCTGCCACCCACCAGAGGGAGTCCTGGTGAGCAAAGAAATAAATCTAGGAATGAGCCAGATGTCTCATTCGGTCTAGTCGGCATATTTGAACCGATTGCTATAAAATCTGGGCAGTTATGTAGTAAACTGTCCAGAGTACGTCCACTTGTATTTGTATTGGAGTCTCCCCAGGAAGGATGTCTGGCATTAAGATCACATCCAATGAGAACCTCCCCGTTGTTATATAGATTCAGGACACTATTCATATCCTGAGCTTGCAGTGTTTCCTGTGGGCGAAGATAAAGAGAGACGAAGGCCACAGTTGAGCCATCATCCCTCCATACCCTCACCGCACAGGACTCTATACGCCCTGTATCTAAAGGTATGCGTTCACATCTAAAACAATCCCTTATAGCAATCGCAGTGCCACCCCCACGATGCCCCCGTTCTCTATGTTGTATAAATATTTTATATCCCTCCAAACTTAAAGTGTGAGAAGGATTAAGCTTATGTTCTGCTATAAGCAGGACGTCCGGTCTTCTCTCATTTATGAGTAGTTTCAAATAATGTCTCTTGGTAATAGAGACTATTGAGTTAACATTAACAAAAACTATTTTAAAAGTCAACATTTCCATCGATAAACAGAAGCCATGCGGACATGGCGGCATTGATGCCAGAAGTTGACATTATTTGCTGAAAGATAGGACCGAACGCCCTAGCCTTCTCGCACTTTAAATTATAATCGTTACCAAAAAATTGAACTATATTTCCAACATTAGAAGCACCAACATTCTGGGAGGTGTCTGAAGCTGGACGGGGGTCATTTCTAACCGAGGTACGGGGTGGAAGTGGGTGATGGATTTGGGATGCAAAAGGATGGGAATTAGGAATTAGGGGTGGGATAGGTTTAGAATGACCAACAGCTGCGCCATATGATACGCCAGTGCGCAAGTTAGCTATACGCATGGATCTGGCATCAGCCTTAGCCTTAATTTCGGCCTTTTGTTTGGCTTTCCTTGCTAGGATTGCCAAACGGATTGGACAATCCCGGGCACAAGCCGGGTGTCCAACCTTATCGCAATTTGTGCAAGCAGGAGGCTGTGCAACTTTTGAGATAACTTCACCAGAAGTAGGATCCTTATACTCAATATGTGTCTCTTGGCCTTTGGGAGGGACCTTGCATTCGTTGGCTGCATGGGCTTCAAGGCATCGGACGCATCTAAAGGGCATTTGGCAATTGATGGCGATATGGCCAAAGCGCTGGCAATGAAAACATTGCTGAATACCGCGACCTTTGTCCTTACGGATTTTGACATTGGCGTCACAAATCATTTTCAGTTTATAAAGTCCCATTATATCGGAACTCTTAGTGACTCGCAAGAGCCAGAGTTTATGGGAGACGTTGGTCAATCCCATAATCTCAACTTTTAAACCCGAGCGATTCTCGAGGAAGTCATATACCACATCACGTGGATAGTCATCACCAAGATTTTCTATGACCAACATGTGTGGTCGAAGTTCCTTGGGGGTGTGGGTGTGGAATTTATACCCACGCTCTGTCAAAATCTTTTTGACAGCCTCAAATGTCTTAAGACTAAAAGTTCTCACAGACACTACAGATTGGCGGACTAGAGTAGTAGAAAACTCACCTGGGGAAAAATGTTGGTGCAAGACGCCTGACATCTCGTAGGAACCCACCTCGTATACAGTTATACTAGGCATATTTTTACGCTCAGATTTCTTCTTACTAGCTTCAGAACTAACTACAGGAGCAGAATTGTTTCCGGGTTTACCATCCATCTGGGGTGATGATTTGCTGGAATTTTTCTGGGGAACCACTTTCTGGGATGATGCATTAGACGGGGGAGCACATCCAGTATCTTCATTAACTTCCATACCAGTAGCCGGCAATGCGACATCAGCAACATCTTCCGCCATACCGAGGTTTTCGGCTACCTCGGCAGTCAAAGTATTTAGGGGGGCATTTGAAACACCCAAAATGCCATGTTGTCTGAGAGCCTCTTTGACAGCGTGTAGCTCTGCTGCCAAGCTCTCATTTTCACGTTCCAGACGTGAGATAGTCGCCTTTTGTTGACGTACAGTAGCTTCCAATTTAAAGACTTTGTACGATGATTCAGCAACGTCACCGTGGGAACGTTTCTTACGCTGTTTTCGTAAGTCGTCAGATGCAGCAGACATGCCGCCGTCGCTAGTTACATCCTCTGATGCATCCTTAGATTTAGGTAGATTAGCCACTTTATTCTTGGCTGATTTACGGCTGGTAACAGTTGTGAAGCCGGCAGAATCTTCCGCTGGCATGGTGGTCTTTTGTTGACTAATATTCTCTATCATTGTTAAATTGGTAGAGATTGATGTTATCTTTTTGCTTGGCTTCAGTATTGCGCGAGCCGAATTTACGCCGCCGTCAAAATTTTTCGGCATTGGCACTGGAGTGTTGACGTGTTGTGAAGTACTCGCCATCAAAGTTGAATTATTGGTTGGTGATATTTCTGTAGGTTTTACAAAAGTATCCATTGAAACATTTTTGACGCCGTCAATAGTTGATGGTATCAGCTCGGGAGTGCTAGCGGGGTAGTTTCTGCCCGCCAGCGGGTAGTTTTGGCTGGTACAACCACCACTCGATATTTGTCCTTGATCAAATGGCTAGTAACAAACAAACGGGGGTTGACTGCCTTCTATGCGCTTCTCACAGTTAATACTTAACCGCAAGGGAATTTTTAGTTTTTACGCTATATGCGTCAAAGAGATAAGGTTTTCTTTCAAACAAATTTGAAAATAAAGTCTTTTTTAAGCACTTGGTATTTTGTACCACGACCACTTTTCACTTTTAGTTTTTTTAATCACACAAACACTTTTAACACTGTTCACAAATGATGGTGATGGTAGAGCGCTTGTTGTAGTGGGCCAAACGAGAGGCTTCGGCGGCAATACGTTCGAAGATGTCATTCACGAAACTGTTCATGATGCTCATGGCCTTTGACGAAATACCAGTATCAGGATGGACTTGCTTCAACACTTTGTAAATGTAGATAGCGTAACTCTCCTTACGCTTGGTACGTCTCTTCGACTTATCGCCCTTGGTGATGTTCTTTTGGGCTTTGCCGGCCTTCTTTGCTGCTTTACCACTGGTTTTTGGAGGCATTTTTCACTTTTAATTTTTTGAATCACACAAACACTTTTAACACTGTTCACAAATGATAAAAACCCAGTACCCAAACAGAATATTTCAAGCATTATGTGCTCAAATGTTTCAGGTAGTCACAGTTGCTGTGTGGAATAGTGGCCAAACAACCCCAGTTTTCGATGTGTGTGTATTAAATGAGCGAGAGAAAAGTATAAATAGTAGGGGTTCAAGTGAGTAACGGCATCATTCTGTGTTTTTTCAGTGCTAAGTGAAGTGTTCATAAAAATATTAAGTGAAAATGTCTGGTCGTGGTAAAGGTGGCAAAGTTAAGGGAAAGGCAAAGTCCCGTTCAAATCGTGCTGGTCTTCAATTCCCCGTCGGTCGTATTCATCGTTTGTTGCGCAAAGGCAACTATGCTGAACGTGTTGGTGCCGGTGCTCCAGTATATTTAGCCGCCGTCATGGAATATTTGGCTGCTGAAGTCTTGGAATTGGCTGGTAATGCTGCCCGTGACAACAAGAAGACTCGTATCATTCCCCGTCACTTGCAATTGGCCATCCGCAACGACGAAGAATTGAACAAATTGCTGTCCGGCGTCACAATTGCCCAAGGTGGTGTATTGCCAAACATCCAAGCTGTTCTCTTGCCCAAGAAGACCGAAAAGAAAGCCTAAATTATCTCGAAAGGTATTATGGAAGAAAAAATACAGACCATCGTATAAGAAGAAGAAAAATCCATACAAAAATTCAACCAATCCGTCCTTTTCAGGACGACAAAATATATTTAAAAAGAGAAAAAATCTATTCAAACTATTAATTTTCATTATTTACATTTTATAGGGAAAGAATAAAAATGACCAAAAATTTTATATTTACATTTTATAGGGAAAAAATAAAAATTCCCAAAAAATTATATATTTTTCTTCATAGGCAACCCTTGATTATTTTGCAAATGACATTTTTTCTTTCATATTTCCTTAGAAAATATGTTCGTTTGTTGTAACTGTTTTTCATTTCTACCCCCCTCAACAGAATTGTGTTTGTTTTATGTCGCTTTAGTTTTTCACAGGAATAGCGAGACAGATAGAGAGGCAGAGAAAGAGAGAGAGAGAGCGAAAAAGAGATCATTCGTCTCGTTGATGATGTTCGCGCCAATATTCGTTCATCGATGTTCCCGCCAATGTTCGTTCATTGTATGTTGACGATGTCTGTTATGAATGTGTGTGTGTGAGTGTGTGGTGTTGTGTGTTTGTTAGTTAGAATAACCAAATGCCTTTACTGACGTTGACGATGATGATGATTGTTGATGTTGTTGTAGTGGCTGTTAGAGTAAATTATATGGAAAAAGTGTTCTGCCGCCGCGAATTTTGAGGAGAAAAAAGTAACTGTATTTGGAAAGGAAAAAATGCAGAAATGTGTGATTTTGGTGATGTTGTCAGATCATAGAGTTAGTAATAGAGTGATGACAACATGAAGTGCGCACGAAAAAAAAAATTTATTTTCAAAGGGAAAAAAGTAGAGTTGTGGAAATAAATTGAGGATCTTTGTTAGAAAATAACCAAAATACATAAAGTAGACGAAAATTATGTGATTTTTGTGGACATTTAAGAAAAAAATAAATTATTTTTAGTGAAAAATAAGAAGAAGAAGAATAAGTAAAAAAAATTTCAATGATTTCAACATAAAATAAAAGAATTTATGTGATTTTTGGGACGTTTGAGAAAAAATTGGTGAAACATAGGACGAAGAAGAAGAATTTTTTTTAATAGTTTCAACATAAAGTAAAAGAAATTTAGAAAATTATGTGATTTATTTTGGTCATTTAAGAAAATTTGAGTTAGTGAAACGAGAAGAAGAAGAAAATTATCAATAATTTCAACATAAAGTGAGAGAAATTTAGAAAATTATGTAATTTTTTTTTTGGTCATTTAAGAAAATTTGAGTTAGTGAAACGAGAAGAAGAAGAAAATTCTCAATAATTTCAACATAAAGTGAGAGAAATTTAGAAAATTATGTAATTTTTTTTTTGGTCATTTAAGAAAATTTGAGTTAGTGAAACGAGAAGAAGAAGAAAATTCTCAATAATTTCAACATAAAGTGAGAGAAATTTAGAAAATTATGTGATTTTTTGGAGGATTATGTGATTTTTGAATAAATAAGTAAAAGATAAAATTTTTCTATGCGAGTTCATGAAATATAAGAAGAAGAAGAAGAATTTTTTTTTTCAATAATTTCAACATAAAGTGAGAGAAATTTAGAAAATTATGTGATTTTTTGGAGGATTAAGTAAAAGATAAAATATTTTTATATGAAATCATGAAACATAAGAAGAAGAATTTTTTCATGAGCAAATTTTTGAAAAAAGAGATGCTATAAAAAATTTTTAAATATAATTTTGAGAAAAATCGCAGTAAATATTAACAAAATTCAAACTAATTTAATGAAATTTTTTTAAAAAAGGTAATTTTCATTTTAATTTAAAAAAATTTAATAACAATTTTTAGCAATTTCATCACATAATAACAAAAATTTTTACTTGAAGGAAAAAATAAGTACATAACATCGCAGTCAAAGATATTGTTCGCTTGGCATAGCATTGATGTGCGTTAGTTATATGAACAAACACACGCACACACAGACCGACGCTAGCGTATACACACATCGTCGTATTATCAAGCAAGCAAGCAGCTACCCTAACAATGAGAGTTGCCGGTAGAACATGTATTAGTGGAAATAAAGGAACATTTTTGTGTATTACGAAAAAGGAATGATCAGAGTTGCCGACGGTAAAATATTTTTGAAGGCAAAAAAAAAAAGAAGAAGAAAAAAAAATTGTAAGAAAAAAAGGTAATGATCAGAGTTGCCGACGGCATTTTTGAAGGAAAAAATGGAAAATTATTTGATGATGGAAAAAATTTATGAAAATAAAATTAAATGGTCAGAGTTGCCGACGGCATTTATTTTTGAAGGCAAAAGGGAATATTATTTGAAAAAAAAAAAAAATCATGAAATGTGGAAAAAGAAAGAAAAAATAAAATGCACTGAAAAAAAGTAATATGAAAGAAAATATTTTATGGTTAGTTTTATTTTTCATATATTAAGGTAAGTTTTATTTTTGATATATTTTATTAAATTTTTTTTATGTTTTTGTAATTTTCAACAAGAAAATATCTCTTTTTAAATATTTTTTGTGGTCCTGAAAAGGACCGATTGTTTTGTTGTAAAAGAAAAATTCTCCAAATAGCGTCAAGAAAATATTTAACCGCCGAAACCGTACAAAGTACGACCTTGTCTCTTCAAAGCATAGACGACATCCATAGCAGTGACGGTTTTACGCTTAGCATGTTCGGTGTATGTAACGGCGTCACGAATAACGTTTTCCAAAAACACCTTCAGAACACCACGGGTTTCTTCGTAGATGAGGCCAGAGATACGTTTTACACCACCACGGCGAGCCAAACGTCTAATAGCTGGCTTGGTAATACCTTGGATATTATCACGTAACACTTTACGGTGACGTTTAGCGCCACCTTTTCCCAAGCCTTTGCCACCTTTACCACGACCAGTCATTTTTCACTATTTTAAAAATCACTTAACACTTCACGAAAGCACAAGAACGAATGTTTTTTCGAAGGCTGGCGGCTTCTATTTATACAAAAATTGGCCTGTTTGACTAACCAAGAGTCTTAATGGAATACACATGTATTTGTGTATGTGTGAGTACACATTTTGTGCGCGCACAGCTGTCTTTACTGGTTTACACACCCCTATTCATAGCCGCCTCTTCGAAATTTTCTATAAATACCGCTATATGGATAGCAGGCACAGTTATTACAGTGTTAACAGTGTTTGTGTGCATACCTAAGTGAAGTGAAAAAATTAAAGTGAAAAATGGCTCGTACTAAGCAAACTGCCCGTAAATCAACTGGTGGAAAGGCTCCTCGTAAGCAATTGGCCACTAAAGCCGCTCGTAAGAGCGCACCAGCCACCGGCGGCGTCAAGAAGCCTCATCGTTTCCGTCCTGGTACTGTTGCCTTGCGTGAAATCCGTCGTTACCAGAAGAGTACTGAATTGTTGATCCGCAAATTGCCCTTCCAACGTTTGGTTCGTGAAATTGCTCAAGATTTCAAAACTGATTTGCGTTTCCAGAGCTCTGCTGTTATGGCCTTGCAAGAAGCCAGTGAAGCATACTTGGTCGGTCTTTTTGAAGATACTAACTTGTGCGCCATCCACGCTAAACGTGTCACCATCATGCCTAAAGACATCCAATTGGCCAGACGTATCCGTGGAGAACGTGCTTAAATTCTTGACGTTTTAAAAACTATTTTTTTTACAACAAAACAATCGGTCCTTTTCAGGACCACAAAAAATTTATAAAAAAGAGATTATTTTTTCATCAAACTATTTATCATTTTTAACATTTTAAATAAATAAATATTTTTCTTTGTGTTTGTTTCATTTTTGAGGCTGATTTTAGGAATATTTGAAAATTTTCTTGTATGAGTCATATTTGACGGCGTCAGTAAAAAATTTCCCATTAGAAGACACATTTTATTCTTCTTCTTGAAAAAAATATATTACAATTTTCCCTTTCAAAGACACATTTTGTTCTGCTTCTTTAAAAAAAATAATTGAAATTTGCTTCTATAGGTCATTTTTGACGGCGTCAGTAAAATTATTCCATTAAATATTTTGTTCTTCTTCTTGACACAAAAAACAAAAATCATGTTATAATTTTTCCCTAAAAAGACATTTTATTCTTCTTCTTGAACAAACTTATTGAAATTTCCTTCCATATGTCATTTTTGACGGCGTCAGTAAAATTTTCCCATTGAAATGCACATTTGTGTTCTTCTTCTTTCTTTTCTTTGTGTGTTTTTGGTGGCGTCAGTAATATTTTCCTATTAGAATATACATTTATTCTTCTTCTTTCTTTTCTATTGGTCTTTTTGACGGCGTCCGTCCATATTAATTTCTTCTTTAAAGGCAATGTTTTTTCTTCTTCTTCTTATTTTCTTCATAACAGATATTTGTTGTATTGAACTTGTTTTTGTGTGTATACTAATGTCCACAAGGCATATGTTCACTAAATTTGGCGCGAAATGTTCTCTGCAATAATGCTCTCACTATTTCTCACTCAATATGGTTGAAATTTTTTGGCGGCAAATGCTCTCTGTTTTGTTTTATTTTTCTTTTCAGATAATGATGAATGAAATATGCAATTTTTTTCTTTTCAGCTATATATATTTTTTAATTTAGTAAAATTTTAGCATAATTTTGTAAAATTATAATTTTTTTAAAAATATTTATCAAAAATTGTATCACATAGAGATGGCGAATATTTCTTGGCCATTTGAAAGGCGTAATACTACATTTTAGAAAAAAAATTTCTTTTAAGAAAATTGTTTAAATCTTGTATTATTTTTCCAAAATTGTCATAAAAAAGGGATTTATTTATTTTATTATATACATTTTTGCAAAAAATATCCAAATTATTAACGAAATCAGGAAAAAAGTACGAGTGAAAAACTTCAGTAATTCTATATGGTTTTTTCCTTGATATGTACTAGCAAAGGAAGAATTATTTTTGGAGAATATTTTTTGTAAAAATTGATGAAATTTTTACTAAATTTTAACGAAAATGTCCTCATATTTTATTAAAAATTAATTTTTGAGCGATTTTCATTTAATTTAGCAAAAATATTTCTATTTTCAAAAATATTACCTTTGACAGTGAATGTTTGTCCATAGGTGGTATACGGTAATGGGAAGATTTTTTTTAACTTTTCCAAAGAAATAACTACTTTTTATGAATAATGTTATAATTTGGTGTAAATATACAGATTCTGAAATGTTTTTTAAGAAATTTTTATAAAACTTAATTAGATTTGAGCTTTTAAATTTCTTTGAAGAAAAACTTTTCTTCATTGAAAATATGCCAACAAGAGGATTTCTGCCGTCTTGGACCACATAAAGATTTTGAATTTTTTTCACAGTGAAAATGCAAAATATACCAATATTTTAATTTTATCCTAAAGTAAACATATCAGGCTTTATTCTCAAACAGAATTTGGAAAATATTTTTTGAAAAAATTAATAATTTTTTCAAATTTAGTTACAAATTTGTGATTACATTTTTACAATCTGTGAAGTTAAACGCTTATAACTTTTAAACGGATAAAGGAAATTACACAAAATTTTCGTTAAAATATGGCCTGATATCTATACAAGAAATGTGTAAAATATCTTTTATAAAAATATTCAAAGATTCTTCAGAAAAATTAAATTTCTACGAAAACTTTTGTAAAAAATTAAACACGCTTCCACACAATATTTCGAAAAATATAGCTATTGACTACTATGCACTTCTCATCTTTTCAATGTACCTACCATTTCTAAAAATTGCCAATAACAATTTAATAGTACACATAAATTTGTGAGTGTATTTGTGTTACAGTGAAATAAAAGTGAATAATCATGTCTGACGCCGCCGTTGTTGAAGCCACCGCCTCCCCAGTTGCCGCTGTTGAGAAAAAGGCACCAAAGAAGGCCGCAGCCAAAGCAAAGAAACCATCAGCTGCCCCTACTCATCCACCAACCCAACAAATGGTTGACGCCGCCATCAAAACATTGAAGGAACGTGGTGGTTCATCATTGCCTGCCATCAAGAAATATTTGGCCAGCACCTACAAGGTTGATGCCCAAAAATTGGCTCCTTTCATCAAGAAATATTTGAAGAGCGCTGTTGCCAGTGGAAAACTCATCCAAACTAAAGGTAAGGGTGCTTCTGGTTCATTCAAATTGTCCGCCTCGGCTTCCAAGGAACCCAAAGCAAAGACTGCTGAAAAGAAGAAGAAGGCCCCAGCTGCTGAGAAGAAGAAGAAGGCTGCCCCTAAAAAGGCCGCCGGTGAAAAGAAAACTGCTGCCAAGAAGCCATCTGCCGCCAAAAAGACCGCTGAGAAGAAGAAGGCTGACAAAACAAAGGCAAAGGCTGCCAAGAAAACCGGTACAGTTAAGGCTAAACCAGCAAAAACCGCCGCTAAAGCATCTGCCACCAAACCAAAGGCACCCAAGGCAAAAACAGCAGCTGCTAAACCCAAAAAAGCCGCCGCACCAAAGAAGCCAGCTGCCAAGAAAGCCGCCGCCAAGAAGTAATTTTTCCCAGAAAGATTACTTGTTGACAACATTTTTCGATATTCGAAAGCATAATATCTAACAGCCCTTTTCAGGGCTACAAATTAAATTCAAAAAGAGAAAATCTTTACTTCAAACTATTTATTATTACTACTATTTATTGTTTTATTACCTAAATAAATAAGAAAAATACACACGTGTCTGATTTTAGGAAAATTTTACCCTCACTAATTACTTTTCCTATTAGGTAATTAACAGTGAGCCTGTTTTATTATGGGCATTCCACAAAATAACACCACAAGCGGATTAAAATTTTAGTCTGGGTCATAAAATAAATGTGACTAATTTTTGTTTGTCTAATTATGGTCATTTTCATCTAATTTCATATTTTTGGAATTTTTCATTTAATCTTCAAAAATGATAATTTTTTTCTCTTTGCAAAAATTGTTTGCTGGGTAAAAGGAGATTTTTTAATCAGGAATGTTTTTCTATTCTAATGAAGTTATGTTGCAACTCTATTTTATTTCTCTTTCTATTTTTTCCATTGAAAAATGTCCCGTTAATTTTTGCGCCACCACCAAAAAAATTTCCCCTTAAAAATGTTCGCGCTTCATATTTGGCATTGGCGTAGTGAAGTAATACAGGCAGAATGCTTATACATGCTTGTTGTTCGTTTATACATTTTTCGATATGGTGGTGACTGCCGACGGTAATACTAAGTAACACCGCACAAGCACACACACATACCCATACAGTGGATGGCGTGTTGTTGTACACACATTACACACATAGAGTAGCCAAGCAAGCAAAAAAGCAATATGAACCACGGCAAAACAAGAGTTGACGGCGTCATTTAGTAAATACATGGAAAAATATTATTTTTGCTAGAATTTGAGGAATTTTAAAATTATTTTGGTAAGTTTCTTTATTAAAAAATGTAAATAATGGAAAATAAGTGTTTCGACAAAAATTTGATCTCTTTTAAAATGTTTTTTGTGGCCCTGAAAAGGGCCTTTTATGGTTGAATTTCGACGAATTGATGAAAAAATCAAGGCATTTACTTGGAGCTGGTGTATTTAGTAACAGCCTTGGTACCTTCAGAGACAGCGTGCTTAGCCAATTCACCGGGCAACAATAGACGGACAGCAGTTTGGATTTCCCGACTGGTGATGGTAGAGCGCTTGTTGTAGTGGGCCAAACGAGAGGCTTCGGCGGCAATACGTTCGAAGATGTCATTCACGAAACTGTTCATGATGCTCATGGCCTTTGACGAAATACCAGTATCAGGATGGACTTGCTTCAACACTTTGTAAATGTAGATAGCGTAACTCTCCTTACGCTTGGTACGTCTCTTCGACTTATCGCCCTTGGTGATGTTCTTTTGGGCTTTGCCGGCCTTCTTTGCTGCTTTACCACTGGTTTTTGGAGGCATTTTTCACTTTTAATTTTTTGAATCACACAAACACTTTTAACACTGTTCACAAATGATAAAAACCCAGTACCCAAACAGAATATTTCAAGCATTATGTGCTCAAATGTTTCAGGTAGTCACAGTTGCTGTGTGGAATAGTGGCCAAACAACCCCAGTTTTCGATGTGTGTGTATTAAATGAGCGAGAGAAAAGTATAAATAGTAGGGGTTCAAGTGAGTAACGGCATCATTCTGTGTTTTTTCAGTGCTAAGTGAAGTGTTCATAAAAATATTAAGTGAAAATGTCTGGTCGTGGTAAAGGTGGCAAAGTTAAGGGAAAGGCAAAGTCCCGTTCAAATCGTGCTGGTCTTCAATTCCCCGTCGGTCGTATTCATCGTTTGTTGCGCAAAGGCAACTATGCTGAACGTGTTGGTGCCGGTGCTCCAGTATATTTAGCCGCCGTCATGGAATATTTGGCTGCTGAAGTCTTGGAATTGGCTGGTAATGCTGCCCGTGACAACAAGAAGACTCGTATCATTCCCCGTCACTTGCAATTGGCCATCCGCAACGACGAAGAATTGAACAAATTGCTGTCCGGCGTCACAATTGCCCAAGGTGGTGTATTGCCAAACATCCAAGCTGTTCTCTTGCCCAAGAAGACCGAAAAGAAAGCCTAAATTATCTCGAAAGGTATTATGGAAGAAAAAATACAGACCATCGTATAAGAAGAAGAAAAATCCATACAAAAATTCAACCAATCCGTCCTTTTCAGGACGACAAAATATATTTAAAAAGAGAAAAAATCTATTCAAACTATTAATTTTCATTATTTACATTTTATAGGGAAAGAATAAAAATGACCAAAAATTTTATATTTACATTTTATAGGGAAAAAATAAAAATTCCCAAAAAATTATATATTTTTCTTCATAGGCAACCCTTGATTATTTTGCAAATGACATTTTTTCTTTCATATTTCCTTAGAAAATATGTTCGTTTGTTGTAACTGTTTTTCATTTCTACCCCCCAGCAGAATTGTGTTTGTTTTATGTCGCTTTAGTTTTTCACAGAAATAGCGAGACAGATATAGAGAGACAGAGAGAGAGAGTAAGAAAGAGCGAAAAAGAGATCATTCGTCTCATCGATGATGTTCGCGCCAATATTCGTTCATCGTATGTTGACGATGTCTGTTATGAATATGTGTGTGTGTGTGTGTGGTGTTGTGTGTTTGTTAGTTAGAATAACCAAATGCCTTTACTTACGTTGATGATGATGATGGTTGTTGATGTTGTTGTAGTGGCTGTTAGAGTAAATTATTTAGAAAAACTCTTCTGCCGCCGCGAATTTGGAGGAGAAAAAAGTAACTGTATTTGGAAAGGAAAAAATGCAGAAATGTGTGATTTTGGTGATGTTGTCAGATCATAGAGTTAGTAATAGAGTGATGACAACATGAAGTGCGCACGAAAAAAAAAAATTTATTTTCAAAGGGAAAAAAGTAGAGTTGTGGAAATAAATTGAGGATCTTTGTTAGAAAATAACCAAAATACATAAAGTAGACGAAAATTATGTGATTTTTGTGGACATTTAAGAAAAAAATAAATTATTTTTAGTGAAAAATAAGAAGAAGAAGAATAAGTAAAAAAAATTTCAATGATTTCAACATAAAATAAAAGAATTTATGTGATTTTTGGGACGTTTGAGAAAAAATTGGTGAAACATAGGAAGAAGAAGAAGAAATTTTTTTAATAGTTTCAACATAAAGTAAAAGAAATTTAGAAAATTATGTGATTTATTTTGGTCATTTAAGAAAATTTGAGTTAGTGAAACGAGAAGAAGAAGAAAATTATCAATAATTTCAACATAAAGTGAGAGAAATTTAGAAAATTATGTAATTTTTTTTTTGGTCATTTAAGAAAATTTGAGTTAGTGAAACGAGAAGAAGAAGAAAATTCTCAATAATTTCAACATAAAGTGAGAGAAATTTAGAAAATTATGTAATTTTTTTTTTGGTCATTTAAGAAAATTTGAGTTAGTGAAACGAGAAGAAGAAGAAAATTCTCAATAATTTCAACATAAAGTGAGAGAAATTTAGAAAATTATGTGATTTTTTGGAGGATTATGTGATTTTTGAATAAATAAGTAAAAGATAAAATTTTTCTATGCGAGTTCATGAAATATAAGAAGAAGAAGAAGAATTTTTTTTTTCAATAATTTCAACATAAAGTGAGAGAAATTTAGAAAATTATGTGATTTTTTGGAGGATTAAGTAAAAGATAAAATATTTTTATATGAAATCATGAAACATAAGAAGAAGAATTTTTTCATGAGCAAATTTTTGAAAAAAGAGATGCTATAAAAAATTTTTAAATATAATTTTGAGAAAAATCGCAGTAAATATTAACAAAATTCAAACTAATTTAATGAAATTTTTTTAAAAAAGGTAATTTTCATTTTAATTTAAAAAAATTTAATAACAATTTTTAGCAATTTCATCACATAATAACAAAAATTTTTACTTGAAGGAAAAAATAAGTACATAACATCGCAGTCAAAGATATTGTTCGCTTGGCATAGCATTGATGTGCGTTAGTTATATGAACAAACACACGCACACACAGACCGACGCTAGCGTATACACACATCGTCGTATTATCAAGCAAGCAAGCAGCTACCCTAACAATGAGAGTTGCCGGTAGAACATGTATTAGTGGAAATAAAGGAACATTTTTGTGTATTACGAAAAAGGAATGATCAGAGTTGCCGACGGTAAAATATTTTTGAAGGCAAAAAAAAAAAAGAAGAAGAAAAAAAATTGTAAGAAAAAAAGGTAATGATCAGAGTTGCCGACGGCATTTTTGAAGGAAAAAATGGAAAATTATTTGATGATGGAAAAAATTTATGAAAATAAAATTAAATGGTCAGAGTTGCCGACGGCATTTATTTTTGAAGGCAAAAGGGAATATTATTTGAAAAAAAAAAAAAAATCATGAAATGTGGAAAAAGAAAGAAAAAATAAAATGCACTGAAAAAAAGTAATATGAAAGAAAATATTTTATGGTTAGTTTTATTTTTCATATATTAAGGTAAGTTTTATTTTTGATATATTTTATTAAATTTTTTTTATGTTTTTGTAATTTTCAACAAGAAAATATCTCTTTTTAAATATTTTTTGTGGTCCTGAAAAGGACCGATTGTTTTGTTGTAAAAGAAAAATTCTCCAAATAGCGTCAAGAAAATATTTAACCGCCGAAACCGTACAAAGTACGACCTTGTCTCTTCAAAGCATAGACGACATCCATAGCAGTGACGGTTTTACGCTTAGCATGTTCGGTGTATGTAACGGCGTCACGAATAACGTTTTCCAAAAACACCTTCAGAACACCACGGGTTTCTTCGTAGATGAGGCCAGAGATACGTTTTACACCACCACGGCGAGCCAAACGTCTAATAGCTGGCTTGGTAATACCTTGGATATTATCACGTAACACTTTACGGTGACGTTTAGCGCCACCTTTTCCCAAGCCTTTGCCACCTTTACCACGACCAGTCATTTTTCACTATTTTAAAAATCACTTAACACTTCACGAAAGCACAAGAACGAATGTTTTTTCGAAACATTTTTTTAACATTTTGGCTTAGCCACATTTATTTATTCAGAAAACTTAAATCTAACAGGAAGTGTGACTTACTCCTAAAATCTAAAATATCTTAAGATATTGCCTAATATTATTCAGGCTTATAACATCAGGTAAAATGTTGGACTTTAGCCACAACATATCTTCATTATTATATTATAAAATAATCTTCTTTTTATATATCTCCCAAAAAAAAAATAGAATAATTAAAAAAAGGGAATCCAGTTTTTAAGTAAAAATAAACATACTACATACTACTTAAAACTACTATTTACAAACTAAACCTAATATTTACATATTTACAAAGTATTGGGCCGTGGTATATACGAATCCCTAAAGGCGATTTATTGTGTAGTTATATAAACCAAATTTTCTATACTAAAGCTATTATACCTTCTGTGGTAAAATAAGAGCTTTCCATCTTTGAAAATCAGTTCTTCATCGTTTAATTTTGTCAGTGTAGATGGTGGTAGGTGTTTCCAAGTACATATCTGCTCAAAGTCATCATCACAGCGCACTGTTTCTGTAATGATTACATTATCTATGTATTGACTTTTTTCTAGAAAGCGTAGGGCTCCGTTTACTAGAAATCGGTCGATTCTGTCGAAATTGTATCCGTCATATACTCTTCTACAAGATGGATTTTTGAAGGTGCCATCATTTGTTATGGTGGGATGAAGCCCAAGACAGGACCTTAAGACTCGTCTTTCCCACACACGGAGCCTGTCCATTTGGCAAGACGAGATCCCAAACCAAGCCGGAAATGCATATGCCAATGTTGGCCTAACTATTTGGCGATATATTAAGAATTTTATCTGAAGAGATAGGCCATCTCCCATTCTTAGAAGGCCTTGGTAGGCATGATAGAGACCATTAGCCTTACGCAAAATATGGTCTATGTGCCTACAAAAGTTAAAGGTAGAATTAAATACCACCCCAAGGTATTTGATGCTGTCAGAGTTGCCAATTAGTTCTCCCCCAATTCTCAAGACCGGCACGAATGACTTGAAATTTGGGTAAGTGACCTTTGGTTTGCCTTTAAACAGAATGGCAGTACACTTACCAACATTTAATCTAAGAGCCCATTTGGAAAAGTAATGGTTTAACTCTTCTAGGTAGGTGTTAAGTCGGTTGTTGATAAGACTTGCTTTGGGACCACGTAAAGCCACCAAAACGTCATCGGCGTACGTTAGTAAAAGTCCTTCGGGAGGTGGACTGGGGATGTCACAGACATAAATATTGTACAACATGGGACCTATTAAGGAACCCTGCGGTACTCCGGCTTTAATAGAGCGTGGCCTAGAGAGTTTTTCCCCCACTCTGACCCTCGCAGACCGCTCTTTTAGGAAGCTGGCAACTAACCTGCATGTTTGTCTATCAAAGCCAAACAGCAGGAGTTTATGTAGGATACCATCGTGCCATACCGTATCAAAAGCCTTAGAAAAGTCTAAGGCCACGGCGATGGTACCCTTCTTCCTATTTAGACCATCACAAACATAGTCAGCTAGAGCTGACAGTGCGTGAGAGGTCGAATGTTGCGGCCTAAAGCCGAATTGGAAGTCCTTGAGGACTCCATTATCTTCAGCATATCTTTTGAGCCTTCCTAGGATGAAGAACTCAAGAAGCTTACCGAAGGCCGATAGCAAAGATATCGGCCTATAGCTGGCACAAAGCTTAGAATCCGACCCGGGTTTCAAAATTGGTACCATCATTGCACTTTTCCATGCTTTAGGGAAATAACCTGTATTAAAACAGTGGTTGAATAATATAACCAGGAAGGTGAAAATAGCACTACCTGCCTTCTTTAATGCCACATCAGGGATGTTATCAACACCACATGACTTACGTGACGGGCGCTTTGTTATGGCAAAGCGAATGTCATCATTGACAATGAACCCATTGTCTCTCCAGGATAAAGCGTCTGAGATGATGCTTCCATCAGCTGGTAAGTCTTCAGAAAATGTGACAAGTGGGGAGTTGTCATCTAATGTTATGACATTGTCTTTCACAGATTGCCTAAATCTATGGTCATTAGGACCGGCACCTAACTGGAAAACTTCTTCCATGTGGCTTGCTAAAATATCAGCCTTTTGTTGGTCATCATTGATGAGTATTCCATTAGAATCCAACAAATCATTCACAGGTTCCCTGGAAGCTGTACCTGCCATTATCTTAATTTTAGAGTAAGTTCTGTTGTTTACTCTTATGTTTTGGAGGAAAGTTTTCCTCCTCTCTCTTTCAAATAATATGATAGAGTCTTCTATGATTTTCGAGATATTTTTGATATCTGCTCTTAGAATTGGAATTCTGTCAGGGTTGGCAGTTCTGCGCAATATCCTGACTAGTCTACGTTTTTCTCTGATAAATCCTAAAATTCTAGGGGGTAAATCACCTAGAGAACCCTTTCCTGCTTGATTTTTAGGGACAGAGGAATCCATGGCTTGATGGAAAACACCTGTAAGCGAGTCAACACAAGCGTCAATTTCATCTGTGGTGACGTTTCGGTTAGAGGGTAGTGCGCATCCCTCAAGGCCAGCAGCTATTTGCCGTTGATATCTACGAACATTCATACGCTGAAAATTGAAGAAAGCTAGAGGTACTGTTTTTTCAATGTTGCCCATTAAAAAGGAAATTTGAATTGCCCTATGATCAGATTCGAAGTCGAACGTTTGGGAATGCCTGCTGTTGGGTACCAGTGAAATACCTGGGGTAAGGAAAAACAGGTCGATATAAGATCCAGACGAGTCATTGGGTCTCGTTGGTCTATCAGCTGGAAGAGGTTTTAAATTGGGATAGTGAATAAGATGGTTATCAATGGCCCTACCTCTGGCATCCGTCGTGCTTCCACCCCAGGACGGGTGTTTTGCGTTTAGGTCTCCACCTAACACAACTTCTTCTGTGTGGCTAAGATCAAATAATGAGTCTAGGTCATTGATTGTAAATGAATCATGTGGGCGTTTGTACAAAGCTGCAAATACCACAGATGTCCCGTCCTCCTTCCACACTCTGGCTGCACAGCACTCAATGCTACCAGAGCTTATGTTTAGCCTATCGCACTTAAACACTTCTCTTATAAAAATGGCAGTGCCGCCACCACCGCCCCCTTCCCTATTTTGTCTAAAGATTTTGTACCCTTCAAATTTTAAAACTTGTCTATTTGATAATTTATGTTCTGCAACCAGTAAAATATCTGGCTTGCGTTCCTCAAGAAATACTTTTAAATAGTGTCTCCTGGTATTGGATACCAGAGAGAAGACGTTAATGAATATGCATTTAAGTTGCCTATACATTGTATAGCATGCTATACTGTAAGGCCTTCAATGCTTCTTCTTCCCCACGCTCAGCCGCAATACGGCTGAACTGTGGGGAAAATTCTCTTAGTTTGACCATCGTATCGAAAAAACAATCGCCAAATCTCTTAGTACATGCTTGATACATGTAGCCTTCTTTGTATGGGGGCCTACCAGTGTTCAATTGCGGGGGAATCGACTTTTTGGGTACTGGTGGTTTAGGTACTGGTGTGGGACGCGCGCCTAGCTGTTTGGCATAGGATACGTTTCCTCGCACTAGGCTGAGGTGTTCAGAGCGGGCCCTATTTCTAGAGGCAGCTTCTTCCTTCTTATTAATGGCTTTGGCCATATGTGCCATCTTCTTAGGACAGTCGGGTGAACCCGCTGTGTGTCCCTCAGTGTCACAGTTGACACATCTGATGGGCTGTTTGTCAACTTCTCCACTGAGCTCTTGTTCTTTGGAAGCCAGGGGGCAATTTGCTACTGCGTGTGGTTCAGCACACTTAACGCAGCGCTCTGGCATGCCACAGTTAGCCGAAACATGGCCGAATCTTTGGCACCGGAAACATTGAATGTATCCTTTGCCTTTTTCCTTTCGGATGATGACATTGCATCCAAAGATGTCATTTATCTTATAGATGCCATCAATGTCCGAACTTCTGCCTACAGTCAATATCCACTTGCTAGACGATATATTGCGTAGCCCTAAATATTCCATCTTAACTCCTGACTCATTAACGAGGAAGTTTTTGATATCATCTTTTAGGAAATCACTAGATAGCCTGTTAATAACTAACGTATAGGGAAGCAAAGCTTTTGGTGTATGGGTATGAAAATTATAACCCTTCTTCGCTAATAAATCTTTAAATTTAAGGAAATTATCTATTCCCACTACATTTGCAATAGTTACATCTTTTTTAACCCACTTTACCTGAAATTTGCCACGGCCCAGATGGAAATCTAACATATCTCTGACCTCCTTTATGCCAGCTCCATGTATGGTAAATGGTGGAAGTCGTCCTTCATTTTTGACAGTATTAGTCGCCTTCGCCTTCGATGTAACAGATGCCGAATTTGCCCCTTTGGTGGTGTTTGCAGTTTTCGGTATTGTCTTCACTTTTGCAGAGTTAGCCGCTTGTGCCTTCTTAATTGGTTGTTGTTGTATATTATTAGCAACGTTATTCTGGGGTGTTAAGGCCTCGCCCTGTGCCTCGTTGGATACCGCCGGCGGTGCAGTATCTTCATCCATCTTCGCCGCGCTGAGGTTTTCGGCTACCTCAGCTGACCAGTCATTCTGATTGACTGTAACATTATTTGATAATGGTTCGCTTACTGGAACCGTTGTATTGTTTTTGCAGTACTCAATGAGTTTTTCGTACTTGAATGCCCAGAAACTTATTTGCTCATGGGCTGCCGCAAGTGCTTTCTCAAGATCTTGAATATGCTCCTTCAATTTGATGATTTCATAAGAGGTTTCATCACCATTCTTATTTTTCTTCCTCTTTCGGGATTCTACTCTGGAAAATCCATCATTAGTGCTCGCATCTGACATAGCTTCAGCGCCACTATTTCCTTCACAGTACGGTTTGTCTGCTTTTTTGATTGTAGCAGAGATTCGGGGTTTTTCAAATTTGCCGCCGTTAACAGACTTTGGCATCAGCTCTGGAGTTTTTGCAGGAATATTATTTCCCGCCACATCAATTTTTGGTGAAATTGCTGATATTTCAGTTTTGCCGCCGTCAACTGACGTTGGCCCCGGCTCTGGAGTGCTGGCGGGAAGTAATTTTCCCGCCAGCGGTTGACTTGCCATGTTAAGTAACAACCCTCTTTACGATCTGCTCTTGAAACAATATAGAGGAAAAGTCAATTCGCTGCCTTCTATGGGCTTCTCATTGTTGACACTTAAACACCAACAAATTTTGAGTCTTTACGCTTTCAGCGTCAGAGATAATTTTGTTTCAAACTACTTTGAACACTAACACTTGGTAGGTTTTAAAATCTTTTTAGATTTTACTAGGCATTTTTCACTATTAATGTTCACTTCACGAAAGCACAAGAACGAATGTTTTTTCGAAGGCTGGCGGCTTCTATTTATACAAAAATTGGCCTGTTTGACTAACCAAGAGTCTTAATGGAATACACATGTATTTGTGTATGTGTGAGTACACATTTTGTGCGCGCACAGCTGTCTTTACTGGTTTACACACCCCTATTCATAGCCGCCTCTTCGAAATTTTCTATAAATACCGCTATATGGATAGCAGGCACAGTTATTACAGTGTTAACAGTGTTTGTGTGCATACCTAAGTGAAGTGAAAAAATTAAAGTGAAAAATGGCTCGTACTAAGCAAACTGCCCGTAAATCAACTGGTGGAAAGGCTCCTCGTAAGCAATTGGCCACTAAAGCCGCTCGTAAGAGCGCACCAGCCACCGGCGGCGTCAAGAAGCCTCATCGTTTCCGTCCTGGTACTGTTGCCTTGCGTGAAATCCGTCGTTACCAGAAGAGTACTGAATTGTTGATCCGCAAATTGCCCTTCCAACGTTTGGTTCGTGAAATTGCTCAAGATTTCAAAACTGATTTGCGTTTCCAGAGCTCTGCTGTTATGGCCTTGCAAGAAGCCAGTGAAGCATACTTGGTCGGTCTTTTTGAAGATACTAACTTGTGCGCCATCCACGCTAAACGTGTCACCATCATGCCTAAAGACATCCAATTGGCCAGACGTATCCGTGGAGAACGTGCTTAAATTCTTGACGTTTTAAAAACTATTTTTTTTACAACAAAACAATCGGTCCTTTTCAGGACCACAAAAAATTTATAAAAAAGAGATTATTTTTTCATCAAACTATTTATCATTTTTAACATTTTAAATAAATAAATATTTTTCTTTGTGTTTGTTTCATTTTTGAGGCTGATTTTAGGAATATTTGAAAATTTTCTTGTATGAGTCATATTTGACGGCGTCAGTAAAAAATTTCCCATTAGAAGACACATTTTATTCTTCTTCTTGAAAAAAATATATTACAATTTTCCCTTTCAAAGACACATTTTGTTCTGCTTCTTTAAAAAAAATAATTGAAATTTGCTTCTATAGGTCATTTTTGACGGCGTCAGTAAAATTATTCCATTAAATATTTTGTTCTTCTTCTTGACACAAAAAACAAAAATCATGTTATAATTTTTCCCTAAAAAGACATTTTATTCTTCTTCTTGAACAAACTTATTGAAATTTCCTTCCATATGTCATTTTTGACGGCGTCAGTAAAATTTTCCCATTGAAATGCACATTTGTGTTCTTCTTCTTTCTTTTCTTTGTGTGTTTTTGGTGGCGTCAGTAATATTTTCCTATTAGAATATACATTTATTCTTCTTCTTTCTTTTCTATTGGTCTTTTTGACGGCGTCCGTCCATATTAATTTCTTCTTTAAAGGCAATGTTTTTTCTTCTTCTTCTTATTTTCTTCATAACAGATATTTGTTGTATTGAACTTGTTTTTGTGTGTATACTAATGTCCACAAGGCATATGTTCACTAAATTTGGCGCGAAATGTTCTCTGCAATAATGCTCTCACTATTTCTCACTCAATATGGTTGAAATTTTTTGGCGGCAAATGCTCTCTGTTTTGTTTTATTTTTCTTTTCAGATAATGATGAATGAAATATGCAATTTTTTTCTTTTCAGCTATATATATTTTTTAATTTAGTAAAATTTTAGCATAATTTTGTAAAATTATAATTTTTTTAAAAATATTTATCAAAAATTGTATCACATAGAGATGGCGAATATTTCTTGGCCATTTGAAAGGCGTAATACTACATTTTAGAAAAAAAATTTCTTTTAAGAAAATTGTTTAAATCTTGTATTATTTTTCCAAAATTGTCATAAAAAAGGGATTTATTTATTTTATTATATACATTTTTGCAAAAAATATCCAAATTATTAACGAAATCAGGAAAAAAGTACGAGTGAAAAACTTCAGTAATTCTATATGGTTTTTTCCTTGATATGTACTAGCAAAGGAAGAATTATTTTTGGAGAATATTTTTTGTAAAAATTGATGAAATTTTTACTAAATTTTAACGAAAATGTCCTCATATTTTATTAAAAATTAATTTTTGAGCGATTTTCATTTAATTTAGCAAAAATATTTCTATTTTCAAAAATATTACCTTTGACAGTGAATGTTTGTCCATAGGTGGTATACGGTAATGGGAAGATTTTTTTTAACTTTTCCAAAGAAATAACTACTTTTTATGAATAATGTTATTATTTGGTGTAAATATACAGATTCTGAAATGTTTTTTAAGAAATTTTTATAAAACTTAATTAGATTTGAGCTTTTAAATTTCTTTGAAGAAAAACTTTTCTTCATTGAAAATATGCCAACAAGAGGATTTCTGCCGTCTTGGACCACATAAAGATTTTGAATTTTTTTCACAGTGAAAATGCAAAATATACCAATATTTTAATTTTATCCTAAAGTAAACATATCAGGCTTTATTCTCAAACAGAATTTGGAAAATATTTTTTGAAAAAATTAATAATTTTTTCAAATTTAGTTACAAATTTGTGATTACATTTTTACAATCTGTGAAGTTAAACGCTTATAACTTTTAAACGGATAAAGGAAATTACACAAAATTTTCGTTAAAATATGGCCTGATATCTATACAAGAAATGTGTAAAATATCTTTTATAAAAATATTCAAAGATTCTTCAGAAAAATTAAATTTCTACGAAAACTTTTGTAAAAAATTAAACACGCTTCCACACAATATTTCGAAAAATATAGCTATTGACTACTATGCACTTCTCATCTTTTCAATGTACCTACCATTTCTAAAAATTGCCAATAACAATTTAATAGTACACATAAATTTGTGAGTGTATTTGTGTTACAGTGAAATAAAAGTGAATAATCATGTCTGACGCCGCCGTTGTTGAAGCCACCGCCTCCCCAGTTGCCGCTGTTGAGAAAAAGGCACCAAAGAAGGCCGCAGCCAAAGCAAAGAAACCATCAGCTGCCCCTACTCATCCACCAACCCAACAAATGGTTGACGCCGCCATCAAAACATTGAAGGAACGTGGTGGTTCATCATTGCCTGCCATCAAGAAATATTTGGCCAGCACCTACAAGGTTGATGCCCAAAAATTGGCTCCTTTCATCAAGAAATATTTGAAGAGCGCTGTTGCCAGTGGAAAACTCATCCAAACTAAAGGTAAGGGTGCTTCTGGTTCATTCAAATTGTCCGCCTCGGCTTCCAAGGAACCCAAAGCAAAGACTGCTGAAAAGAAGAAGAAGGCCCCAGCTGCTGAGAAGAAGAAGAAGGCTGCCCCTAAAAAGGCCGCCGGTGAAAAGAAAACTGCTGCCAAGAAGCCATCTGCCGCCAAAAAGACCGCTGAGAAGAAGAAGGCTGACAAAACAAAGGCAAAGGCTGCCAAGAAAACCGGTACAGTTAAGGCTAAACCAGCAAAAACCGCCGCTAAAGCATCTGCCACCAAACCAAAGGCACCCAAGGCAAAAACAGCAGCTGCTAAACCCAAAAAAGCCGCCGCACCAAAGAAGCCAGCTGCCAAGAAAGCCGCCGCCAAGAAGTAATTTTTCCCAGAAAGATTACTTGTTGACAACATTTTTCGATATTCGAAAGCATAATATCTAACAGCCCTTTTCAGGGCTACAAATTAAATTCAAAAAGAGAAAATCTTTACTTCAAACTATTTATTATTACTACTATTTATTGTTTTATTACCTAAATAAATAAGAAAAATACACACGTGTCTGATTTTAGGAAAATTTTACCCTCACTAATTACTTTTCCTATTAGGTAATTAACAGTGAGCCTGTTTTATTATGGGCATTCCACAAAATAACACCACAAGCGGATTAAAATTTTAGTCTGGGTCATAAAATAAATGTGACTAATTTTTGTTTGTCTAATTATGGTCATTTTCATCTAATTTCATATTTTTGGAATTTTTCATTTAATCTTCAAAAATGATAATTTTTTTCTCTTTGCAAAAATTGTTTGCTGGGTAAAAGGAGATTTTTTAATCAGGAATGTTTTTCTATTCTAATGAAGTTATGTTGCAACTCTATTTTATTTCTCTTTCTATTTTTTCCATTGAAAAATGTCCCGTTAATTTTTGCGCCACCACCAAAAAAATTTCCCCTTAAAAATGTTCGCGCTTCATATTTGGCATTGGCGTAGTGAAGTAATACAGGCAGAATGCTTATACATGCTTGTTGTTCGTTTATACATTTTTCGATATGGTGGTGACTGCCGACGGTAATACTAAGTAACACCGCACAAGCACACACACATACCCATACAGTGGATGGCGTGTTGTTGTACACACATTACACACATAGAGTAGCCAAGCAAGCAAAAAAGCAATATGAACCACGGCAAAACAAGAGTTGACGGCGTCATTTAGTAAATACATGGAAAAATATTATTTTTGCTAGAATTTGAGGAATTTTAAAATTATTTTGGTAAGTTTCTTTATTAAAAAATGTAAATAATGGAAAATAAGTGTTTCGACAAAAATTTGATCTCTTTTAAAATGTTTTTTGTGGCCCTGAAAAGGGCCTTTTATGGTTGAATTTCGACGAATTGATGAAAAAATCAAGGCATTTACTTGGAGCTGGTGTATTTAGTAACAGCCTTGGTACCTTCAGAGACAGCGTGCTTAGCCAATTCACCGGGCAACAATAGACGGACAGCAGTTTGGATTTCCCGACTGGTGATGGATTTTGGATTTGGATTTTGCCAAAGGCCTTATTTATTAGGATTAATTTGTCTTATACGATAACAGAAAAGGCTTACTGTGCTAATTATAAAATATCTTATTGCTACTTCGCAATCTACAACTTATATATATATATGTTTTATGCAGTAGCTTAGCCACTAGCTAATCAGGATGGCCGAGCGACTGGTGATGGTAGAGCGCTTGTTGTAGTGGGCCAAACGAGAGGCTTCGGCGGCAATACGTTCGAAGATGTCATTCACGAAACTGTTCATGATGCTCATGGCCTTTGACGAAATACCAGTATCAGGATGGACTTGCTTCAACACTTTGTAAATGTAGATAGCGTAACTCTCCTTACGCTTGGTACGTCTCTTCGACTTATCGCCCTTGGTGATGTTCTTTTGGGCTTTGCCGGCCTTCTTTGCTGCTTTACCACTGGTTTTTGGAGGCATTTTTCACTTTTAATTTTTTGAATCACACAAACACTTTTAACACTGTTCACAAATGATAAAAACCCAGTACCCAAACAGAATATTTCAAGCATTATGTGCTCAAATGTTTCAGGTAGTCACAGTTGCTGTGTGGAATAGTGGCCAAACAACCCCAGTTTTCGATGTGTGTGTATTAAATGAGCGAGAGAAAAGTATAAATAGTAGGGGTTCAAGTGAGTAACGGCATCATTCTGTGTTTTTTCAGTGCTAAGTGAAGTGTTCATAAAAATATTAAGTGAAAATGTCTGGTCGTGGTAAAGGTGGCAAAGTTAAGGGAAAGGCAAAGTCCCGTTCAAATCGTGCTGGTCTTCAATTCCCCGTCGGTCGTATTCATCGTTTGTTGCGCAAAGGCAACTATGCTGAACGTGTTGGTGCCGGTGCTCCAGTATATTTAGCCGCCGTCATGGAATATTTGGCTGCTGAAGTCTTGGAATTGGCTGGTAATGCTGCCCGTGACAACAAGAAGACTCGTATCATTCCCCGTCACTTGCAATTGGCCATCCGCAACGACGAAGAATTGAACAAATTGCTGTCCGGCGTCACAATTGCCCAAGGTGGTGTATTGCCAAACATCCAAGCTGTTCTCTTGCCCAAGAAGACCGAAAAGAAAGCCTAAATTATCTCGAAAGGTATTATGGAAGAAAAAATACAGACCATCGTATAAGAAGAAGAAAAATCCATACAAAAATTCAACCAATCCGTCCTTTTCAGGACGACAAAATATATTTAAAAAGAGAAAAAATCTATTCAAACTATTAATTTTCATTATTTACATTTTATAGGGAAAGAATAAAAATGACCAAAAAATTATATATTTTTCTTCATAGGCAACCCTTGATTATTTTGCAAATGACATTTTTTCTTTCATATTTCCTTAGAAAATATGTTCGTTTGTTGTAACTGTTTTTCATTTCTACCCCCCAGCAGAATTGTGTTTGTTTTATGTCGCTTTAGTTTTTCACAGAAATAGCGAGACAGATATAGAGAGACAGAGAGAGAGAGTAAGAAAGAGCGAAAAAGAGATCATTCGTCTCATCGATGATGTTCGCGCCAATATTCGTTCATCGATGTTCCCGCCAATGTTCGTTCATCGTATGTTGACGATGTCTGTTATGAATATGTGTGTGTGTGTGTGGTGTTGTGTGTTTGTTAGTTAGAATAACCAAATGCCTTTACTTACGTTGATGATGATGATGGTTGTTGATGTTGTTGTAGTGGCTGTTAGAGTAAATTATTTAGAAAAACTCTTCTGCCGCCGCGAATTTGGAGGAGAAAAAAGTAACTGTATTTGGAAAGGAAAAAATGCAGAAATGTGTGATTTTGGTGATGTTGTCAGATCATAGAGTTAGTAATAGAGTGATGACAACATGAAGTGCGCACGAAAAAAAAAAATTTATTTTCAAAGGGAAAAAAGTAGAGTTGTGGAAATAAATTGAGGATCTTTGTTAGAAAATAACCAAAATACATAAAGTAGACGAAAATTATGTGATTTTTGTGGACATTTAAGAAAAAAATAAATTATTTTTAGTGAAAAATAAGAAGAAGAAGAATAAGTAAAAAAAATTTCAATGATTTCAACATAAAATAAAAGAATTTATGTGATTTTTGGGACGTTTGAGAAAAAATTGGTGAAACATAGGAAGAAGAAGAAGAAATTTTTTTAATAGTTTCAACATAAAGTAAAAGAAATTTAGAAAATTATGTGATTTATTTTGGTCATTTAAGAAAATTTGAGTTAGTGAAACGAGAAGAAGAAGAAAATTATCAATAATTTCAACATAAAGTGAGAGAAATTTAGAAAATTATGTAATTTTTTTTTTTGGTCATTTAAGAAAATTTGAGTTAGTGAAACGAGAAGAAGAAGAAAATTCTCAATAATTTCAACATAAAGTGAGAGAAATTTAGAAAATTATGTAATTTTTTTTTTGGTCATTTAAGAAAATTTGAGTTAGTGAAACGAGAAGAAGAAGAAAATTCTCAATAATTTCAACATAAAGTGAGAGAAATTTAGAAAATTATGTGATTTTTTGGAGGATTATGTGATTTTTGAATAAATAAGTAAAAGATAAAATTTTTCTATGCGAGTTCATGAAATATAAGAAGAAGAAGAAGAATTTTTTTTTTCAATAATTTCAACATAAAGTGAGAGAAATTTAGAAAATTATGTGATTTTTTGGAGGATTAAGTAAAAGATAAAATATTTTTATATGAAATCATGAAACATAAGAAGAAGAATTTTTTCATGAGCAAATTTTTGAAAAAAGAGATGCTATAAAAAATTTTTAAATATAATTTTGAGAAAAATCGCAGTAAATATTAACAAAATTCAAACTAATTTAATGAAATTTTTTTAAAAAAGGTAATTTTCATTTTAATTTAAAAAAATTTAATAACAATTTTTAGCAATTTCATCACATAATAACAAAAATTTTTACTTGAAGGAAAAAATAAGTACATAACATCGCAGTCAAAGATATTGTTCGCTTGGCATAGCATTGATGTGCGTTAGTTATATGAACAAACACACGCACACACAGACCGACGCTAGCGTATACACACATCGTCGTATTATCAAGCAAGCAAGCAGCTACCCTAACAATGAGAGTTGCCGGTAGAACATGTATTAGTGGAAATAAAGGAACATTTTTGTGTATTACGAAAAAGGAATGATCAGAGTTGCCGACGGTAAAATATTTTTGAAGGCAAAAAAAAAAAGAAGAAGAAAAAAAAATTGTAAGAAAAAAAGGTAATGATCAGAGTTGCCGACGGCATTTTTGAAGGAAAAAATGGAAAATTATTTGATGATGGAAAAAATTTATGAAAATAAAATTAAATGGTCAGAGTTGCCGACGGCATTTATTTTTGAAGGCAAAAGGGAATATTATTTGAAAAAAAAAAAAAAATCATGAAATGTGGAAAAAGAAAGAAAAAATAAAATGCACTGAAAAAAAGTAATATGAAAGAAAATATTTTATGGTTAGTTTTATTTTTCATATATTAAGGTAAGTTTTATTTTTGATATATTTTATTAAATTTTTTTTATGTTTTTGTAATTTTCAACAAGAAAATATCTCTTTTTAAATATTTTTTGTGGTCCTGAAAAGGACCGATTGTTTTGTTGTAAAAGAAAAATTCTCCAAATAGCGTCAAGAAAATATTTAACCGCCGAAACCGTACAAAGTACGACCTTGTCTCTTCAAAGCATAGACGACATCCATAGCAGTGACGGTTTTACGCTTAGCATGTTCGGTGTATGTAACGGCGTCACGAATAACGTTTTCCAAAAACACCTTCAGAACACCACGGGTTTCTTCGTAGATGAGGCCAGAGATACGTTTTACACCACCACGGCGAGCCAAACGTCTAATAGCTGGCTTGGTAATACCTTGGATATTATCACGTAACACTTTACGGTGACGTTTAGCGCCACCTTTTCCCAAGCCTTTGCCACCAATTTTTTCCAATTTGCCAATGGCCATATTTATTTGGTAGATATCTTACAAACTAACAGAATGGCTTACTGTACTAAAATTATTCTAAGAAATCCTGCAGCTACTTCGCCGCCTACTACTTGAAAACTAATTTCGCTGTGGTCTGGCCACTAGCAGCTTATTTAACAAAAAATTAACATAACTCATTCATTGGCCCCAAAAAATCCAATTAAAAAAGGGCGATATTAATATATGGACTTAACAACTATATCTTAAAACAACTACTTACAGACTAGGAACTAAACTACTATTTACAAATATATACAGGTAGAAATTATTGTGTATTATTATATACAATATTATTAACATTTAGGGTGTTGTGTCGCCTATGATAGAAGAGAAGCTCCCCATTGACGAACAACAACCCCTCATTAAGCAAAGATATTAATGCACCTGGAGGCAGGTGCCCGCATTCACTCAAATCGTTAACACTGAGATTACAATTTAGGGCGGTCTCAACAACCCTGTTGTCAGTACCATCACACCTTCTCAAGAAATCCAGAGCACCCGAAACAAGGACCCTGTCGATTCTTTCACCATCAGCACCGTCGTAAATGGCTCTATTAGAGTGCCTTCTAATTGAGCCATCATCCGCGTAGATTATACCACGCATTCCCAGACATGACGCTAACACTTTACGCTCCCACCTCCTAAGCCTCTCCATCTGGTGTGACGAAATGTCAAACCAGACTGGAAAGGCATAGGAGATGATAGGTCTGATAATCTGCCGATATATCAACAGCCTAACCTGAGGTGAAAGGCCACCTCTCATTTTCAGTAGCCCCTGGTAACTGAAGAATACATTTTTAGCTTTGGACAGGATGAAGTCCATATGTTTGATGAAATCAAATTTCTTATGAAAAATGATTCCAAGGTACTTCATCCTGTCCTTAACCTCCACAACATTTGGCCCAATCTGTATGACAGGGCGGAAGAGCCTATAATTGGCCCGTGTGCACCCCGTTTTACCTGTAAACTTTACAGCCGTACACTTATCTCCGTTTAATTTTAGACCCCAAAGGGTAAAATAACGGTCAAGGACTGCCAGGTAATCATTGAGCCCAGCTTGAACATGGCGAGCTAGTGGACCAGACATGGCCACTAGTACGTCATCCGCATAAGACAAGAGTAAACCATCCGGAGGGGGTTGTGGCATGTCACTCACATATATATTATACAGAATAGGTCCCAGCAGTGAGCCCTGGGGAACTCCAGCCAGAATGGGTCTACGACTTGAGAGTCGATCCCCAATTTTGACCCTGAACGACCTATTGGTAAGGAAACTCCCTACCAGCCTGCATGTTTGGTGATCAAAACCAAACTGCACCATCTTCGACAGCAATCCGTCATGCCAGACGGTGTCAAAAGCCTTAGAAAAATCTAGACTAACTGCGATTGTACCCTCCCTTTTGTTCAGTCCGTTAACTACAAAGGACGAGAACGCAGTAAGGGCATGGACAGTCGATAAGCCTGCCCTGAACCCAAACTGGTTGTCCTTTAGGACCCGCTTGTCCTCAACAATTTTTCTTAATCTTTCGAGTATAAAGTGCTCGAAGAGTTTGCCAAAGGCTGACAGTAAGGATATCGGCCTGTAACTGCCACAATGTCCAGGTGGTGAACCTTTCTTGTGTATAGGGACCAGCATGGCCTCTTTCCACGCCCTCGGAAAGTACCCTAGGTTCAAACAGTGATTGAATAGAACCGCCAAAAACCCAAATATAACGTCACCTGCCTTCTTTAAGGCAGCATCAGGAATTTTATCCAAACCACAGGACTTACGTGCCGGTCTATGAGCTAAAGCCCTACCAACACACCTGGGCCGTATAAAACCGCCACCATTCCAGCGAGCAGTGTCATTAACAACAGTCCCATCTGCAGAGAATGTCCCGGAAAAATCAACCACTGGCGACCGATCGTCGATCCCCTCAATAGCCCGACTAACTGAGCTACGGAAGGAATCGAACTCCCCTGGGACCCGGTCTACCGGGCCACCAGAGAAGCTTCCGACCGACCCGCCAATGGGCCGAAACACTCCCTGCATATGGTCTGCTAAGGTTTCTGCCTTAAGGGTATCATCAGTAATGATGGACCCGGTATCATCAACCAACTGATCAATAGGGTCTCTTGACGCCAGACCAGCTGCCCTTTTCACTTTACCATACGTTCTCCCGTCCACTCTTATACCCTCGAGATAATTTTTGAGCCTATTCTGCTCGAATATTCGAGTTGAGTCCTCAATAATGCGGTCCAGGTTTCGGATATCAGCTCTAAGAGCTGGATATCTGTCTGGGTCACCCGATCTACGAAGCGTGCGGCATAACCTGCGACGTTCGCGAATGAAACCTCGAATTCTTGGGGGGAGATCACCAAGAACCTGATCCCTGACTCTCTGTTTCGGAACAGAGTGTTCAATTGCATGACGAAACACGTTGCCTAGATTTTCAACGCAAGTGTCAATCTCCTCAATGGTGACATTTCTGTCCGAGGGTAATTGACACTCGTCCAGGCCCTGCCTCAGATGCCGCCTTAAACGACCGACATTTGTGCGATTGAAGTTAAGATAAGACTGAACTTCCTGCCTCGCCACGTTTCCCATCTCAACCTGAATCTGTATCGCCCTGTGATCCGACTCATAATCGAAAGCAATCGACATATTGCCTCCGCCAACCAGTGGGAGCCCTGGTGTGCGTAGGAATATGTCGATGAATGAGCCAGATGAGTCATTTGGCCTTGTCGGTATATCCGACCCTATGACTAAAAGTCTGGAGAATCAAATAATAGTCGGTCCAGTACCCTACCGCTAGTATTCCTCATGGTACCACCCCACGAGTCATGCTTCGCATTAAGGTCTGCCCCAACTAAAACTTCTCCACTGTTATAAAGGTTCAAGACCGCTGTTAGGTCTTGAGCTTGGAGATTTTCCTGAGGGCGAAGGTACAAAGAGACGAAGGCTACAGCGGAGCCGTCGTCTCTCCACACCCTCGCCGCACAGGACTCTATATTGCCGGTTGAGAGCGGTATACGATCACATCGTATGCCTTCACGAATGGCAACTGCGGTGCCACCGGCGCATTGTCCAACTCGATATTGGAGGAATATTTTATATCCCGCTAGTGTGAAATTATGAGAAGGGTTGAGCTTATGCTCAGCAAGAAGTAGTACATCAGGCCTTCTCTCTTCAATTAGAAGTTTTAAAAAGTGTCTTCTAGAGAGAGACACTAATGAATTAACATTGATAAAAATTACTTTAAAGCTGGACATTTCCAGCTATAAAGAGTAACCAGGCAGACATTGCAGCGTCAATGCCGGACTGGCTTCGGATTTGCTCAAAGATAGGGCCAAATTGCCTAGCTTTGTCACATTTTTGATTAAAATCTGTACCAAAGTATTGGACAATACTGGATGTATTGTCTGTACTTGTGGTCGATTGCAAGTTAGGGCTAGGGCGAGGGGCGCCTCTAGCTGGGTATGAGTGGGGTGGTGGGTGGGTACCACCTCCTGATGTTGCAGCATATGACATGCCGGAACGAAGATTTGAAAGGCGCGAAGAACGTGCTTCAGCATTTGCCTTTGTTTGGGCTTTTTGCTGAGACTTGCGTGACAAGATTGCCAGGCGAAGTGGGCAATCTTTTGCACAAGCAGGGTGGCCAACTTTCCCACAATTGGTGCAAGAAGGTGGCTGTGCTAATTGTTTGACAACCTCTCCTGAAGTAGGATGGGAGTATTCTATGTACGTTTCCTGCCCTTTGGGGGGAACCGCACATTTGTCTGGTTCATGATTTTCGAGGCATCTAACGCATCGAAATGGCATCTGGCAATTTGGAGCAATATGACCAAATCGCTGGCAGTGGAAGCACTGCATAATGGGACGTCCATGATCCTTACGGATGACTACATTGGCGTCCAAAATCATCTTTAGTTTGTAGAGACCTAAGATATCAGAGCTTTTGGTCACTCTGAGAAGCCAGAGTCTATAAGAAACGTTGGTTAAACCAACGACTTTAATATTTAAACCTGATTTCTGCTCTAAGAAATCAATTATCTCGTTACGGGGATAATCATCCGAAAGTTGCTCAATGACTAGCATATGAGGTCGTAACTCTTTGGGGGTATGTGTATGGAATTTAAATCCACGTTCGGTAAGAATTTGTATAACAGTGTTAAAAACACTGAGGCCTTTTGTCTTAATGTTTACGACTGACTGACGTATAAGGGTTGTTGAGAACTCACCTTGATTAAGATGTTGATTAAGTATTCCAGAGATCACCCGGGAACCCACCTCGTGCACAGTGATCGCTGGCATGGATCTGTTGCTTGTGTTTGCAGTAGCTTGCACCATAGGGGTAGAAGTTACATGTTTCTTAAATTTATCAGCCATAGTGGTGGTTGGTTGATTGTTGTCATCGGAAATATTCTCCATCGGGGGTGGTGGTTGACGGAAATTCTCATTGTTCACCATTGTAGATGTTGGTGGACGCTTGTTGACATCTTTAAGTACATATCGTACTTTTGTAGCAGAAGTCTTCTTCTTACTCTTGACCTCGGTCCACGAGGTTTCATCCTTGGTCATATCCTCATGCGCCATACCGGGGTCTTCGGCTACCCCGGCAGCAATAACTGAGTTGTCAGTATCTTCTTCACACGCCATGCCAGGGTTTTCGGCGACCCTGGCAGCCAATACAGATTTACTGCTGGTGGTGGTGGCATTTCCTGTTGTTAAAATGCCGTGTTGCTTCAGAGCATCTTTGACAGCGGCCAGCTCTGCTGCCAGGCTCTCTTTTTCGCGTTCTAAACGAGAAATAGTTGCAGCTTGTTGTCGTACGGTCGCCTCTAACTTTATGGCTTTGCGCGACAAATCATCAACGTCACAGTGTGAACGTTTCTTACGTGGTTTACGTAGATCGTCCGATGCGACAGACATACCTCCATCGCTGGTTATATCCTCTGATGCAACATCAGTAGGTTTTGGTAGATCAGCCAGTTGATTTTTGGTTGACTTACGACTGGTAACGGTTTTGACGCCGGCAGATTCATCCCCCGGCTTAGGGGTCTTCATTTCGCAATTACTTTCTGCCATTGATGTATTGGTAGAAGTTGAAAACATTTTTTTGCTTGGTTTCAAAATTTCGCGAACCAAGTTTTTGCCGCCGTCGAAATTATTCGGCATCGGCTCAGGAGTGTCAGCGGGCTTTGTTACGCCTACCAACGATGCTGTGCTATTAATTGTTGACTTTGCTCCAGATTTAGCAAAAAACTCCTTCTTTTCAAATATGACGCCGTCAAAATTTGAGGACATCGGCTCGGGAGTGCTAGCGGGGTTGGATCTGCCCGCCAGCGGGGTTGATTTGGCTGAGAACAACCACCTTACGTTGTGAGTTCTTATGCAAAAGGCCAGAAACGAACAATAAGGGAGTTGCTGCCTTCTATGCGCTTCTCACTGTTAGCACTTAACTAAAGGCAATTTTTCAGTTTTTACGCTTTTGCGTCACAGATAAAATTTTGTTCAAACTTCGAATTTGAAACACTTTCGTTTTCAACACTTGGTGATTTTAAAACTACCAGTCACTTTTCACTGCAAAAATCACTTAACACTTCACGAAAGCACAAGAACGAATGTTTTTTCGAAGGCTGGCGGCTTCTATTTATACAAAAATTGGCCTGTTTGACTAACCAAGAGTCTTAATGGAATACACATGTATTTGTGTATGTGTGAGTACACATTTTGTGCGCGCACAGCTGTCTTTACTGGTTTACACACCCCTATTCATAGCCGCCTCTTCGAAATTTTCTATAAATACCGCTATATGGATAGCAGGCACAGTTATTACAGTGTTAACAGTGTTTGTGTGCATACCTAAGTGAAGTGAAAAAATTAAAGTGAAAAATGGCTCGTACTAAGCAAACTGCCCGTAAATCAACTGGTGGAAAGGCTCCTCGTAAGCAATTGGCCACTAAAGCCGCTCGTAAGAGCGCACCAGCCACCGGCGGCGTCAAGAAGCCTCATCGTTTCCGTCCTGGTACTGTTGCCTTGCGTGAAATCCGTCGTTACCAGAAGAGTACTGAATTGTTGATCCGCAAATTGCCCTTCCAACGTTTGGTTCGTGAAATTGCTCAAGATTTCAAAACTGATTTGCGTTTCCAGAGCTCTGCTGTTATGGCCTTGCAAGAAGCCAGTGAAGCATACTTGGTCGGTCTTTTTGAAGATACTAACTTGTGCGCCATCCACGCTAAACGTGTCACCATCATGCCTAAAGACATCCAATTGGCCAGACGTATCCGTGGAGAACGTGCTTAAATTCTTGACGTTTTAAAAACTATTTTTTTTACAACAAAACAATCGGTCCTTTTCAGGACCACAAAAAATTTATAAAAAAGAGATTATTTTTTCATCAAACTATTTATCATTTTTAACATTTTAAATAAATAAATATTTTTCTTTGTGTTTGTTTCATTTTTGAGGCTGATTTTAGGAATATTTGAAAATTTTCTTGTATGAGTCATATTTGACGGCGTCAGTAAAAAATTTCCCATTAGAAGACACATTTTATTCTTCTTCTTGAAAAAAATATATTACAATTTTCCCTTTCAAAGACACATTTTGTTCTGCTTCTTTAAAAAAAATAATTGAAATTTGCTTCTATAGGTCATTTTTGACGGCGTCAGTAAAATTATTCCATTAAATATTTTGTTCTTCTTCTTGACACAAAAAACAAAAATCATGTTATAATTTTTCCCTAAAAAGACATTTTATTCTTCTTCTTGAACAAACTTATTGAAATTTCCTTCCATATGTCATTTTTGACGGCGTCAGTAAAATTTTCCCATTGAAATGCACATTTGTGTTCTTCTTCTTTCTTTTCTTTGTGTGTTTTTGGTGGCGTCAGTAATATTTTCCTATTAGAATATACATTTATTCTTCTTCTTTCTTTTCTATTGGTCTTTTTGACGGCGTCCGTCCATATTAATTTCTTCTTTAAAGGCAATGTTTTTTCTTCTTCTTCTTATTTTCTTCATAACAGATATTTGTTGTATTGAACTTGTTTTTGTGTGTATACTAATGTCCACAAGGCATATGTTCACTAAATTTGGCGCGAAATGTTCTCTGCAATAATGCTCTCACTATTTCTCACTCAATATGGTTGAAATTTTTTGGCGGCAAATGCTCTCTGTTTTGTTTTATTTTTCTTTTCAGATAATGATGAATGAAATATGCAATTTTTTTCTTTTCAGCTATATATATTTTTTAATTTAGTAAAATTTTAGCATAATTTTGTAAAATTATAATTTTTTTAAAAATATTTATCAAAAATTGTATCACATAGAGATGGCGAATATTTCTTGGCCATTTGAAAGGCGTAATACTACATTTTAGAAAAAAAATTTCTTTTAAGAACATTGTTTAAATCTTGTATTATTTTTCCAAAATTGTCATAAAAAAGGGATTTATTTATTTTATTATATACATTTTTGCAAAAAATATCCAAATTATTAACGAAATCAGGAAAAAAGTACGAGTGAAAAACTTCAGTAATTCTATATGGTTTTTTCCTTGATATGTACTAGCAAAGGAAGAATTATTTTTGGAGAATATTTTTTGTAAAAATTGATGAAATTTTTACTAAATTTTAACGAAAATGTCCTCATATTTTATTAAAAATTAATTTTTGAGCGATTTTCATTTAATTTAGCAAAAATATTTCTATTTTCAAAAATATTACCTTTGACAGTGAATGTTTGTCCATAGGTGGTATACGGTAATGGGAAGATTTTTTTTAACTTTTCCAAAGAAATAACTACTTTTTATGAATAATGTTATTATTTGGTGTAAATATACAGATTCTGAAATGTTTTTTAAGAAATTTTTATAAAACTTAATTAGATTTGAGCTTTTAAATTTCTTTGAAGAAAAACTTTTCTTCATTGAAAATATGCCAACAAGAGGATTTCTGCCGTCTTGGACCACATAAAGATTTTGAATTTTTTTCACAGTGAAAATGCAAAATATACCAATATTTTAATTTTATCCTAAAGTAAACATATCAGGCTTTATTCTCAAACAGAATTTGGAAAATATTTTTTGAAAAAATTAATAATTTTTTCAAATTTAGTTACAAATTTGTGATTACATTTTTACAATCTGTGAAGTTAAACGCTTATAACTTTTAAACGGATAAAGGAAATTACACAAAATTTTCGTTAAAATATGGCCTGATATCTATACAAGAAATGTGTAAAATATCTTTTATAAAAATATTCAAAGATTCTTCAGAAAAATTAAATTTCTACGAAAACTTTTGTAAAAAATTAAACACGCTTCCACACAATATTTCGAAAAATATAGCTATTGACTACTATGCACTTCTCATCTTTTCAATGTACCTACCATTTCTAAAAATTGCCAATAACAATTTAATAGTACACATAAATTTGTGAGTGTATTTGTGTTACAGTGAAATAAAAGTGAATAATCATGTCTGACGCCGCCGTTGTTGAAGCCACCGCCTCCCCAGTTGCCGCTGTTGAGAAAAAGGCACCAAAGAAGGCCGCAGCCAAAGCAAAGAAACCATCAGCTGCCCCTACTCATCCACCAACCCAACAAATGGTTGACGCCGCCATCAAAACATTGAAGGAACGTGGTGGTTCATCATTGCCTGCCATCAAGAAATATTTGGCCAGCACCTACAAGGTTGATGCCCAAAAATTGGCTCCTTTCATCAAGAAATATTTGAAGAGCAAAGAAACCATCAGCTGCCCCTACTCATCCACCAACCCAACAAATGGTTGACGCCGCCATCAAAACATTGAAGGAACGTGGTGGTTCATCATTGCCTGCCATCAAGAAATATTTGGCCAGCACCTACAAGGTTGATGCCCAAAAATTGGCTCCTTTCATCAAGAAATATTTGAAGAGCGCTGTTGCCAGTGGAAAACTCATCCAAACTAAAGGTAAGGGTGCTTCTGGTTCATTCAAATTGTCCGCCTCGGCTTCCAAGGAACCCAAAGCAAAGACTGCTGAAAAGAAGAAGAAGGCCCCAGCTGCTGAGAAGAAGAAGAAGGCTGCCCCTAAAAAGGCCGCCGGTGAAAAGAAAACTGCTGCCAAGAAGCCATCTGCCGCCAAAAAGACCGCTGAGAAGAAGAAGGCTGACAAAACAAAGGCAAAGGCTGCCAAGAAAACCGGTACAGTTAAGGCTAAACCAGCAAAAACCGCCGCTAAAGCATCTGCCACCAAACCAAAGGCACCCAAGGCAAAAACAGCAGCTGCTAAACCCAAAAAAGCCGCCGCACCAAAGAAGCCAGCTGCCAAGAAAGCCGCCGCCAAGAAGTAATTTTTCCCAGAAAGATTACTTGTTGACAACATTTTTCGATATTCGAAAGCATAATATCTAACAGCCCTTTTCAGGGCTACAAATTAAATTCAAAAAGAGAAAATCTTTACTTCAAACTATTTATTATTACTACTATTTATTGTTTTATTACCTAAATAAATAAGAAAAATACACACGTGTCTGATTTTAGGAAAATTTTACCCTCACTAATTACTTTTCCTATTAGGTAATTAACAGTGAGCCTGTTTTATTATGGGCATTCCACAAAATAACACCACAAGCGGATTAAAATTTTAGTCTGGGTCATAAAATAAATGTGACTAATTTTTGTTTGTCTAATTATGGTCATTTTCATCTAATTTCATATTTTTGGAATTTTTCATTTAATCTTCAAAAATGATAATTTTTTTCTCTTTGCAAAAATTGTTTGCTGGGTAAAAGGAGATTTTTTAATCAGGAATGTTTTTCTATTCTAATGAAGTTATGTTGCAACTCTATTTTATTTCTCTTTCTATTTTTTCCATTGAAAAATGTCCCGTTAATTTTTGCGCCACCACCAAAAAAATTTCCCCTTAAAAATGTTCGCGCTTCATATTTGGCATTGGCGTAGTGAAGTAATACAGGCAGAATGCTTATACATGCTTGTTGTTCGTTTATACATTTTTCGATATGGTGGTGACTGCCGACGGTAATACTAAGTAACACCGCACAAGCACACACACATACCCATACAGTGGATGGCGTGTTGTTGTACACACATTACACACATAGAGTAGCCAAGCAAGCAAAAAAGCAATATGAACCACGGCAAAACAAGAGTTGACGGCGTCATTTAGTAAATACATGGAAAAATATTATTTTTGCTAGAATTTGAGGAATTTTAAAATTATTTTGGTAAGTTTCTTTATTAAAAAATGTAAATAATGGAAAATAAGTGTTTCGACAAAAATTTGATCTCTTTTAAAATGTTTTTTGTGGCCCTGAAAAGGGCCTTTTATGGTTGAATTTCGACGAATTGATGAAAAAATCAAGGCATTTACTTGGAGCTGGTGTATTTAGTAACAGCCTTGGTACCTTCAGAGACAGCGTGCTTAGCCAATTCACCGGGCAACAATAGACGGACAGCAGTTTGGATTTCCCGACTGGTGATGGTAGAGCGCTTGTTGTAGTGGGCCAAACGAGAGGCTTCGGCGGCAATACGTTCGAAGATGTCATTCACGAAACTGTTCATGATGCTCATGGCCTTTGACGAAATACCAGTATCAGGATGGACTTGCTTCAACACTTTGTAAATGTAGATAGCGTAACTCTCCTTACGCTTGGTACGTCTCTTCGACTTATCGCCCTTGGTGATGTTCTTTTGGGCTTTGCCGGCCTTCTTTGCTGCTTTACCACTGGTTTTTGGAGGCATTTTTCACTTTTAATTTTTTGAATCACACAAACACTTTTAACACTGTTCACAAATGATAAAAACCCAGTACCCAAACAGAATATTTCAAGCATTATGTGCTCAAATGTTTCAGGTAGTCACAGTTGCTGTGTGGAATAGTGGCCAAACAACCCCAGTTTTCGATGTGTGTGTATTAAATGAGCGAGAGAAAAGTATAAATAGTAGGGGTTCAAGTGAGTAACGGCATCATTCTGTGTTTTTTCAGTGCTAAGTGAAGTGTTCATAAAAATATTAAGTGAAAATGTCTGGTCGTGGTAAAGGTGGCAAAGTTAAGGGAAAGGCAAAGTCCCGTTCAAATCGTGCTGGTCTTCAATTCCCCGTCGGTCGTATTCATCGTTTGTTGCGCAAAGGCAACTATGCTGAACGTGTTGGTGCCGGTGCTCCAGTATATTTAGCCGCCGTCATGGAATATTTGGCTGCTGAAGTCTTGGAATTGGCTGGTAATGCTGCCCGTGACAACAAGAAGACTCGTATCATTCCCCGTCACTTGCAATTGGCCATCCGCAACGACGAAGAATTGAACAAATTGCTGTCCGGCGTCACAATTGCCCAAGGTGGTGTATTGCCAAACATCCAAGCTGTTCTCTTGCCCAAGAAGACCGAAAAGAAAGCCTAAATTATCTCGAAAGGTATTATGGAAGAAAAAATACAGACCATCGTATAAGAAGAAGAAAAATCCATACAAAAATTCAACCAATCCGTCCTTTTCAGGACGACAAAATATATTTAAAAAGAGAAAAAATCTATTCAAACTATTAATTTTCATTATTTACATTTTATAGGGAAAGAATAAAAATGACCAAAAATTTTATATTTACATTTTATAGGGAAAAAATAAAAATTCCCAAAAAATTATATATTTTTCTTCATAGGCAACCCTTGATTATTTTGCAAATGACATTTTTTCTTTCATATTTCCTTAGAAAATATGTTCGTTTGTTGTAACTGTTTTTCATTTCTACCCCCCAGCAGAATTGTGTTTGTTTTATGTCGCTTTAGTTTTTCACAGAAATAGCGAGACAGATATAGAGAGACAGAGAGAGAGAGTAAGAAAGAGCGAAAAAGAGATCATTCGTCTCATCGATGATGTTCGCGCCAATATTCGTTCATCGATGTTCCCGCCAATGTTCGTTCATCGTATGTTGACGATGTCTGTTATGAATATGTGTGTGTGTGTGTGGTGTTGTGTGTTTGTTAGTTAGAATAACCAAATGCCTTTACTTACGTTGATGATGATGATGGTTGTTGATGTTGTTGTAGTGGCTGTTAGAGTAAATTATTTAGAAAAACTCTTCTGCCGCCGCGAATTTGGAGGAGAAAAAAGTAACTGTATTTGGAAAGGAAAAAATGCAGAAATGTGTGATTTTGGTGATGTTGTCAGATCATAGAGTTAGTAATAGAGTGATGACAACATGAAGTGCGCACGAAAAAAAAAAAATTTATTTTCAAAGGGAAAAAAGTAGAGTTGTGGAAATAAATTGAGGATCTTTGTTAGAAAATAACCAAAATACATAAAGTAGACGAAAATTATGTGATTTTTGTGGACATTTAAGAAAAAAATAAATTATTTTTAGTGAAAAATAAGAAGAAGAAGAATAAGTAAAAAAAATTTCAATGATTTCAACATAAAATAAAAGAATTTATGTGATTTTTGGGACGTTTGAGAAAAAATTGGTGAAACATAGGAAGAAGAAGAAGAAATTTTTTTAATAGTTTCAACATAAAGTAAAAGAAATTTAGAAAATTATGTGATTTATTTTGGTCATTTAAGAAAATTTGAGTTAGTGAAACGAGAAGAAGAAGAAAATTATCAATAATTTCAACATAAAGTGAGAGAAATTTAGAAAATTATGTAATTTTTTTTTGGTCATTTAAGAAAATTTGAGTTAGTGAAACGAGAAGAAGAAGAAAATTCTCAATAATTTCAACATAAAGTGAGAGAAATTTAGAAAATTATGTAATTTTTTTTTTGGTCATTTAAGAAAATTTGAGTTAGTGAAACGAGAAGAAGAAGAAAATTCTCAATAATTTCAACATAAAGTGAGAGAAATTTAGAAAATTATGTGATTTTTTGGAGGATTATGTGATTTTTGAATAAATAAGTAAAAGATAAAATTTTTCTATGCGAGTTCATGAAATATAAGAAGAAGAAGAAGAATTTTTTTTTTCAATAATTTCAACATAAAGTGAGAGAAATTTAGAAAATTATGTGATTTTTTGGAGGATTAAGTAAAAGATAAAATATTTTTATATGAAATCATGAAACATAAGAAGAAGAATTTTTTCATGAGCAAATTTTTGAAAAAAGAGATGCTATAAAAAATTTTTAAATATAATTTTGAGAAAAATCGCAGTAAATATTAACAAAATTCAAACTAATTTAATGAAATTTTTTTAAAAAAGGTAATTTTCATTTTAATTTAAAAAAATTTAATAACAATTTTTAGCAATTTCATCACATAATAACAAAAATTTTTACTTGAAGGAAAAAATAAGTACATAACATCGCAGTCAAAGATATTGTTCGCTTGGCATAGCATTGATGTGCGTTAGTTATATGAACAAACACACGCACACACAGACCGACGCTAGCGTATACACACATCGTCGTATTATCAAGCAAGCAAGCAGCTACCCTAACAATGAGAGTTGCCGGTAGAACATGTATTAGTGGAAATAAAGGAACATTTTTGTGTATTACGAAAAAGGAATGATCAGAATTGCCGACGGTAAAATATTTTTGAAGGCAAAAAAAAAAAGAAGAAGAAAAAAAAATTGTAAGAAAAAAAGGTAATGATCAGAGTTGCCGACGGCATTTTTGAAGGAAAAAATGGAAAATTATTTGATGATGGAAAAAATTTATGAAAATAAAATTAAATGGTCAGAGTTGCCGACGGCATTTATTTTTGAAGGCAAAAGGGAATATTATTTGAAAAAAAAAAAAAATCATGAAATGTGGAAAAAGAAAGAAAAAATAAAATGCACTGAAAAAAAGTAATATGAAAGAAAATATTTTATGGTTAGTTTTATTTTTCATATATTAAGGTAAGTTTTATTTTTGATATATTTTATTAAATTTTTTTTATGTTTTTGTAATTTTCAACAAGAAAATATCTCTTTTTAAATATTTTTTGTGGTCCTGAAAAGGACCGATTGTTTTGTTGTAAAAGAAAAATTCTCCAAATAGCGTCAAGAAAATATTTAACCGCCGAAACCGTACAAAGTACGACCTTGTCTCTTCAAAGCATAGACGACATCCATAGCAGTGACGGTTTTACGCTTAGCATGTTCGGTGTATGTAACGGCGTCACGAATAACGTTTTCCAAAAACACCTTCAGAACACCACGGGTTTCTTCGTAGATGAGGCCAGAGATACGTTTTACACCACCACGGCGAGCCAAACGTCTAATAGCTGGCTTGGTAATACCTTGGATATTATCACGTAACACTTTACGGTGACGTTTAGCACCACCTTTTCCCAAGCCTTTGCCACCTTTACCACGACCAGTCATTTTTCACTATTTTAAAAATCACTTAACACTTCACGAAAGCACAAGAACGAATGTTTTTTCGAAGGCTGGCGGCTTCTATTTATACAAAAATTGGCCTGTTTGACTAACCAAGAGTCTTAATGGAATACACATGTATTTGTGTATGTGTGAGTACACATTTTGTGCGCGCACAGCTGTCTTTACTGGTTTACACACCCCTATTCATAGCCGCCTCTTCGAAATTTTCTATAAATACCGCTATATGGATAGCAGGCACAGTTATTACAGTGTTAACAGTGTTTGTGTGCATACCTAAGTGAAGTGAAAAAATTAAAGTGAAAAATGGCTCGTACTAAGCAAACTGCCCGTAAATCAACTGGTGGAAAGGCTCCTCGTAAGCAATTGGCCACTAAAGCCGCTCGTAAGAGCGCACCAGCCACCGGCGGCGTCAAGAAGCCTCATCGTTTCCGTCCTGGTACTGTTGCCTTGCGTGAAATCCGTCGTTACCAGAAGAGTACTGAATTGTTGATCCGCAAATTGCCCTTCCAACGTTTGGTTCGTGAAATTGCTCAAGATTTCAAAACTGATTTGCGTTTCCAGAGCTCTGCTGTTATGGCCTTGCAAGAAGCCAGTGAAGCATACTTGGTCGGTCTTTTTGAAGATACTAACTTGTGCGCCATCCACGCTAAACGTGTCACCATCATGCCTAAAGACATCCAATTGGCCAGACGTATCCGTGGAGAACGTGCTTAAATTCTTGACGTTTTAAAAACTATTTTTTTTACAACAAAACAATCGGTCCTTTTCAGGACCACAAAAAATTTATAAAAAAGAGATTATTTTTTCATCAAACTATTTATCATTTTTAACATTTTAAATAAATAAATATTTTTCTTTGTGTTTGTTTCATTTTTGAGGCTGATTTTAGGAATATTTGAAAATTTTCTTGTATGAGTCATATTTGACGGCGTCAGTAAAAAATTTCCCATTAGAAGACACATTTTATTCTTCTTCTTGAAAAAAATATATTACAATTTTCCCTTTCAAAGACACATTTTGTTCTGCTTCTTTAAAAAAAATAATTGAAATTTGCTTCTATAGGTCATTTTTGACGGCGTCAGTAAAATTATTCCATTAAATATTTTGTTCTTCTTCTTGACACAAAAAACAAAAATCATGTTATAATTTTTCCCTAAAAAGACATTTTATTCTTCTTCTTGAACAAACTTATTGAAATTTCCTTCCATATGTCATTTTTGACGGCGTCAGTAAAATTTTCCCATTGAAATGCACATTTGTGTTCTTCTTCTTTCTTTTCTTTGTGTGTTTTTGGTGGCTTCAGTAATATTTTCCTATTAGAATATACATTTATTCTTCTTCTTTCTTTTCTATTGGTCTTTTTGACGGCGTCCGTCCATATTAATTTCTTCTTTAAAGGCAATGTTTTTTCTTCTTCTTCTTATTTTCTTCATAACAGATATTTGTTGTATTGAACTTGTTTTTGTGTGTATACTAATGTCCACAAGGCATATGTTCACTAAATTTGGCGCGAAATGTTCTCTGCAATAATGCTCTCACTATTTCTCACTCAATATGGTTGAAATTTTTTGGCGGCAAATGCTCTCTGTTTTGTTTTATTTTTCTTTTCAGATAATGATGAATGAAATATGCAATTTTTTTCTTTTCAGCTATATATATTTTTTAATTTAGTAAAATTTTAGCATAATTTTGTAAAATTATAATTTTTTTAAAAATATTTATCAAAAATTGTATCACATAGAGATGGCGAATATTTCTTGGCCATTTGAAAGGCGTAATACTACATTTTAGAAAAAAAATTTCTTTTAAGAAAATTGTTTAAATCTTGTATTATTTTTCCAAAATTGTCATAAAAAAGGGATTTATTTATTTTATTATATACATTTTTGCAAAAAATATCCAAATTATTAACGAAATCAGGAAAAAAGTACGAGTGAAAAACTTCAGTAATTCTATATGGTTTTTTCCTTGATATGTACTAGCAAAGGAAGAATTATTTTTGGAGAATATTTTTTGTAAAAATTGATGAAATTTTTACTAAATTTTAACGAAAATGTCCTCATATTTTATTAAAAATTAATTTTTGAGCGATTTTCATTTAATTTAGCAAAAATATTTCTATTTTCAAAAATATTACCTTTGACAGTGAATGTTTGTCCATAGGTGGTATACGGTAATGGGAAGATTTTTTTTAACTTTTCCAAAGAAATAACTACTTTTTATGAATAATGTTATTATTTGGTGTAAATATACAGATTCTGAAATGTTTTTTAAGAAATTTTTATAAAACTTAATTAGATTTGAGCTTTTAAATTTCTTTGAAGAAAAACTTTTCTTCATTGAAAATATGCCAACAAGAGGATTTCTGCCGTCTTGGACCACATAAAGATTTTGAATTTTTTTCACAGTGAAAATGCAAAATATACCAATATTTTAATTTTATCCTAAAGTAAACATATCAGGCTTTATTCTCAAACAGAATTTGGAAAATATTTTTTGAAAAAATTAATAATTTTTTCAAATTTAGTTACAAATTTGTGATTACATTTTTACAATCTGTGAAGTTAAACGCTTATAACTTTTAAACGCATAAAGGAAATTACACAAAATTTTCGTTAAAATATGGCCTGATATCTATACAAGAAATGTGTAAAATATCTTTTATAAAAATATTCAAAGATTCTTCAGAAAAATTAAATTTCTACGAAAACTTTTGTAAAAAATTAAACACGCTTCCACACAATATTTCGAAAAATATAGCTATTGACTACTATGCACTTCTCATCTTTTCAATGTACCTACCATTTCTAAAAATTGCCAATAACAATTTAATAGTACACATAAATTTGTGAGTGTATTTGTGTTACAGTGAAATAAAAGTGAATAATCATGTCTGACGCCGCCGTTGTTGAAGCCACCGCCTCCCCAGTTGCCGCTGTTGAGAAAAAGGCACCAAAGAAGGCCGCAGCCAAAGCAAAGAAACCATCAGCTGCCCCTACTCATCCACCAACCCAACAAATGGTTGACGCCGCCATCAAAACATTGAAGGAACGTGGTGGTTCATCATTGCCTGCCATCAAGAAATATTTGGCCAGCACCTACAAGGTTGATGCCCAAAAATTGGCTCCTTTCATCAAGAAATATTTGAAGAGCGCTGTTGCCAGTGGAAAACTCATCCAAACTAAAGGTAAGGGTGCTTCTGGTTCATTCAAATTGTCCGCCTCGGCTTCCAAGGAACCCAAAGCAAAGACTGCTGAAAAGAAGAAGAAGGCCCCAGCTGCTGAGAAGAAGAAGAAGGCTGCCCCTAAAAAGGCCGCCGGTGAAAAGAAAACTGCTGCCAAGAAGCCATCTGCCGCCAAAAAGACCGCTGAGAAGAAGAAGGCTGACAAAACAAAGGCAAAGGCTGCCAAGAAAACCGGTACAGTTAAGGCTAAACCAGCAAAAACCGCCGCTAAAGCATCTGCCACCAAACCAAAGGCACCCAAGGCAAAAACAGCAGCTGCTAAACCCAAAAAAGCCGCCGCACCAAAGAAGCCAGCTGCCAAGAAAGCCGCCGCCAAGAAGTAATTTTTCCCAGAAAGATTACTTGTTGACAACATTTTTCGATATTCGAAAGCATAATATCTAACAGCCCTTTTCAGGGCTACAAATTAAATTCAAAAAGAGAAAATCTTTACTTCAAACTATTTATTATTACTACTATTTATTGTTTTATTACCTAAATAAATAAGAAAAATACACACGTGTCTGATTTTAGGAAAATTTTACCCTCACTAATTACTTTTCCTATTAGGTAATTAACAGTGAGCCTGTTTTATTATGGGCATTCCACAAAATAACACCACAAGCGGATTAAAATTTTAGTCTGGGTCATAAAATAAATGTGACTAATTTTTGTTTGTCTAATTATGGTCATTTTCATCTAATTTCATATTTTTGGAATTTTTCATTTAATCTTCAAAAATGATAATTTTTTTCTCTTTGCAAAAATTGTTTGCTGGGTAAAAGGAGATTTTTTAATCAGGAATGTTTTTCTATTCTAATGAAGTTATGTTGCAACTCTATTTTATTTCTCTTTCTATTTTTTCCATTGAAAAATGTCCCGTTAATTTTTGCGCCACCACCAAAAAAATTTCCCCTTAAAAATGTTCGCGCTTCATATTTGGCATTGGCGTAGTGAAGTAATACAGGCAGAATGCTTATACATGCTTGTTGTTCGTTTATACATTTTTCGATATGGTGGTGACTGCCGACGGTAATACTAAGTAACACCGCACAAGCACACACACATACCCATACAGTGGATGGCGTGTTGTTGTACACACATTACACACATAGAGTAGCCAAGCAAGCAAAAAAGCAATATGAACCACGGCAAAACAAGAGTTGACGGCGTCATTTAGTAAATACATGGAAAAATATTATTTTTGCTAGAATTTGAGGAATTTTAAAATTATTTTGGTAAGTTTCTTTATTAAAAAATGTAAATAATGGAAAATAAGTGTTTCGACAAAAATTTGATCTCTTTTAAAATGTTTTTTGTGGCCCTGAAAAGGGCCTTTTATGGTTGAATTTCGACGAATTGATGAAAAAATCAAGGCATTTACTTGGAGCTGGTGTATTTAGTAACAGCCTTGGTACCTTCAGAGACAGCGTGCTTAGCCAATTCACCGGGCAACAATAGACGGACAGCAGTTTGGATTTCCCGACTGGTGATGGTAGAGCGCTTGTTGTAGTGGGCCAAACGAGAGGCTTCGGCGGCAATACGTTCGAAGATGTCATTCACGAAACTGTTCATGATGCTCATGGCCTTTGACGAAATACCAGTATCAGGATGGACTTGCTTCAACACTTTGTAAATGTAGATAGCGTAACTCTCCTTACGCTTGGTACGTCTCTTCGACTTATCGCCCTTGGTGATGTTCTTTTGGGCTTTGCCGGCCTTCTTTGCTGCTTTACCACTGGTTTTTGGAGGCATTTTTCACTTTTAATTTTTTGAATCACACAAACACTTTTAACACTGTTCACAAATGATAAAAACCCAGTACCCAAACAGAATATTTCAAGCATTATGTGCTCAAATGTTTCAGGTAGTCACAGTTGCTGTGTGGAATAGTGGCCAAACAACCCCAGTTTTCGATGTGTGTGTATTAAATGAGCGAGAGAAAAGTATAAATAGTAGGGGTTCAAGTGAGTAACGGCATCATTCTGTGTTTTTTCAGTGCTAAGTGAAGTGTTCATAAAAATATTAAGTGAAAATGTCTGGTCGTGGTAAAGGTGGCAAAGTTAAGGGAAAGGCAAAGTCCCGTTCAAATCGTGCTGGTCTTCAATTCCCCGTCGGTCGTATTCATCGTTTGTTGCGCAAAGGCAACTATGCTGAACGTGTTGGTGCCGGTGCTCCAGTATATTTAGCCGCCGTCATGGAATATTTGGCTGCTGAAGTCTTGGAATTGGCTGGTAATGCTGCCCGTGACAACAAGAAGACTCGTATCATTCCCCGTCACTTGCAATTGGCCATCCGCAACGACGAAGAATTGAACAAATTGCTGTCCGGCGTCACAATTGCCCAAGGTGGTGTATTGCCAAACATCCAAGCTGTTCTCTTGCCCAAGAAGACCGAAAAGAAAGCCTAAATTATCTCGAAAGGTATTATGGAAGAAAAAATACAGACCATCGTATAAGAAGAAGAAAAATCCATACAAAAATTCAACCAATCCGTCCTTTTCAGGACGACAAAATATATTTAAAAAGAGAAAAAATCTATTCAAACTATTAATTTTCATTATTTACATTTTATAGGGAAAGAATAAAAATGACCAAAAATTTTATATTTACATTTTATAGGGAAAAAATAAAAATTCCCAAAAAATTATATATTTTTCTTCATAGGCAACCCTTGATTATTTTGCAAATGACATTTTTTCTTTCATATTTCCTTAGAAAATATGTTCGTTTGTTGTAACTGTTTTTCATTTCTACCCCCCAGCAGAATTGTGTTTGTTTTATGTCGCTTTAGTTTTTCACAGAAATAGCGAGACAGATATAGAGAGACAGAGAGAGAGAGTAAGAAAGAGCGAAAAAGAGATCATTCGTCTCATCGATGATGTTCGCGCCAATATTCGTTCATCGATGTTCCCGCCAATGTTCGTTCATCGTATGTTGACGATGTCTGTTATGAATATGTGTGTGTGTGTGTGGTGTTGTGTGTTTGTTAGTTAGAATAACCAAATGCCTTTACTTACGTTGATGATGATGATGGTTGTTGATGTTGTTGTAGTGGCTGTTAGAGTAAATTATTTAGAAAAACTCTTCTGCCGCCGCGAATTTGGAGGAGAAAAAAGTAACTGTATTTGGAAAGGAAAAAATGCAGAAATGTGTGATTTTGGTGATGTTGTCAGATCATAGAGTTAGTAATAGAGTGATGACAACATGAAGTGCGCACGAAAAAAAAAAAATTTATTTTCAAAGGGAAAAAAGTAGAGTTGTGGAAATAAATTGAGGATCTTTGTTAGAAAATAACCAAAATACATAAAGTAGACGAAAATTATGTGATTTTTGTGGACATTTAAGAAAAAAATAAATTATTTTTAGTGAAAAATAAGAAGAAGAAGAATAAGTAAAAAAAATTTCAATGATTTCAACATAAAATAAAAGAATTTATGTGATTTTTGGGACGTTTGAGAAAAAATTGGTGAAACATAGGAAGAAGAAGAAGAAATTTTTTTAATAGTTTCAACATAAAGTAAAAGAAATTTAGAAAATTATGTGATTTATTTTGGTCATTTAAGAAAATTTGAGTTAGTGAAACGAGAAGAAGAAGAAAATTATCAATAATTTCAACATAAAGTGAGAGAAATTTAGAAAATTATGTAATTTTTTTTTGGTCATTTAAGAAAATTTGAGTTAGTGAAACGAGAAGAAGAAGAAAATTCTCAATAATTTCAACATAAAGTGAGAGAAATTTAGAAAATTATGTAATTTTTTTTTTGGTCATTTAAGAAAATTTGAGTTAGTGAAACGAGAAGAAGAAGAAAATTCTCAATAATTTCAACATAAAGTGAGAGAAATTTAGAAAATTATGTGATTTTTTGGAGGATTATGTGATTTTTGAATAAATAAGTAAAAGATAAAATTTTTCTATGCGAGTTCATGAAATATAAGAAGAAGAAGAAGAATTTTTTTTTTCAATAATTTCAACATAAAGTGAGAGAAATTTAGAAAATTATGTGATTTTTTGGAGGATTAAGTAAAAGATAAAATATTTTTATATGAAATCATGAAACATAAGAAGAAGAATTTTTTCATGAGCAAATTTTTGAAAAAAGAGATGCTATAAAAAATTTTTAAATATAATTTTGAGAAAAATCGCAGTAAATATTAACAAAATTCAAACTAATTTAATGAAATTTTTTTAAAAAAGGTAATTTTCATTTTAATTTAAAAAAATTTAATAACAATTTTTAGCAATTTCATCACATAATAACAAAAATTTTTACTTGAAGGAAAAAATAAGTACATAACATCGCAGTCAAAGATATTGTTCGCTTGGCATAGCATTGATGTGCGTTAGTTATATGAACAAACACACGCACACACAGACCGACGCTAGCGTATACACACATCGTCGTATTATCAAGCAAGCAAGCAGCTACCCTAACAATGAGAGTTGCCGGTAGAACATGTATTAGTGGAAATAAAGGAACATTTTTGTGTATTACGAAAAAGGAATGATCAGAGTTGCCGACGGTAAAATATTTTTGAAGGCAAAAAAAAAAAGAAGAAGAAAAAAAAATTGTAAGAAAAAAAGGTAACGATCAGAGTTGCCGACGGCATTTTTGAAGGAAAAAATGGAAAATTATTTGATGATGGAAAAAATTTATGAAAATAAAATTAAATGGTCAGAGTTGCCGACGGCATTTATTTTTGAAGGCAAAAGGGAATATTATTTGAAAAAAAAAAAAAATCATGAAATGTGGAAAAAGAAAGAAAAAATAAAATGCACTGAAAAAAAGTAATATGAAAGAAAATATTTTATGGTTAGTTTTATTTTTCATATATTAAGGTAAGTTTTATTTTTGATATATTTTATTAAATTTTTTTTATGTTTTTGTAATTTTCAACAAGAAAATATCTCTTTTTAAATATTTTTTGTGGTCCTGAAAAGGACCGATTGTTTTGTTGTAAAAGAAAAATTCTCCAAATAGCGTCAAGAAAATATTTAACCGCCGAAACCGTACAAAGTACGACCTTGTCTCTTCAAAGCATAGACGACATCCATAGCAGTGACGGTTTTACGCTTAGCATGTTCGGTGTATGTAACGGCGTCACGAATAACGTTTTCCAAAAACACCTTCAGAACACCACGGGTTTCTTCGTAGATGAGGCCAGAGATACGTTTTACACCACCACGGCGAGCCAAACGTCTAATAGCTGGCTTGGTAATACCAATTTTTCAATTTCAATTTTTGCCAAAGGCCATATTTATTAGGAATATATTCTTAAAACTAACAGAAATGGCTTACTGTGCTAATTATTCTGTATTACATAGCTACTTCGCTATCTACCACATTAAACATTTATAAATAGCTCGGGATGAACCACGAGTCGCAATTATTGAAATTAAAATTATACAAAATTCATGTTAAATATGCCCCAAAAAATTCCAGGAAAAAAAGGGCGCATTAGGTTAACTAAATACTATTACTTATGAACTACAACTTAAAGCTAATAACTATAACTAATATTTACAATATATACAAGTTTATTTATTGACTATTATTATAGACAATGCTATCAACATCAAGGGTGTTGTATCGTCTATGGTAGAAACGCAGTTCCCCGTCGACGTACAACAACCCTTCATTGTTAAGGCATGTTAAAGCCCCTGGAGGTAGGTGCCGACAAGCTCGCAGGCCCTCAGCATCCAGGTCGCATCTTATTGAGTTTTCGACAACCACATTTTCTAAGTCGCCGCATCTGTTCAAAAATTCAAGAGCCCCTGAAATAAGGACTCTATCAATTCGTTCCACATCGGCCCTATCGTAGATGGCTCTATTTGAGTGCCGTCTCATAGAACCATCCTCACCGATTATTAACCCACGCATTCCTACGCATGCGGCTAAAACTTGACGTTCCCATTTCCTAAGCCTTTCCATTTGGTGTGACGAAATGTCAAACCAGACAGGAAAGGCGTAGGAAATGACTGGTCTAATTATTTGACGATATATCAATAGCTTAACCTCGGGTGAAAGACCACCCCGCATCTTCATAAGCCCTTGGTAGCTAAAGAATATTTGTTTTGCTCTGGACAGGATGAAGTCTATATGCCTGATGAAGTCAAATTTCTGGTGAAAAATGACACCCAGGTACTTCATCCTGTCCTTCACCTCGATAATGTGCAGTCCAATTTGGATGACTGGATTATATCTCCAGAAATTGGGCAAAATGTATTGGGTTTTGCCCTTAATTAATATCGCCGTACATTTCTCGCCATTCAGTATCAAGCCCCATAGGGTAAAATACCGATCAAGTATGGCGAGATAGTCATTTAGGGTTGCCTCAATTTCCCGCAACCTTGGCCCCGACATCGCCACCAACACATCATCAGCATATGACAAAACCAACCCCCCCTGTGGAGGAGTTGGCATGTCGCTGACAAAGATGTTGTACAACATCGGACCCAAGAGCGAGCCCTGAGGAACCCCTTTAGAAACAGGCCTACGACTAGACTGTCGTTCGCCAACTTTAACGCAGAAGCTCCTGTCGGCCAGAAAACTTCCGACAAGCCTGCAAGTTTGGTCATCAAAGCCAAAACGACGCATTTTGGCAATTAGCCCCCGATGCCAGACTGAATCGAAGGCCTTGGAAAAGTCCAGTCCCACAGCAATAGTGCCTTCCCTATTGTTGAGACCTGAGACCACATACGACGAAAAGGATGTTAAGGCATGGGCAGTCGATAAGCCTGCCCTGAAACCAAATTGGTTATCCTTTAACACCCTTTTGTCTTCTACCAGAAGTTTTATTCTATCCAGAATAAAAGATTCGAACAATTTTCCAAAGGCCGACAGGATAGATATGGGCCTATAGCTGCCACATTGATTAGGAGGTGAACCCCTTTTATAAATTGGGACCAACATGGCCTCTTTCCATGACTTGGGGAAGTAACCTATATTTAGGCAATGGTTAAAAAGGATTGTCAGGAATGTGAGCATCACATTTCCTGCCTTCTTCAAGGCTATGTCAGGAACCCTGTCAAGTCCTGACGATTTACGAGCTGGCCTTCTGGCTAGAGCCTGGCCAACATTATCGACTTTCAGGAATCCGCACTCATTCCAACGAGTGTCGTTGTCAACAAAAGCCCCATCAGCAGAAAACGCTCCGGTGAATGCAACCAAAGGGGACCGATCGTTGATCCCCTCAGCAGCACTATCAATAGCGCTACGGAAGGAATCAAACTCCCCAGGGACCCGATTAACTGGGCCACCTGCAGAGTTGTCGCTCGGCCCACCATCAGCCCGCAGTGCATCCTGAACATAATCCGCTAATGCTTCGGCTTTTTGACTGTCGTCAGTTAGAGTTCTCCCTGTATTATCTACTAACTGATCGATTGGATTCTTTTTCCCTAGGCCAGCTGCCCTTTTCACCTTACCAAAGGTTTTACCATCAACCCTGACTCTACTTAGGTAGCTCTTCAAGCGGTCCTGCTCGAAGATACGGATGGAATCTTCAATGATCCGATCTAAATTACGGATATCCGCACGTAGAGCAGGATATCTATCCGGATCATGTGATCTTCTAAGGGTACGGCACAATGTGCGACGTTCACGGATAAATCTTAGGATTCTTGGGGGAAGGTCTCCAAGAGTCCGATCTCGGACTTTCTGTTTGGGGACAGATGTGTCGATGGCCCGTCGGAAAACATCCGACAGATCATCCACACACCTGTCTACTTCATCAACAGAAACATTCCTGTCGGTAGGCAATTTACATACCTCTAGGCCTTCTCGAATACGGCGCCTGAAACGGCTTATGTTCATACGCTCAAAGTTGAGGAATTCTTCCCTAGCTTGACACGCTACAATTCCCATATTTATTTCAATTTGAATCGCCCTATGGTCAGATTCAAAATCGAAAGCCGTCGAAGTGTTTCCGTCGCCAACCAGAGGGAGTCCTGGTGTGCAAAGAAACAAATCTAGGAATGAGCCAGATGTCTCATTCGGCCTAGTCGGCATATTTGAACCGATTGCTATGAAATCTGGGCAGTTTTGAATTATACTGTCCAGAATACCTCCACTTGTATTTCTATTGCTGCCACCCCAGGAAGGATGTTTGGCATTAAGGTCGGCTCCAATGAGAACCTCCCCGTTATTGTATAGATTCAGGACATTATTCATATCCTGAACTTGAAGTGTTTCCTGTGGGCGAAGGTAAAGGGAGACGAAGGCTACAGTTGAGCCATCATCCCTCCACACCCTCACCGCACAGGACTCTATACGCCCTGTATCTAAAGGTATGCGTTCACACCTAAAACATTCCCTTATAGCAATCGCAGTGCCACCCCCACGTTGCCCCCATTCTCTATGTTGGATAAATATTTTATATCCCTGCAAACTCAAAGTGTGAGTAGGATTTAGTCTATGTTCTGCTAAAAGAAGGACGTCCGGTCTTCTCTCATCTATAAGTAGCTTCAAATAATGTCTCTTGGAAATAGAGACTAATGAGTTAACATTAACAAAAACTATTTTAAAAGTCAACATTTCCATCCATAAAAAGAAGCCATGCAGACATGGCGGCATTGATGCCAGAAGCTGACATTATTTGCTGAAAAATAGGACCGAACGCCCTTGCTTTCTCGCACTTTAAGCTATAGTCAGTACCAAAAAATTGTACTATATTTCCTACATTGGTAGCACCAACATTCTGGGAGGTGTTTGTACCAGGACGGGGGTCAATTCTAACCGGGGTTAGGGGTGGGAGTGGGTGGGGGATTTGGGGTGGTATAGGATGGGGAATTGGGGGTTGAATAGGTTTAGAATGACCGGTTGCTGCGGCATATGATACGCCAGTGCGCATGTTAGCAATACGCATGGACCTGGCATCAGCCTTAGCTTTAACTTCGGCCTTTTGTTTGGCTTTCCTTGCCAGGATTGCCAAACGATGTGGACAATCCCGGGCACAAGCCGGGTGACCAACTTTATCGCAATTTGTGCAAGCAGGAGGTTGCACAACCTTTGATATAACTTCACCAGAAAGTGGATCCTTATACTCAATAAATGTCTCTTGGCCTTTGGGAGGGACCTTGCATTGTTTGGGTGCATGGGCTTCAAGGCATCGGACGCATCTGAAGGGCATTTGGCAATTGATGGCGATATGGCCAAAACGTTGGCAATGAAAACATTGCTGAATACCGCGACCTTTATCCTTACGGATTGTGACATTGGCGTCACAAATCATTTTGAGTTTATAGAGTCCCATTATATCGGAACTCTTAGTGACTCGTAAGAGCCAAAGTCTATGGGAAACGTTGGTCAGACCCATTATTTCAACTTTTAGACCCGATCGATTCTCGAGGAAATCGTACACCACATCTCGTGGATAATCATCTCCAAGGTTATCTATGACCAACATGTGTGGTCGAAGTTCCTTGGGGGTGTGGGTGTGGAATTTATACCCACGGTCTGTCAAGATTTTCTTGACAGCCTCAAATGTCTTGAGACTAAAGGTTTTCACAGACACTACAGATTGACGGACTAGAGAAGTCGAAAACTCACCTGGACTAAAATGTTGCTGCAAGACGCCTGACATCTCGTAGGAACCCACCTCGTATACAGTTATATTTGGCATCGTTCTACGATCAGATTTCTTATTACTAGCTTGCGAATTAACTGGAGCAGAATTCTTTCCGGGTTTATCATCCATCTGGGGTGATGATTTGCTGGATTTTTTCTGAGCAGCCTCATTCTGGGATGTTGCATTAGTCGGGACAGCACATCCAGTATCTTCATTATCTTCCATATCAGTCGCCAGCAGTGCGACGTCAGCATCTTCTTCCGCCATACCGAGGTTTTGGGCTACCTCGGCAGTCATTTTTTGAGAGGCATTTGGGGCACTCAAAATACCATGTTCTCTGAGGGCCACTTTGACAGCCTGTAGCTCTGCTGCCAAGCTCTCATTTTCACGTTCTAGGCGTGATATAGTCGCCTTTTGTTGACGTACAGTAGCTTCCAGCTTAAAAACTTTGTTCGCCGAATCACCAGCGTCAACATGTGAACGCTTCTTTCGTTGCTTACGGAGATCATCAGATGCGACAGACATACCGCCATCGCTAGTTACATCCTCCGGTGCATCATTATTTGGTCTACGTAGATCAGCCGTTTTGTTTTTGGATGATCTACGGTTGGTAACAGTTGAAAAGCCGTCAGAATCTACCGCCGGCAAATTGTTCTTGGATTGAGAATTTTTCTCAGCCATTGTTAAATTGGAAGAAAATGATGTAATTTTCCTCCTTTGATTCAAATTAGCGCCGCCGTCAGATTTTTTCGGCATTGGGAAATTCTCCATAGAAAGAATTTTGACGCCGTCAAAATTATTTTGCATCGGCTCAGGAGTGTCGATGGGTTTAAATGTACCCATCAACGATGTTGTATTATTGCTCGTCAATTTTGCTCCAAAATTTGCAAAAATCTCCTCATTTTTATTTTTGGCGCCGTCAAAATTTGATGACATCGGCTCGGGAGTGCTAGCGGGGTCGACTCTGCCCGCCAGCGGGGTTGATATGACAGGAACAACCACCTATCGTTAAAAGTCCTTGTGCAAAAGGCCAATATGAAACAATAAGCGAGTTGATGCCTTCTATGCGCTTCTCACTGCAAGCACTTAACTGCACACAATTTTTCAATTTTTACGCTTCTAGCGTCAAAGAGATAAAGTTTTGTTTCAACCACTTTGAAAAGATATTCGTTTTTAGCACTTGGTGTTTCAGTTTTCAGTTTTGCCAATGGCCATATTTATTTGGTAAAAAATCTTACGATCTAACAGAATGGCTTACTGTACTAATTTATATAAAGGGATCATGTAGCTACTTCGCCACCTACTACCTTAAGAACGGGTTTCGCTGTGGTCTAGCCACAGCAGCTATTTTAACGACAAAATTAAATATACTTTATGCGCCCAAAAAAATCCAATATAAAAAGGGCGATATTTTACATATTGATTAAAGACTATAAGTAAAAACTATGACTAAAACTATGACTAAAACTATGACTTAAAACTAAGAACTAAACTACTATTTACAATATGTACAAGAACAAACATTATTGTATATTATTATATACAATGCTATGTACGTTAAGAGTGTTGTACCGTCGGTGGTAGAAGCGAAGCTCCCCGTCAGCAAACAGCAACCCCTCATTCATCAGGCAATTTAATGCACCTGGAGGCAGGTGCTGGCATTCACTTAATCCACTAAGATCAAGGTTACAATATAGTGAGCTCTCAACAATCCTGTTGTCCACACCCACACACCCGTTCAAGAACTCCAGAGCCCCAGAAACCAGGACCCTGTCGATTCTATCGCCCTCAGCTCTATCATATATTTCTCTGTCTTTACTGGTTTACACACCCCTATTCATAGCCGCCTCTTCGAAATTTTCTATAAATACCGCTATATGGATAGCAGGCACAGTTATTACAGTGTTAACAGTGTTTGTGTGCATACCTAAGTGAAGTGAAAAAATTAAAGTGAAAAATGGCTCGTACTAAGCAAACTGCCCGTAAATCAACTGGTGGAAAGGCTCCTCGTAAGCAATTGGCCACTAAAGCCGCTCGTAAGAGCGCACCAGCCACCGGCGGCGTCAAGAAGCCTCATCGTTTCCGTCCTGGTACTGTTGCCTTGCGTGAAATCCGTCGTTACCAGAAGAGTACTGAATTGTTGATCCGCAAATTGCCCTTCCAACGTTTGGTTCGTGAAATTGCTCAAGATTTCAAAACTGATTTGCGTTTCCAGAGCTCTGCTGTTATGGCCTTGCAAGAAGCCAGTGAAGCATACTTGGTCGGTCTTTTTGAAGATACTAACTTGTGCGCCATCCACGCTAAACGTGTCACCATCATGCCTAAAGACATCCAATTGGCCAGACGTATCCGTGGAGAACGTGCTTAAATTCTTGACGTTTTAAAAACTATTTTTTTTACAACAAAACAATCGGTCCTTTTCAGGACCACAAAAAATTTATAAAAAAGAGATTATTTTTTCATCAAACTATTTATCATTTTTAACATTTTAAATAAATAAATATTTTTCTTTGTGTTTGTTTCATTTTTGAGGCTGATTTTAGGAATATTTGAAAATTTTCTTGTATGAGTCATATTTGACGGCGTCAGTAAAAAATTTCCCATTAGAAGACACATTTTATTCTTCTTCTTGAAAAAAATATATTACAATTTTCCCTTTCAAAGACACATTTTGTTCTGCTTCTTTAAAAAAAATAATTGAAATTTGCTTCTATAGGTCATTTTTGACGGCGTCAGTAAAATTATTCCATTAAATATTTTGTTCTTCTTCTTGACACAAAAAACAAAAATCATGTTATAATTTTTCCCTAAAAAGACATTTTATTCTTCTTCTTGAACAAACTTATTGAAATTTCCTTCCATATGTCATTTTTGACGGCGTCAGTAAAATTTTCCCATTGAAATGCACATTTGTGTTCTTCTTCTTTCTTTTCTTTGTGTGTTTTTGGTGGCTTCAGTAATATTTTCCTATTAGAATATACATTTATTCTTCTTCTTTCTTTTCTATTGGTCTTTTTGACGGCGTCCGTCCATATTAATTTCTTCTTTAAAGGCAATGTTTTTTCTTCTTCTTCTTATTTTCTTCATAACAGATATTTGTTGTATTGAACTTGTTTTTGTGTGTATACTAATGTCCACAAGGCATATGTTCACTAAATTTGGCGCGAAATGTTCTCTGCAATAATGCTCTCACTATTTCTCACTCAATATGGTTGAAATTTTTTGGCGGCAAATGCTCTCTGTTTTGTTTTATTTTTCTTTTCAGATAATGATGAATGAAATATGCAATTTTTTTCTTTTCAGCTATATATATTTTTTAATTTAGTAAAATTTTAGCATAATTTTGTAAAATTATAATTTTTTTAAAAATATTTATCAAAAATTGTATCACATAGAGATGGCGAATATTTCTTGGCCATTTGAAAGGCGTAATACTACATTTTAGAAAAAAAATTTCTTTTAAGAAAATTGTTTAAATCTTGTATTATTTTTCCAAAATTGTCATAAAAAAGGGATTTATTTATTTTATTATATACATTTTTGCAAAAAATATCCAAATTATTAACGAAATCAGGAAAAAAGTACGAGTGAAAAACTTCAGTAATTCTATATGGTTTTTTCCTTGATA